>NW_024496525.1:9174043-9650796 GCF_017590055.1 Onychostruthus taczanowskii | reverse complement strand
TATTTTTGTTTTTATTTAATAATATTTTTTTTTTTTTTTTTTTTTTTTTTTTTTTTACAAACACTTAAAACTGGCAGATGTAAACTGCTTTGGGAAGGGTCTGATGTAGAGCAGCATCTGCATTAAAGGAAGCTTTGTTACAGCAGATGCAACTGTGTGTTCCTGGCAACTCAACCTGCAGCCCAACAGCCTCGACAGACATCTGCTCAGCTCATTCCTCTTTGTTTGTGATACCTGGTCCTGGACCAACTTTTAGGTCCTGCAAGGGCTGCCTCCACACTTTAAATCTCAATTAACCAAATCTATTAGTTTTTCCGCTCTTTTTTTTCCCCAGAACTGATATCAAATTCATAGATCTACAGTTACCTAAATAGTTCCAGTTGTTGGCATTTTTTCACTTCTAGAAAGACATTCCCTAGTGTTCTTCAATATTCCTGACACTAAGAGACATTAAAACCACCCATTTTTATAGTCCACCTCAATGACAGTACTGATGCTTTACAAGGAATTCAGCTTGCTATTCCTATGCTATATACTTATATCTCAACCAGTGGTGAAGCCAGCAAGTGTGTTAAAAATCTTCAAATTACAGAAAAGTGAAGTCTTTATGGGACCTCAATACCTTCCAACCCTTTTGAACTGACACCATCTCAAACTTTAAATATTAATTTAGTGATTCTGCAGCTTACAAACAGGGAAGAATGAAGCACATCACTTGGGAAAGGTCACCAGAAGTTCCCTACAGCCCCAAATTCTGCACAACAATAACCAAGAGTGTGAGTCTAGGGAAGACTGAACACAGGGCACACACACAGGGATACTTCTTCAGAATTCTTCTGTTTGCCTCCAGCTATTTGCAGTTCAGGAGGGATTTTTTGAGCCTGAGGTAATGTCTTATTTATAGGATAACCCTGTTTTTTTTGAACCAGCAAAAAATTTCAGTTTCCACAGGATCCTGTGACAAATTTCCATATTTAATTATGAGTTACATCAAAAAATACTTTGCTTTGAATTTGCTGCCAGATAGTTCCATTTAACATTCCCTAGCAGAGACAATAATAATTTCATATTTATCATACTAATCATTCTGTGATTTCACAGAAGGCTGTAGCATGCTGTTCTCATCTGTCTTTGCAGTTGAAAACCTCTTATTTTACTCTACTCATACCATCCTTAGCCGTGCCTTATATGCAAGTTTTTCCATACTGTTGGTCGCCCTGCTGGCCTTTGCTGTGTCTTCTCAATACTACTGTTTCCTTGTGGAGCTTCTGGGATCCAAAGTACAAAAAGTTACACAAGGTACCTGTGTCACTGACTTATATGGTGACACCATGATGTATTTTCTATTTTCTTCTCTATTCTTTTCCCAATTTCTGCAGTTCACTTGCTTTCAACTAAGGAGGAATAACAATCATCTCAGATGACTTTAAGTGTACAGGGACTGTTTACACACACACACATACTGTACTTCACTTCATCTGCAGGTAATTTAATCTGTCATTTTTGTGGCTTTTTTCCTGCAACTCTCTGCAGTCCCCATGCTACATGGAATTAGAGGAGAAATAAGATACACACTTTTAAAAGTGAACGTAACAACACATCAGATCAATCAGATCAAGAGCTTTAGGTGATTCTCCACCACTGAAATTCATAAAATCACAGAATGGTTGGACTTGGAAAGTATCTCTGGAGATGACCTAGTGCAACCACCCTGCTAAACAAGATTCGCCTAAAATGGGTTGCACAGGAACTAGTCCAAGCATGTTTCAAGTATCTCCAGAGAAGGGAGACTCCACAGTCCCCTCTAGGCAACAGTTCTAGTGTCCTGGCATCATTGAAATAGTTTTTTCTCATATTCAGATGAAACTTCTTGAGTTTCAGTTTATACCTGTTGCCCCTTGTCTTGTCACTGGACACCACCATCCTCTTGTCACTCGTCCTTCAGATATTTTCGTATGCGCTGATGAGGTACCCTCTCAGTCATCTCTTTTGCAGGGTGAGCAGGCCCAGCTCCCTCAGCCTTTTCTCATAAGAGATGCTGTCTTGCTGCCCCCTCACTGGACCTGCTCCAGGAGCTCCATCTCTCCTGTCCTGAGGAGCCCAGAACTGGACACAGCTCTCCAGGTGAGGCTCACCAGGGCTGAGCAGAGGGGCAGGATCTCCTCCCTTGACCTGCTGGCCATGCTCTTCCTAATGCAGCTCAGGATCCCATTGGCCTTCTGGGCCACCAGGACACACTGCTGGCTCAGGGACAGTTTGTTGTCCACCAGCACCCCCAGGGCCTTCTCCGCAGAGCTGCTTCCCAGCAAGTCAGCCTTCAGCCTGTGCTGAGCCATGGGGTTCTTCTTCCCCTGCTGCAGGATCTTACACTTAGCTTTGCTGAATTTCATTAGGTTCCCCTCTGCCCAACTCTCAAGCCTGTCTAGGTCACGCTGGATGGCAGCGCAGCTCTCTGGGGTATTGGCCACCCCTCACAGTTCGGTACTCTGTCCCTCCATGCATGTCATGGATCAGTAAGTTCGAGAAGAGTCAGTACCAAACCCTGGGATGCAATGCCAGATAGAGCCCACTAACTAGACTCTGTGGCACTGATCATAACCCTCCAAAGTCTGCCATCCTGCCAGCTCTCCATCCACCTCTCCACTCACTCATCCAAGCCTGCACTTCCTGAGCTTAACTCTGAGGATGCTATGGGACACATGTCAAAAGCCATGTCGAAGTCAAAGCAGACGTGTAAATCAAGTCTGACAAGAGCTTTTGACAGTAGCTGTACTAAGAGATCTGCCTTAAGTCAAACACTAACTAGTTCACAAATTGCTTTGATGACTGCTCATGTTATTCAGAAAAGTTCATCCAATCACACAGAGTTTCCTTGGCTTTGTAATCTATGAATTTTACTGGCTACACTGGGGTTAGCCTTTCATGTAAGATTTGTGAGAACCTTGCCCACTGTCTTTCAAGTCAGGAAGGAATTTGAGCTAGAGAAAGAAACAACAGCAAGTTTCCCTTCCTCAAATTTCACCAAACTTTACTGAAACTGGGGTTTTTTTTAATTATGTTTGCTATTTCACATGTTTTGCAAGTTACAAAATGAAGGAACTATACTTGATGTTTCTTGGTAGTATTTTACCTCTAACATCTAAAAGCAAATAATGGCAAATATTATTTCATTAGCAATTAAATAATGTATGTTTTAAAAATAACTTGCAAGGAGAGGAGAAAATGGAATAATTTCTTAGTTGTGACCAGCTGTCAGAACAGAGGTTTTTTTTAATTCATGCTAAAATTTGGACCATAAATATTCTTTTCCCCTACTGAGCAAGTTTGTAAAACCAGGTCTTTAATTCATCCTCCCTATTTTGCTTCCCAAACGGGCTCTACAGTTCACTTCCTCAGGTTCGTACAGTCACTGCAGCAGTAGAAATTGCTAGTATGTTAAAATACTTTAAAGAAGAAAAAATTACGAATAGAAACACCCAAAAGGACAGAAGAGTCTTCTATTATTAAATTAGCAGACAAAAGAAGGTTCACATGCACCGAAACAGATAAACTATTTTGAAGCACAGGCACTAAACACAAATAATCACTAAGGTTTTCTGTTGTTGAGTTGGGCTTTTTTAAACAAAAAGATAACATGACCAAGTCAAACATTTTAGACTCTTTAAAATGCTTTGTCTCTAGTTAAATGTTACTTTACACAGAGATATTTATACAGACCAATTTTTTTTTGACAAGCTAAACTGTGCTTGTAAGGTAAAGGTATGAGATCTGATGCTTTCAGATCACATTTCTACAAGTTAATTTAGTCATCTCATATTTGTAGGCAATTTTCCTCTAAGAGGCTAGATTATTCTTCCTGGAGATTTCTACTCCTCCTTCTTACTCTTCGTCCTCCTCCTTTTTTCATAACCAAATACAACTCAGAGAAATAAAATCGTCTGTGAGACAGAAATAGGATATATAAAACTAAGAGTAGGAAAACAATTAATAAGGCATTACGAAATTAATAACAAAAGAAACATAAAAGCAGGGGCAGACAGAACCATGTGGAGTTACACAGAAGAAAATTTAAAGCAAGAATGGCTGTAGACTCTTATTTGCATTAGAAAATTTACTTGTTGTCAATATTCTAACTGCAACTGTACATTGAGATGAATCAGAAGTAGGTATCTAGATTTAATCCAACTTAACCCAATACACATGCATACTACCACCCTTACTATTATCAATAGCAATTCTAGTACTTTACTGATTCTGCAAGATCTTTCCCTCCTCACCAGCTGTTCGATTTCATGTTCCTGCCAACTCTTTTGCACCATTCATGTAGTCAAATCAGGCAATGAGATCCATATCTGGTGATGGGCCAAAATCCATAATATCACTAAAGTGTCTTTCAAACTTTTTTCTTCAGAAGAGGGGAGGTGACCTTAGTTTATTACCAAGGGCAGAAACAAAATATAAAGCAATTTCAAATTTTGTCATGCCAAATTCTATCTTCTAACAACTTTTGAAACATTAAGCACACCTAGAAGAAAAAAAAAACCAAACTAATAAGGTTCCATTGTAAGAAAGACAGGGAAAAAGTGCTGTTTTCCATTAGAACAACTTTGGTGTATTTCCTCGAGCATTAGAAAGGTTACAGAGAACACAGCAAAGACAGTATCTTTACCTGAATAATACAAATTGTATAGACTGGTTGTCTGGAACCATTACTCTTACACCCCTAGCACTTTATTTATTCAAAAAAATCTAACTCAGATTACCTCCTATTACCAGTGAATTGTCAATTTATATAACACTTGGCTTTCCAAAACTTCCATTCTGCCAGCATTTTCCCAGGAGAAGGTTAATCAAGTGTCTTGAATGAAAATTCCATTGCTATAAATATCTGCAATTATAGCCACTAGCCTTTATGACACAAAAATCAATAGAATTATATCATGATTTTAAATCATTCCCATCCTGAAATAGTTCTTCCACATTGCTCCGTTTCATTTCGTAGCAAGCTGATACACAATTTTCTGTATATTGAAGCACATGCATACACTCAGTCAAAGAAACCCATATTATCACAGGCTGTTTCCAGTAACAGTATGAAAAGAAGTAAAGAGAGTATGATCACCTTTACAATCCAAATTATCTGCAGCATATTCAGAAATACCATGCTTTATAAACTCAGACAATGAGAGTGTACTGTCAAAGGAAGGTCATCTGATTCACATTCCAGTAAAGGTTGAAAATTAGTCAGAATCAAAGAAAATATAATTCTTCCCCACTTGCACCCTATTCTGACCCTCAAACATGACTTTTATTAAAAGAGTCTTTAGTTCACAATTTTACACATGCAAGGGCTTGGTTTGCAAGAAAGGACAACAAAGGGATACAAAAAATTCCCTTGAGTTTGGAATAGACAGTTAATACAATTCTTGTTTTAAAACAAGCTTTGGCAAGGCTCAACATGCCTTTGACATTCTTCAGGAAAATTACTCAAATCTAGAGAAAAAAAATAAGCTGTTTCAGAAAAAAAAACCTTTGAAGTGCTAAGAAGAACCATCTTCCTATACAACACCCAGAAACGCTGAAGATGCCACTTCCCTGATGAGCTGAGAGTGAGCAAATAGGCAAGAGAACATAGAACAGATGAGGAACCAACAAGTGATTTGGACAAAAATATGAGGCAGGGGAAGTGTAAAGAGAAAGCCTAGACTAGAAGTCGGATGTAGGAGCCAGGAATTCTTGAGCAAGAGGATAAGACCAAGGAAAAGAACAACCTCAAAATTAATAGGTGTGACTAAAGCACACTAAAACCAAAAGCATTAAAGGACGAGCAGGACAAGGAGAGCCCAAGCCATCAAGACCAGATTTGAGGAGAAATTTCAGGATTATACATGGAATAAGAAGAAAGGAGGAGCTGTAAATGAAATTAAGGAAGAAACAGGCACTCCATATCCTTTAGAGCACTATCTACTTCACAGCCCTTCTTTCACTTCAAAACTGATGCTTAGAAACAGCACTGTTCCTTGCAAATGAATTTCTGACACTACAGCTAGAATAGGTTTCACCATCTCTTCTCACATGCAGGCTGATCAGAACACTTCTTTGGAACATGAATCAATGAACAAGGAAACATTCCTATCACAGTTATTTTGTTTGTTAATAGATATTAGGAATAAATGCACACTTATGAGAAACGGAACAGCAAATGCAGTCTGGTTTCTACAATTAAACTAATCTGTTACATCTGATAGTGTTATCATTTTTACCATAAATAAAACTTCTAACTCTAGAAAACTTTGTAGAATTTTCGTTTCTATTTTGTTTCTCTCTCTAATGTAAACTGCTGAGAGATGGAACAAAAATATTACTATTAAAACAAACACAGCTCCTCCAAATCAATCAACATCTTTTAGTGCTACCACAGAAGTGATATCTATTAATGTCATTATTAGAAAAGAAACAGGATTTTATCAATAAGAAAAAAAAGTCCCTACTTAAAAAAGTCTACAGCCTAATTCAGGTGATTTAACAGTGGTCAGAATTTAACAGAATCAAAAGTGTAAAAAGGAAATCAAAAGAAAAAAAATCAAATCAATCAAAAGTCATATGCAGCAATAATGAAAATAAAAAAGTTTTTAAAAAACTCAAAGTAGGGAAGAGAACAAAATAAATCAAAAGCAGTAAAAGTAGGAGAAAATGGAACAAGAATGTCATGGCAACAACACACTGAACTTTGGAAATGAATACTGGAATAAGAAATGTACAATCTGAATACAAGAGTCAGAGTAATCAGTTTTTGTTAGGGGATTTCATTGGCAGAAATGTCAGAGATGATGTGGCAGAAACAGATGACCAAGATGAGGCCTAGTCAGGCAGAACAGTTTTGGGGGCTTTGTAAAAACAAAGGACATTCTTAAACTAGAGAAACAGTCAATCAGGTGAATAGACATTTTTATCTAGGTTTCAAGCCTACAAATTCAAGTAGTGTACATGAGAACAGCAAGAGACGAATAAGGACAAATTGCTCCCATTTAAATGTACTGATTTGTGATTTCATAACCAAAACATACTTCAACACAATTCGGCAGAATTACCATCAATATAAAGCAACAACAAAGGATTAAGGACCCAGTATTAGAGAAGGATATTGGCCAGAAAACCTTTTAAATCCAGAAATCTGGAACTTGACAAATAAACGACTGCACTCAAGACGTGAAAAGTCAAAAGAATGGGGAAAAGCTTACCACACTGATTTTAATGGGAACAAAATTTAACCCCTGTAGTCTGTGAATCTTACTCCATTCAATTCTAAATCATAAAGCATCCAAATTTCTCTGAAATACTGAAACCTTTCAGATTTTTTAAATTACTTACCAGTAATTATACAGTACTACCATTGATACTTAAAGCCACATAGTTCTAAGATAACAGAATGTTAAAATGAAGACATGTTATCCTACATTTATATTCAAATCACGGAGTCACATTATACTTCCACACTTCAATCACAGTTTTGGTTGTACTTTAGATAAAACTTAGGAGGGATAAAGGCACAGACATGAAAGCATATATAATGAGCACAGACTACCTATTACAGGAAAACACATTTATCAAGAAAATGTAATTAATACTTAAAATCTGGCATGTCTTATTTTTAGTTCAGACAAAAAAAAAAAAAGAAAAAAAGACAGCTTGGCTTGTCTGATTAGAAAAAAAAAAAAAAAGATTAATTTCTGTAATGTTAGGAACAGTTTAGGAAGAAGCACTGAGCAGATGGAGAACCAGCTTTCACTGATGCCAAGTCCTGTGATTTCAATGCAAATCTTTATTGTGGAAGGGTTTTTTTCTGTTTGTTTAGAAGAAGAAAAGGAGTACAGGAGACACCATTTTTTTGTTGATTTCAGATACCTACAGGTACATAAGCCAGAAGAAGTACCTCTTAGCTCTGGTAACAAGTCCAAAGTTGCAGACTGCCCTGTTGCAAATAAAACATGTGCAAGTGGAAATGAGACCACTTGGATATGAAGCCTCCACAGACAGGAAATGTTATCTACCAGAGGACCATCAAAAAGGAAATGAAAGTTCTGATGCACTGAAATGGGGCTAGAAGGAAAAGCAGGATAGGAGAGCATATCATGGAAACTCAGAGAATGTTTAGGGAATGAGGTAGTGAAAACCAGAGAACATAAAGAAAGATGCAAGTAAAGCACATGCCCTACCTATTTATGTCAGGAGCACACAAATGAGCAATATTTAAGTGACCAGTTACCAACCCTTACTGCAACAGTGTAATCACCTTCCAAGACCAGTAACCTGGTACCTGTATCTTAAAGCTGATGATAAGTAACCAATACTTCTACATTCTGCACAGAGGTCATGTCATTTGGGGAACAGTAAGAACATGGAAATTCTGCATCAGTTGAACTTCTTGGCCAATTTCTGGCCAAGAAATAGCTGAGTTGTCAAGCAAGTACCACTGAAAAATGGGACCCTGATATATACAGTAATCCAAATCACCAATGAGTAAGGCATTTCTGTAAAGAAAACCAATTTTCAGCTATTCTCTATAATTTTAAAACTCAAAGGATTCTTTTTTAGTATTTGAACTATGCCCTGCTATTGCCATTCTTTTTGCTTGAGCATAATTACCATTAAAAAAAGGAAACTGATTTACTCTTCACTCAATTTTTTTCTTTTTTCAAAAAAAAACCTTGGAAAGCTCTCTACTTGAGATAGAAAAGTTAAAGGAAAACCTACTTTTAATGCAAGTTTATCTATTTAGGTTTTTCAAGATGGCCAAAGGTCTTTTTTGTACTTCGAATTCTCAGGCATGTACTGACCATGCAAATGACAAAAATGCAGCAACGTATTGCAATAGACATATCAAAATTAAACAAAGACCCAAAAGAAAGAGGTTAAAAAAACAGATCAAGTGTTTAAGGAAGGAAATGTAACTGTTAGTCACAATTCTTATACCTACTGTTCATTACTATTATGCTACAGTGACTGTTCTTTTGATTTTTATTCTACATTTTTATTGTATTTAACTGCTAGGTACCTAAAGAAATTATATGTATTATTATTATTATTATAAATTATATGTATTATTACAATATCAAAACCATTCTCCCAGTTTTATTTGAACTGCACAGCATTTCCCCATCTTAATCTTTAATGCACCACAATTATTCAGCCATGGCCTAAAAAACCAAATGTGAAAAAATTCATGTCCAAAATTATATTTTTTCATCTTGATAATCATAATCTTGCCATCCATATATTGTTATTGAGGTATGTATGTTGGCAATTTTTGGCTGGTTTACTGCTAATGCCTACTACATTTAAAGAAAAGTAATCAAGTGCCTGGATACATTTTGATCAGCTCTATAATGATATTTTAAAAATACATTTTTTAAGAATCTATTCATAGCCAAAAATCTGATGAACAACTTAAGTCTACTGTAGGTCACTTAACCCTCATCTTTCAAATAATGAGGGCAGCTCTTCAACCATGGCAAGATTCTGCTCACAAAGTAAGGTTATCCTATCACTTCCATTTCTCTTGCTCTTTATGCTTCAACAGCATTTTTACTAAATTGATTCAAGAGCCATTCCCTGAAGGCTTCACAGGGGACTTGTATTTTATTTCAGCTAGACAAAAGCAACATGGAAAAGTTTGCTATATTCAAGATAATTAAAATAAATAAATTTTTAAATGCTGAAGAAAAGAAACATACTTAACAACTTAAGCTGAACCCAGGATACCTACTTTACACAGAAAATATAATAAACCCTAACAAAGAAGCTCCATCAGGCCAGTGACATCAGCTGTTATCAAAGGCACCAGGCAGTCCTTAAGACTATTTTCAGCTGCCTTTTGAACTATTCAGTATGAAATTTTCATGGTCTATTGTCTGCTTCAGGTGGCTTTTCCTTATCCTCCCATTACCATCACCTTGTAAAGGAAACCAGAGAATGACTTGAACATTTTTGTGTGAAAGCACTTGAGAAACTGTAACCACTTCCCCACCCTGAATCAGTAACTTGAAATCAGACTGCACAATGATTTTGCATGAAAGAGGTATGCTCTGTGCATTTTGTGAAAAATCTGACCTCACTTAGCCAAGCTACAAGCTTCTAGAAATCTGAGTTTGCACCTAATTTTCACAAGGTCTGCTGAAGCTTAACAACCAGTCACTGCATCTACCTCCTCAGTCTATGCAGTCTATGCAGACTTGGGATAGTCTGCATGCTATCCCAATGTGCAAGGCAAAAGAATTAAGTTTCTTCCTACTTTCAGTTTTGAGTGAGAGTCAGATTTTCCACTGTAGGAGAAGTCCGTGTTTAACAGGCTTTAGGTAGAACACTGACCACAAACTGTCACTCTGCATATTTCTGCAGCCTCACCTATAGTGATATCCCTAACACAGTTGAAAACAATGATCAGTCACTTTATATTGTTGAGTAACTTGAGTAGGAATTTGGGGATACTGACAGAGAATGTGGAGAGAAGATAGAAAAACCAGTTTATAATGGAGGCCAGAACTGGAAGCTTGAAAGAATAAACTGGGACTGAATAGAGAAGGAAAGAAACTAAGATGAACATAACAAGATGTGGTAGTGAATGAAACCAAATGAGCAATGCCCAGCAGAACAAGACTTGGGGATCACCAGGATGGATAAGAATGAGAGACAGATATTCTGTGTCTGACAGAATTTGAAAGAATTGGATTTTAATAAATGTACATGGAAGGGAGCTGGCTCACAACAAAAGACTGAAAAAAGATCCACCAACAGAAATCAACAAACAGAAAAAGCAACAGAAGGAAGGAAGAGTGAGAAGAATTAGTAGGCAGGCAAGGGCTGATAGCAGAGAAGGAACATGCAGTCAAAAGACAGCCTGGGAATAGTCAGGCCTAAATATCACATTGAAAAGACAGAGTCAGTGCCACACTAGAGATCGGCATGAAGCAGAAAAAGTTGGAACTATAAACAAAAACCTAAAAACACAATGTTTGTCTTCAAACAAACACTTCTTTCTATTGAAAGACATAACAGAAAACATCCTAAAGACTTTACATTCTCTGCAAGTATCTACAAACTCCTTTCTCCTCCTCAGACTTCCACTTCCCACCTTCCTCTGCTAACAATAAAAATGTAGCACAATAATGCATAACTCTGTTCCTTTCTTAATTCAAGCAACAGTAATATTTATGTATTAGATTTAAAAGCTCTAATGCTAATTATCAACATGACACCTATATCACATAATATCTCATTTTGCTATTTTTAGGTTGATTTTAAGTAAAGAATTATACACAGACACACTTATAAATTATATTAAACAAATAAGTACCAAGGACTTTTAATTCCTTGGACATCGGCAATTCTTCCATTCAACTTTGTTACCAGCATTAATTCTTTCTTTATAACATTATCCCAAATGATTTTTTTCTATGCTATCTCATTCACTTAACAGCATCTTTGCTGGGATAAGACAATTTTATCTTGAAGGATGACACTCTCTTTAGGACCCTGCATTTGATATTGCAGAACCTAACTGTTACACAGGAGAACAGGTTTTTAATCTGAGATTTTGCTACAGAACTCTTAATTGGCTGTATTAATTACATAGTTGTGCATTAATAGTAAATAACAAGATTTTAAGAGCTTTTAAAGGATTTGTATTAATGAAAAATTGGAAATTTAACTCCATTCCCTCTGCTGTACTTCCTAACTGCTTGTTGCAATTAAATTGAATTCATTCTGCATCTTCAGAATGCTGAACAGCAATATACTAACAACAGCTATTATCAAATAAAGCAGATGTGTGAGCTTCTTCTCAGACCACTACAAATAAATTACTGCATTCCCAGTTTTCACACATCAACCAAAGAAATTAAATAACAAAGAATAGTGCTGACACAAATTGCTTCTTTATGTCACTCCAAGAAATCTGCATTATTGTTTAGAAAGTACTTTTTTCTTCCTCCAAAAGAAACTACTTTATTCCACTGCAGTTTCTTACTGATTTATTTCACTCCAGAGAACAGTAACAATAGATCCCAAAATAAAGCACTCTCTAAATCAAAGATTTAGAATTAAGAAATAGAATGAATATATGAACACTACCTTCCAATATTATCATTTGAGGCATTAAGAGAATCTAAAGAGTAAAATAAATGGGGAGGTAATACATGTGTTGAAGTATAACTTATGAAAAATACTAATTAGTAGAGCTAAATCATATTTTGTTATATCCTCAGTTCAAAAGTACTATTCTTCAGAACATTGTAAAGATATTCTGAAGGCTAACTATTGAGTTATTGAAAAGCTGAACCATGGAGACATGGCAGCTCAGGACAGGTCTCTTGCTTTAAAAAGTTTTGAATTACTATATCTACTTTGCTCCCCAGATTCTGTTGGATACACATTTCTGAGATCCATACTATGTGCCTTGACTCCAGCATTGTTTGCCGTGCAACACAAGATTCAGAGACGTTAATACACGTCATGGTACTGTGATTAAAACCTGACAGCTTAGCCCCAACTTCACAATGCTCGTGTGGAACAGAACTTCAGAAATTTATTCTTGCACAAAGAAAAAAATCTCTGTTCTTTGTTTCTTTACTGTAGCTAACTTCTAACTTACCCTACCAAGCTGTGACTGAAAAATGCAATTATTTAGGTTTGAGAGATTGCAGAATTTCCAAGGTACTACAAAAACTGCCGTAATACATTGTTTGCAGCTTTTTACTGAATGGTATTCCAACACAATGGCACATCAAGTGTTTCTAAAATAATGTTAGGTAACTGTTTTTAGTGTGACAACCCTATACTACTAATGTATGGCTGAATAACCTCAGCATCTAGTACAGACTGTCCTTCCACCATCTCCTTTATCATCTCCTCTAACCAGAGGAAAACAACTGGTTGTTATTTTCAAGGAGAGCAACACTTGCTATTAATGCATACATCTATGCATTATGCAATGCTGATCACAAATCTCTGTTGAAACAAACAAGAGCAAGCAGCTGCCTGACTGTTTATTGTGTCTAGTCATACCAGCAACCTTTTTTGTTTCCTGGAAAGCAACCCAATAACCAAGATCAGCAAGAATAAGCTCAATGTTACTGGATGCTGCACACACTCAGACCCATCTTTTCACCAGAATTCTATAAATGCACTAGCCAGCATCCCGCTCTTACTCCCCATCTGTCACAGCTCCATGCAGCCTGTATGCTATGAGGCTGGACCCATGGAGCCTTTCACTCTTAAATACATAAATGGCAGACTTACTAAGGAAGATAGGAATGGTATTCTAGGGTGGAGTTTCATCATCAAGGACAACAGCCAGAAAAGTAGTCATGTCTCAAAACGCAAAACTAGAAAACCCTACATATTGGAAAAGGCTTACCTGCTGAGCTAAGCAAAACACTGAAGTCTGTTCCTCTCTGTGACTCCCCAGCTTCATTCTGTCCTTCGTTTTCTGTATCCTCATAGCGGCTCCAGTTAGAAAACACCTTTCTTCTTGAATAGCATTTCACTTCTTCCTTCTCTTCTTCATGTCGTGATTCAGTATCATCATCTTCCTCTACCTGTGACATTCAAATGGACAGTTAAGCCATTGCAACTGAATAGCATTTTGTTCTGTATTTAAACAGTCATTCATACCAACAATACCCACCACAGAAATAAAACCCAGAAAGACAAATTCCATCTGGATCCCCACATACATTTTAGGTAGTACTATCTTTGTAAAACATATGTAATTCTTCAAGTATGTAAATAAAAGCACTGAGTAAAGCTTTGAGTAAAAGTACTGAGTAAAGCTGAGTAGATCCTACACAGGATCAAGCAGAGACACTGATACAAGTTCCACTAGTTTCCCCCCTATTCTAAAAATTCATGATGACTTCAAAATAGCCTTCTTACTAAAACTGAGGGCAATGGATACAGCGTGGAACTAAGAATTGAAACCAAGTGTCTCTGTCCAAGTGTTGCAGTGATACAGGTTTTAACTGAAAAAAAGTTTGTAAAGTGGAATAGGAAAAGATACATTCTCCAGAAAAACATTTTGAAAATGGTGATTTACACAAGAATTTCCATTATAACAAACTATAGAGTCAAATAATATGGAAAAATAAATCAAATTTAATTTCCTTCATGAAAGCTATTTTATGGAAATAGACATGAAAAAATTAAATACACTGCTAGCAGTCAACCTACTAATCTTAACCTCTTAAAAAGTTCTAGGGTCAAAAGGAGAATTCATTGCAGAGTCAACTAAAGATACAAGCAAAACAGGCATTTGCCACAAGTACTCAGCAGCTGTGGAAAATTCTCTATATATGCAGCTCTCCCAGAGCTTGGGTTTTAGCTGAAATGACTGTTGCTTCACAAAAAGAAAGACTTGTTTCCTGGAGGGAGGAGCACTCAACAGGCAAGAGATTAAATCTGTCACAACTACACAAACGCATTCCCAGGTGTCAAACAGATGACAAAAAGGAAAATATTCTGTGCATTCTCACTGGTTCTGTGCAATTTTCAGGTAAATTCTCTTTTCTTTGTATTCATCAGATAAATACACTAAAATGGTTGTTGTAGGTAAACAGTTGGTTATGTGAGCAAGTAGATGAAGTGACAACCACATTACTGGAAACTGAGGCAGAACTATAATTTCCATACAACAAAGGCCAAATCCACCTACACCAAAAAAACCAAACCAAACTTATTTCTTCTCTATTCTTCTCCTATGAAATTAATGATTTGCTATAATACAGCAAACCTAGTGAAATTCAATGCACAAAATAACTTGGAGCTGATGCAATGCACAGGTCACAGCAACAGTGCTACAAAGATAGATCAGTTTTGCACTTTATTTTTGAGAAAAGATCGGAATCATCTTAAGCAACTATGAAATTATAGATAATTACTTTTCGACTTGTTTGAAGAATTCACTCCTTTCAGCTGTAAACATAAAAAACCCAGGAGTACCACTTCCATAGTTCAACAAGCTTTCAGTTAACTTGTATGGATACAAATGTTTTCTCTAAAACCAGACTAAATTATTTTTCACTTTCTGTTATTAGCTGCATATGCTATACTTGAAGGAAATTTCCCTTCTTAGAAATTAAATAGTTAACTTCAAGAAATAAACTACAAATTCTCAGGAGTATTAACAGCAGCCGTGCAACCTGGTTCCCCAAGTACTGTCCTGAGGCTTACTGTTAAAACAAGTAAACTTCAAAAAAAAGCTTGCTTCCATTTCCAATAAATATTTAATGGAAAATCTCACATGATGCACCACCAAGCTACAAAACAAAACTGCAAATAATCACAATTGAACAGTCAAGATTCAATCAATTTAAAGACGTTAATATTTTCAAATACATTAAAAAACTTATCAGTGAAAGTTCAGAAAATAGTTTGCTTCTACCATTTCACAAGACAGCTACCAAGTAACAACTCCAGAAACTCAGAAACACACACCTTAATCACCTTTCTCTTAGCTGCCTATTCAACTACACCATTTGCTACTAACATTGTCACCCCACCTTACTGAAAATGAGTCTTAATCAGTACAGAGCAAACATCTGTCCTATGTGTAATGACATAAACTACCCTCTTGCCACATTGACAAATAACAAAAGATACAAGCTGAACAAATTCTAGAAGCCAACTCAGATATAACCTTTAAAAAGTATTACTCACATAAGGAGAAAAACATAGGCCTTTAAATAGTATTAAGCTATCTACGTGTTATTGCTCAGTGTTCTAACACAACTTGATACCACAGGAGGTATCTATCTGCTGTGCCTCAGTTCCAGACAGTAATGCATCACCATTTGCACATTTCATTGAAATTTTCAAAGTGTGCAAAGCATGCAAAAACCCAGCTGAACAAAACCAGAAAACCTTCAGACTATTTTGCGTATCAGAAGAATGAAAAAAAATGTGCCCGATATTCCACTTAAACACTAAAGCACTCAAACAACAGTGAAAGGGCCAAGCTCCCCTGCAGAGGAACTTGCACAATTTGTGGTCCTCTGCCGAGCAATACATTTTTATCTTTATGAGAGCCTATGACTGCACTTTTCTTCTAAAGGAAAGCTAAGTGCATAGCACAAATGACCACAATCTGCAGTCTAACAGAGAAAAAAAATACTTTTCTACTCTAATTTTACATACAGGCTTGGGAACAGTAAGGTATTGAGAAAATACCAGAAAGTGGGCATTGTGTTTGACTTTTCTTAAAGATGAGAACACATTGATGCACGTGGTTCAGGAATGAAGGTGTTTAAATGAAGTAAACATTGTTCTGAACAAGTAATTTCCCCTGGGGTCATCCTTCTGCGCTTCCCTGGAAGCCAGAGTGGTTTGGATCAAAGTACACAATGGAGAAAGTGCAATAGTAACCTCTTGCATCCCGCTTAAATTACTCAACCACTATTCACTGTAAGTGCAATCAGTCCTGGCATGTTAAGTACACGTATCCGAGCACTCAACAAGAATTGTTGAACTCAGAGGCCTTTTACAAAACAAAACTAAAAGTGCATTAAAAGTCAGGGTTTCCATTAAGACTTTCTAAAACTGCACTCACTACCTTTAGGATGCCACAGGAGCTAGAGCTTATAGTCTTCTTCCTGTTCAATTCTGCTTACACTGCAGGAAAAAATTTTAAACTCTTCATCTTTATCAGTACTTAGACTATTCTAGAGTAACATCAGATGTTCAGCTTACCTTTCTTTGGGCCAGCTGCTGTTCCCTATTATGTAGGTATCATGCATTATTAGATTTCCGTTCTTATTTATTTTGCAGCATTCCTCCCATTTCTCTTCTCAATATGTCACTTTACAGTATGTAAACTTCATTTGAGCTTTTTTGTTAATCTCTTAGAAAGTGCGGAGCTATTTGTCTTCACTTCCTTCCCAATTATCTTTAGAAAATCTTCAAAATTATATTGATCAAGTGCTACTTTTCCCCTTTGTTACTTAATCTCTGTATTACTGTTTTAAATATTACCGCTACCACGTAGTCGCATTTCCTTAATCTTTTCCATTCTTTATTTGGGACACTCACCTACAATACCCCAGACATCATATATATCCACTCAGAGTCACAGTCACTGCCATACGGGGACCCCTGCATATTCATGGACACTCATAACCACTGTCTACTCCCCACATTTGCTGCTCTCACAATAAACAAGAGCACACACCAATTCCCTGACTAAACCTGTGTCTTGATTCCCTCTTCCCTTCATAGAAACTGCTGTACAGCTATGGTCAAGTGCAAGGACATTCAAGCTTATCTAGATGTTTCAATCCCATTTTCTCTTCTCATCAGGGTAAAAGGCTAGCAAGACAAAATGAAAATATTCTCTGGATTGAATCTGATCCAGACTATCATCTGCATTACGAATGAGCACATATCTTTTTTTCTCATTTATATTTAAAATAAGGTGTATATGCAGAGACAATTAATCTTTTGGTCCTCATCCTAACTTTGGCAGCATCCATTAAGGCCAAATTTTCACAGAAGGGACTTCTAAGTCAATGGGTCAAAAAACCGGTTATAATTAAGCAGCAAAGCCATTCACGATCTCTACACCTTAAATTGTTTCACAGAATAGAAGTCTGTATTATGCAGGCTTGTATGCACGTAAATTAGTAAGACAGTTTGGCTGATATTGACTTCTTAGTGGTTCCTCTGGGCAGACAAAAGTGGAAATGTTAAAGACTGCTACTCTTTAATGTTAGAGACTCTCACTCTTTAATGACTTAAATTACTCTTGGAAAGACATACTTCCTTTAAATTTCATGGTTCAAAGTTTTTGGTAGTGGAACAAAACAGGAGCAATGGGATCACACCAGAAATTATCTTAGTACATTACAGATACAAAACAATCTCAAAAAGAATTCCTTTTTTAGCAACAGTGCTCATTACATGCACTTTATTTACATTTAAATGCAAAAAGGTAGAGGAGAATTCCCTGACAGCTTAATTTATGTATTACTATGATTGATAGGCTAATATCTCATGATAGTTACATATAGCATAAAAATCTTCAAAAGTTTTCTTATTTCATACATTTAACTAATTAAAACATACACACACACACATATATATATATATCTCCCTCTTTTTTAAGTAATTACTTGACAAAGAAATGCATCATCTGGTTTATTGTGGCGGAAATTTAACAGACTCTGTAAATAATGAACTGTATGGTATACTAAAGAAAAACAGACTATATTCAGAACTATGGCAAATGGAAGCAGAACTTGCTGTTCAGCTGGACCAAAACCCTACCCCCTAAAATATTATTTTTACTCTTTGAAGTTTTAACATGATCAAGCACCAGGGCTACAAGGTGTCCTGCATCTTTCTCACAAATCACTATTAACATTTCCACAAGCTAAAGCCATATTCTGTACAAATCTTATGCCTCACTGAATTGAAATGAGAACTATTAGGAGCTAAATATCTCCCTTAGATTCACTGAGACAGGAAAAAGAAAAAGCCCCACAGGCAAACAGCCTGGTTATTTTGTTTGTAACTACTCATTTAAATGGCAGACCACCTTCTCTTTCAAAAACCTAGAAAAGAATCCTGATGTTCACTCTTCACTGCCCTCTCAGAAGTATCTCCATGACCTGCTAGTACATGATTAGCACATGGTCCTTCGAATGAGAGCCTTACAGGGGCAAAATGAACCAATCTAATACATGCTGCTCAATTTCACACTGTAGCTTTCAGAAACCCAGTCTGAAAACTGTTGACTTGTAGATAAATTAAACTTAATAACCACGCACTGTAGGTTAGCAAGACTTTGTTCTTGGCAAGGCCTGCCAAGTAATTATTTATTTCAGAAAGTGCATATTTGAGGGTGCTGCTCATGAGATACAGGATTTTCCAAACTACAAAGCCACTAGCTAAAACTTCACTCTACTGATTTAGATTAAAACTCCAAACTCAAGGATACTTGATGGGGTATGTTGTGAGAACAGTATCATTATAAATTCAGTATTCATTCTGCACTAACTGGAAAATTTGGTATAGTATCGACAAGTTGCATTAACTGCAGAAGTAGCCCTTTGCCTCTTTTCCCCAAGGCTGCCCCATGCTGTGAAAAAAGAGTCTGTAGGAAGTTCGTCCAGCTGCTGTCTAAAGATAATGAGACTTTTGATTTGCTACACTTGCCAAGCTAATGCATTTCCACCAACAGAAATTCAACTGTATTTTTTTCTTTAATTCAGTAGAAATTATTTTATGAAAGTTACTGGCAACTATGTAAACCCATCAAGCAATTTATACAAAATTATCATATGGACTGCACAGAACCTGGCAGCTCTTCTACCTTCAAACTGTCAGTAACTTTAAAAAGATGATTTTTTGTCTTACGAACATCAGTCAAAAATATGAGTGCAAACATAAAATAGGAGCATTTGTCTTGACAGAAATAAAAGGTTTCAAGAAAACCTTACAAAGTACATTGCCAGAAAGGAATAATCAGTAATCTTACTAAAAATGCTGTAACCTATGTATAGGCTGTACTTGGCAAAAACCAGATGGTTTATATATTGCATACATATGGATCCACATATGTGAATGTTGCATGTCTTATTCCAAAACCAAGTTACACTTTGTATTCTGGAGCAGTAAAGGAAATCTTCTGGAGAAAGATAATTGTTTTTACCAAATCTGCTGCTCCTAAAAAGAAGCTTCCTAAGCTGCATTAGAGATTGACAATATCCTGAAACTGTTTCAACTCTTATGTGTTAATATCACAGTATTATAGAGTAATCCAAACTGAAAGGGATTGTAAGAGGTCATCTTGTCCAACTGCCTACTCAAAAGAAGGTCAAAACTGAACTCAGATCATGTAGGTTGGGGCTTTGTCTACCCAGGGCTTGAAAACCTCCAACAGTCTACTTAATCCTTAGTATTTAATTGTGAAAGCAGATGCCAGCACTTCTAAAATTGTGAAAGCAGTTTTATTAACAGCTTTAACAAGAACTTGTAAAGAACACACATGAGGAGTTCTGTAACATCAAGAAAGCAAAATTTATTGAGGGGAAATATTCACCTCAACACTTAAATAAGTGATGTTTTAAAGGATATTGCTATTTTACTAGTTTTCGTGACGCAATGGGTAAGAGAGCCTCTCTCAATAAACATATCTGTTATAAACTTCTACATATTGAAAAGCTTGGTAGTTATGCAAATGTATCAATGATGAAGTAAAAGCACAACAAATTATGGCAAAAGCTCAGTCAAAGCATCCACCTGCAGAACAGAGAAAAATGTGATTTTAACTCACAGAGTTTATTTCACAAACTTGGAACAAAGTCTGCTCAAAAGAGCAAGGTTTGCAGAAGACCTTAGTTATATTGACAAGCCTAATGTTTATTTAACAACCCCTACCTCCACACAGCTTTAGAACAAAGCCAACAAAAATCCAGCAACTGTACCAAGATCAAAAACAACAAGAAGCTTCAGGGCTTCTCATGCTAGGAAAAGTACAGGACAAAGTTTCTCAACAGATTTATTTTTTGCCACAATGAAAATAGAAAAAAATAAACAACCCCCCAAAAAAAACCTCTCAAAACATTTCTGCTCTGCTATATTACACATGAAAGGAAACCTTCAAAGTTTACATTTTAATAACAACAAAACAATCACCTACCTTTACATTTCAAAAATATTTGATAAGAAATAGTAACAAGTTAAAAATTTAGGGCTTTTTAAAATGCACCTATTTTGTAAAGAAGAAAGCACACAGTAAAACATAATAGAAATAGCTTAGTGATATTCACCCACACTGTTCTATTTTCAATTGTCACAGCACTAAAGAAGAAAAAATTCTGAAAGACACCAAACAGAACAGGATTGTTTGAAATGGTATCCCTAAACTGATGGAAACCTTATCAATAGTTTCCTTCTCTCTTCTACTTCTAACCTTTTGCCAGCTTCAGTTCCTTTGTCAGTTCACAGCAGAATCAGACAAGCACAAATAATGGTTAGCTAGGCTGGAAGCATGCCATGAAACATGGGAACTGGGAAGCAGGCCCTTCCTTCATATCTGGCAGCAGTAATCTGCTATATTGGCTAAGTGTACTCATAAGCCATATCCTTGGTTTTAATTTCCTGCAATGTTAAACTCCTTTTTCTAAAGTAAATTTTGTTTTCTCTTCCCATTAAAAACTTACAGATTCTCCACTCACATAATACATGGGGACACAGAGGTGTCCTTTGTCAAAGTCATACAGTTTTAGAAAAATCCTTTGCTACAAATATTTATGTTGCTTGATAAAATTTTTAACATAAACTTCAGAACATTTGCCTTGTTGCTTTTAGACCCCGTTTTCAGTTAAGGTTCTAAAGTAGTCATTCAGAAGCGTAAGGCATCATTTTACAGGTTCTGTATACAAGTACTGGTGTCCGGTTCACAGTGAGAAATTCTATCCTGATTTTAAATTAAAGCTGCCAACATCTGTCACTTTTTCAGATCAACCATCACACAATAATAGATTATTTCAAACATATAAATATTCACATAATGAAAACTAAAGCTGCAAAAGGAGACACACTACCAACTTGAAACCCTATAAAGGTCCTGTATAAGCATTTTGTTTTCCTCACCCCTTTCACTACATCTTCAACATTTCCAGTAGCATAGCTGCTACATTTTCCATCTTTCATTACTAATGTATTGCCATTTCATAAATATAATTTCACATGCTACCAAAAAACCTCACATCTTTATTACCTCTCTATCAACAAACTAGCAGACCCAGCCATTATGCATTTTGTAAATTGAATTGCATTATTATATTTAAGGCATGGCATGTTGAAGCACTAAAACTTGAGTTACAAATAGCCTGATTTGACAATATTTTCAGTACAGGGAGTAAAAAAGGGGTACTTTTTAGGACCAACAGAGAGTCACACAGTAAATCAATGAACAGTAAGTTATTAAAAAGATACTAAGGATAAAAAGCAGTTTGTCTGATGTGCAAACAAAATACATCATTATAACTCAGAATGCAAAATCCCATATAAGAAACAAACAAGCAGGATAGCTATATTGAATTAGATAAATTATAAAAATAATTGAGTCATGCTAAACAAAATTACCATGTATTAAAGCAATGCTACATCAAAAAGATGATATCCTCGACTCACAGACTTTTAAACAGCATTTCCGAGACCAATACTACAATTAATTTCTTTCTTTATATAGTAGAAAATCAGAAAGATGCAGAGAGCACTAAGTCCCCACAGACTTGACAGACACCAAAACCCTTCTTCTTCCTTGTGTTTTAAATTACATGAGAAATGTATAGGCTGATCCATTTTCTTAGGTATCTGCAAACCAGCCAACTCAGTCATACAAGGAAATGAGAAATTAGTGAAATAGTAATTTATCAAGGTTATAAATTTAAGAGGAGACTGTAATCCCTACCTCACAGTCAAGGTAGGATCTCCCTGACAGAATAGCCAAGTGGTGAAAAACAAAAAACAGCTACTTCCATCCTCCATTATCAACTTTCCTTGCACAAGTCAGTAGCACCTTTCCTAGAACAAACTCAGCTGAAAAAGAACTGAGTTTTCTTTTTTGAGTTCATCTGGAGTTCTCTCAGGCATTGTGCAAGGTGCTGTCCCATAATATAGTGAATTACGGCCCAAAGTCTGATTTGTGGTGGGTTTGCCTTTGAAAGTGATAGACTTGTGTTGAATCCACATGCATGGTAATTTAAAATACAGCTGTATTATGCACAATGCATCTCTACGATGCTGCCCCAAAACAAAAGGCAGCTACACACCACACACCCCATTTTCAAGCCCTTTCAGTAGGATAACTCAAAGATGGTAAAAGCAGTAGTATCCCAAAGCATGTTCTCCAACTCCTCTCACACCACAGTGTGAGAATTAATGATAAGTGTGTTTGGGGACTCTGTCTATACATCAATGATAAAAGGTGTAGAGACATCACACTGTCTTGACTAAGGTAAGTCAGAAGCAGAATTATTTATTATCAATGTGTGGATTGCACTTGGCCTCAAAGCAATGCATTTTGGACAGAAAACATTTTCTCCAGCAAAAATAGTTCTGCTTGTCCTGCGATGAACTGAGAATAGATGGGGACTGGGGCAAAAGAGAGGGGAGTGCCAAAACAAAGCACCTCAAAGAGATGTGTAAATAAATACAATCCATGTTTCTTCAGCTATTGCACAACAACAGCATTTTATCCAGAAAGTGGAAATAAATTCAATTCCCTTTTCTGCACAAATGCATCCAAATTTGCACCTCCCACTTCCCATGAGAATACAGTGGTTTTACACACTCTGGAGAGGGAGATCTAGCCTCTTTCCTCACTCAGATCTATTCTACTTTGTACAGTGCCTGGACACTTCCAGTAGGAGAACTCAAGAAGCTGCTGGCCTATGTGTCCTGCAGATACACAATCACCACACACATATACAAACGAAAAAACAACAACAACAAAAAAACCAACAAAATAACAAAAAAACCAAACAAAAACAAAACAAAACAAAACCCCAAGAATGTGACACAATGTCAGTCTTTCATTCATACTCTCTTCATGAAAATATCATGTTTGTACATAAAGTACAAAGGGTCGGAAAAACATTGAGGGAAAATCAGGGAATTGAGGAAAATTCAGACCAAAAATTATTTCAAGTTCATTGGCAGGTCACTTATCTAAGAAGCAAAAAAAAGCTTCACTACACTTTGTATTTGAAACTGGGAAGAGAACAGATTGCAGATTGAACTTTTTTCCACATCCTCAAACCCTTCGCCTCAGTAGTCATTGCAGACTGAAACTTTTTCATTGCATACTCCCTCTATCCAACACTAGCCCTGTATCCCCTGCCTGCCTTTCGACCAGAGAATGTCAGTGCTAACGGCTCTGCAACATTACCCACAACTGTTTCTAATGTAAACTGACACACACAAGGATGATTTTGCTATATATTTTGAGAGAGTTGAAAATAATACATTACCTTATTAAGAGAGGCTTTTTTTCTGCATCATAACTAGTATTTTCTGGGGCTATCAAAGAATACAATAAGGCAAGAAAATAAACAAAAACTGATAAGGTCATCAGTCTGTTTTGCTGTCTCACTGAAAATAATTAAACCACTTTTCATTATACTTCTTCCTTCAGGGTTTCATGTAATTTAAATAAGATTTTTTTCCCCTTTCAATTATTCAACAGAAAACAAGCATTTGTAAGTGTCATTTAATTGCAATTCGTGGCAGCTCGCATAAACAAGTCAGTATAGATACTTGCAAATCCTCTGGGTTTTATGCACTATGTTTTCCAGACTACACCTGATGAACTAAAAGACAAAACAAAAATCTTAATATTAAATATTTTGTGTATTGTACTTTTTGATTTGTCAACAGTATTAATGAGATCAAATTGTATTGTTAAACATTCAATCTATTCTATCATTACAGTGACACACACCATAGTAAGCTAAAAACTATTTATATAAAAGTATTAATGAAGAGGAGGTGACACATATGTTTGTATGTTCACAGTCTTTTCATATTGACATAGTGACCTATTGATGAATTGTAGTGAGCCTTCAGCGATTTTTCAGTGTTGCCTCTCAGAAATAATTTACTTTCTTATTGTTCACCTAGGTATCAGAGCCTTTCCAGTACAGATTCAAGTTTCTACTATAAACATTTTTTTAAACTTGAGGGACAAAGAAAAATGCTAAAGCTTTTTTGTGGGTTTTTTTTTTTTTTTTCCCTTTAGACTGAGGAAGGAAGAGCCTTGACTCAAAGGGGTTTTTTTGAAAAGAAAAAAAAAAGTCCCCACAAAGAGTAATCCTCTTCACTAGTTTGCTCTATTGGTGACCTTTAGAGAGATCTACCAAAGCTGAAGAGAAGCTTAATTAGCAGAAAGGGCAGCTGAGAGAACAGGTAGCACAAAGGAAAGAGCTTCTAGTCTTTATTGTACGGGATGAGAATTTTTGAAAGAGGGAT
This sequence comes from Onychostruthus taczanowskii, assembly GCF_017590055.1. Taxonomy (NCBI): domain Eukaryota; kingdom Metazoa; phylum Chordata; class Aves; order Passeriformes; family Passeridae; genus Onychostruthus; species Onychostruthus taczanowskii. The sequence goes on along the minus strand of NW_024496525.1, from coordinate 9,625,770 downwards.
GAAATATTAAGACTAGTTCATAAATATTGGATAGTGGAACCCAGCACTCTGAGTTAGCTAAAGACAGAATTAGCCAAGAGAGATATCAGATTCTGAAACCAATGTTTTGCCTAACAGGAATGATGCTCCAGTTAAAGGCAAAACATCTCATCAAGTACACAAAAAAGAGACTTGCTCTTGAAGTTTCTACATAAAATTGCTACAGCTTCAACAGTCTGAAAGTATGGTTCTAGAAACTTCCTTAATGACTTCAATAGCAAAAATATTTCTCTCTCCTTGATTTTTAAAATCTGTTATGGGTAATTCAAACAGATTAGTCATGTGATTGTAACCTGGTATAACCAAAGATTCCTCTCTGAAAGCATCACTGCAGTTGCAGAATACCAGTATGAAATACCAGAAGAAAAAAGTCTAGATCGTGAAAACTTCTTATTTACAGATAGTTTCTTATTTAAACCTATTTACAGATGAAGAAAAGAGCATGACTCATATCTAGTAGCATCTGTAAAAAGCCTAACATTAAACAAGGCTCAAGCAATTCTACACAAACAGAACAAAACTTATCAAGTGTTAGCGGAAAACTCCACTTCTGTGTATTGCATCTCCATGTTTATTTTGTCACTATCAGCCTCTTGAGATGTTCAGTGTTGCAATGCTGGTTCATATTTGAACCATCATTATGAAACTGTTTCATAACTATACCAGAGTGGTATAATACCATGGATGTTTTCAAATATCTGCCACTGCATTCACTCAAAAACAACCTTTGTTATTTTTATATCAAATTTGAATCCAACTTACTGCAGACATTTTAGAAACCACCACTCAAACCTCTGATATCCCTTCTTCATACACCTCCAGCCTTTTTTAGAAGAGGGTGGAAGGAGAAATCTGGTGCCTCAACACCACACTTAAAACCCCAAGATGTTAAAATCTAATTTTATTTTGCTATTGGTCTGGAGTATAATTTGGAACAATAAGAGTTACCACACAATGATGCTTCTAGACCATGAAGTTAACACTGCTGTGAAGAAGCTTTAAAAGTCATTCAGAACCTTCTGAGAACGCAAACATATCCAAATTGCCAACAAGGATTGGGCTGTACCTGCTGGGATGCACTATAATCCCATCAGTTTATGTGCCCATCATATCCTTACATGTGCCCATCATATCCTTACATGTGCCCATCACATCCTTACAGTTCACACTGGTGAGCCCACTTAGGCGCACACAGAGCAGTAACTGCAGGAGAACTCTGCATCCAGTTTGCAGTGGTGAGATACAGACAGTATTCAGCTGTCTGGACAACTGGTGGACAGCTTCAACTCTGACTCCATCAGGAGTGAAACCACACTTGAGTCCACTAATATTACACCAAGTGTAATCTGCAAGGCAAATTTGCATCGAAACCCCATTGAGTGATTCAACATATGAGCCACGCCAAAATCACTGAAATCACTGAAGGAACTTTTTCTCATTAGCACAATTATTTTTTTAAATTTTGTCTCTACAAAAACATTTTACTCTGAGACAATAATCCTTTAACATCCTTGCTAACAATTTGGCTGAAGTGGAAGAAAAAGACATACTGAGGATGGGATCATTTGCACTTCTGTTGCTTCCATGGGCATGCCACCTTTTGTTACAAATTAACAGGAACATAACACACCAGTGAAGTCAGCAAAGCAGCACAATGGGAATAATGCAGTCTGAAACAGGACACTGAAGAAAAAAACTAAGGTGGGGGGGGGAACCAAACCAACAACCAAAACAAATCCAAACAAACAACCAAGCCACCAAAACCCCCTAGTTTGTAAGGCAACCAGAAAAAACTCAAGGCCTCACAACAGGTCAGTGAAAGAGCCTGGGAAGAACTGTAGGGCAGCATCACCACTCTGTTCCTACAAGACAAAGACCCTGGCTATTTCAGGGTTAAGGAGAGAGACTGTACAATCTCTAATGTAGAACTATCCTCTGGGAAAAGAGAAACAGGAATAGAAACAGGACCTTAAGGCAAGGTTCTTACACACTCCAGCAGATTTATGGCTTTACAGCAGTGTATTATAGCATCTACCTGTAGAGGAGTTGAAGACTTATTTTCAAAAATAAAACAAACAAACAAACAAACTAGAAAAACCTCATCCCTCCCCCCCGCCAGACTCCCTACATACACATAATACAGAGGAATTGCATGCCTGAAAGAATAAATGGGAAATATATGGACACACCTCTATGCCTTACCATAGAACACTGAATCACACTTGAAATCCTGTGTGAAATCCTGTAAGAAATATTCTGCCATGCTTTTTTTAGTCTCTAAATCACCACTGAATCAATCATTGGCATTTGTTCAATTCTTTTTTTAATACAGTGACACCTTCTGACTGCTACAAAAGACTGTGCAGCACTATTAGACTGGCTGGAAATTCAAAACAGGGCTCCTGAAACTACCCAGTTTCTTTTGTGAGGAAAAACAGCAGCAGCACTGCATGGCACAACTTTTTAAACAAATTAATCACTTCTACAAATTCGTTGATTTTTCAGCAGAAACACTTACTGTCTCTCACTTGATGTACCCAAACAATCTCCTGTATTGTGCCGGCACCAAACACTCATCCCAGTAGCACAAGATTTTTAGCTCAGATTTACAAAGTGTACCCTTCCTACAAATAACTTTTCTTCACAGCTGTGTTTCAAAGACCCAGGGGCAAGTCCTAATAACTCACACGTACGTGTGCCTTTCACACGTTGTGCTTTACGTTCAGAAAACATCACCCTGAGATGAGAACAATCCAACCCCACCATGATGTGCACACATCCTGACTCCACCAAGTATTCCGGCCCAGCACGGGAGGCGGCAGCGCCAAGGGGCGGGCTGCCTGCATCACCTACCGGCACCTTCCAGCACGGGGTCATCCCCGGATGGATGCATGCATGGATGCATGCTTGCATTCTTAGCCTGCCGAGTTTCAGTTCTTCCCGAAATTCTAAAATCTTCAGGATTTAACCTTCGGGAAGTTCTTCTCCAATATTCAAATAAATACCAGTTTATATTTCCTCTGAAGAAAATCCACACCAATTTACTGAATAATTAAATTTAAATAAGATTATGATTTAAAGCTGTGTTTCACACAAGCAAATATGCAGGCAGTAAAGTTACTTCTTTAAGCTAGAAAATATTTTGGACAACCTGTTACCAAAATTACTACCCCAGAGACTTGAGAGTAGAAAAGAACAAAAGCATTTAAGCAGGCAAGGACAGAAATGCACAGCCATCTAAAATATTAAAGGAAACCCTCAAGCTCTCCCCAAGGAAGTTACAGAAAGATTCAGACATGAAGTTGCTTTGCAGCAATGATATTCATCTGTGTAACAGGATGCTTTCAATATAAATATCTTGTTATGTCAGCAGGAAAGTTGGTAAAATATGCTGAATGAATAACAATAAACATCACTAAACCATTCCACACTAAACAATTAGGGACTATTATGAAACTCTGGAGTCCCACTCTAAAAAATAGGTTACTCTATTGTCTAGAAACCAAAAAGAATAAATTAACTTTGGATGTATAAAAAGCATTTTTGCTTTTCCATTGCACAGACAGCCTTGAAAAAAATAAAAGAAAAATAAACAGGGCCATGACAAGTGGTTACACAGCAGGTCTACTTAGTAGACTCAGTAACCTTCACCATACATATTTTTCTGTCCTGATTCCTATGTGCTTGCTACACAAGCTATCTAATCTTTCAGTCACAAATTTTATTCTCAAGGCCCCAATTAAACCTCTTCCTTTTTAACAATGTTTTTCTTCTTGTCCTGCCTAAAATGGATCTCTTTGCAGCAACCTTTCTACTTTATGGAACATTGCTAACCAGGCCTGTCCAAAGTGTCCTCTTTGCCAGATTAAACAATTTGAAATAAACACACAAAAAATAAAAAGAGAAAGAACCAGGTTCTTCGGCCTTTCCTCCTCAGTCATATCCTCTTTACATATTTCTTCATTCCTTCCTTCTGAACTTTCCCCAGTTAGTCCCAGTCTTGCAAAAATAGAACTAGCTCTTCAATGTAATGGCATCACTAATTGATACCCTCTCATCCATTAAGCTGACAGTTCTCTTCTATGAAACTGCACCTTAATCAGTCACACACCGCTACAGATTTTTCCTATGTAGATGTGGTTGTATTATATCTGACCTTGAATCACACCCAAATGCAGGCTGTTTCTTCCATTTGTTCAGACTGTGTTCTGTGCTCCACCCTCCTGCCAATTTGGCACTGTCTGCAAATATTAACGCTGTATATTTTAATCCTTCCCTGCTGGAATTATTAATAGAAAACTGAACATGAGCAGACATAGAATGAAGCCTTGCAGAATCCCATTTAACCAACACCAGTTTGACACTGAACCATCACAGCAGAGAAACTTCTGAGAAGCTCTTCACACCGCATTAGCAATTAAGTACAACTCACAAATTGATATACATTAATCTAAATAAGTTTTTCTAGTTGCTTTTTAGAACATTAACACAAAATGTCAGAAGATTTATTGTCTTCAAGATCCAGAAATCTATTATTCTATCTGCACAAGTTCTGTCACAGTGTTCTAAAGAAAATCAAATCTATCTGTATTCGTTACTTTTGTCACTGTGCCTTTCTACTGCTTTTTGCAGTTGCTGAGATGGTAAACGGTTAGCTCATACCAATTAGGAAAATTTATCTGATGCTGACAGCATTAGATGTTCTCTTAGATCACTTCTACATGTGCATGGACTACAAGAATGAAGATATAATAAATACTAAATTAAGATGATGTCATCTTGAAACTAACCACACATGAGAGAGACTGCACTAAAATCCATCTGTTAATATCCATCTGTGAACAATAAAATGTTTACTGCAACACTGACCAAAGCCAGGAAAGGAACATTGAAACAGACCTGCCAATTCCAACTGCACTGGAGTAGTAGCATGCATCACATGCACACTCAGTGTATCATTGAATGGAAAGTTAAAAGAATACTTCAAAAACTGCAAATGTAATAAACTTAAAGGACAAAAGAAAATCTCCTTAAACCACTACCAACCCTCAAAAAATGTGGTCAAGGACCATCAAAATAAAATCCAGCCTCATATCCACAATTTCAGAAAGTTGTTTCTACTTTAATATACTGTATCTCTTAAAAAGAGCAATATTAAACTTCTGACAGTACATAAAACATGAATTCTGAGTTAGACTAAAAATGGGAGATAATATTGGACCAAGGTTAATTTACTTTAAGCATTATAATGCCACATTTTACTAAAATTGAGTAATTTCCAATGTGTTTTATTTATTTAATGTAGCATAGATGAACTAAAGCATACTGAAACAATGGAAAATTATTCAAGATGACAGATCTACAAAGAAATCTGCCATTTGGTAAACCAGCTGGTCTTAATTAGACATTCATTTTTGAAGGGAGGACACAAAATCTTCAGTAATCAAGCCAGTTAAATCAACATGCACACTAGTTACAAAAAGACATAACAAGTGGAAGATCCTTTTCCCTCTTCTAAAGGAATAAGAACAGTTTTTCTCATGGTTTCTAAAGCAATTTATTTGAGAGAGGCAGCATCTTGTTTCGAAAGCAGAGCTGGGAATTTACTCAGAGAGCCACTTTCTCAAGAGCTGACAGAAATCATAGGCTTTCTTCTCTAAGATTCTGATCCACAGCTGGATCTACCATTCAGGGCATGAATACAAACACAGCACCTTATCTCCTTCTCCCTTGGCACATAGCTGAGGAGAGGAGAACTGACTTAGCAATTTCTGGGTCTTCCCAGGCTCTGCAAATAACACAGCTGATCACCCATGACTAAAACCAAAGAATTACAGGACCCCTGCAGCAGCATAAAGCACACAGTGCCCAGTCGTCTTTTGCCCTACAAAACTGCAAACTGAATGTGCCACCACGACACTTTCTTCTCCCTCTTGTACAGGTCAGAAATAATGCCCTCCTGCAGCTTCAAATGTAAGCTTAGGAGCCATTAAATTAAAACATCCAAAACACAGCATTTTAAGACAGTGCTTTTCTGTGAATGCAATTGACTCAGAAATATTACTGCCAAAGTATTACACAATGTAATGTCAATTTCGACTTCATTGAAAAAAAAATAAAATTCTGAGAAGACCCCAGCATCTCAGCACACAGTAAGGAAAGGGAATGTGGCAAACCCATCGCATGCCCTGCCTTACTACCTGACTTCCTAGTTTTGCAACTCACACATCACCACTTCAGAAGATTTGCTCCCTGTTGCTGAGAAAGCAGCGTCTTGTCTCACACAAAATGCTTACTTTGGGCCAAGCATCCTATCACTGAGGTGGTGCACTCTTGTAATACAAGTCACTCTGCTGAGCACAGAAAACACTAAGGAGCTGGGATTAAAAGGAGGCAATTCTCTGTCAGATAAACGCTGGCTACACTGATGGAAGGAGGAGGCTCTCTCTGCTCCTGAAGTGGTGAATTATGAGATTGGCTCAGAGGTAGCACTAAAATTCAGCAGCTGCAGGCTGGCACAGCTGCTGATGCTGTGGCTGGATTGCTGGAAGCCAGTCCCATCCAAGCTGCTAAACACAAAATTTGTGGCAGGTGCACTAAGAGACCATACAGTGCCTAATGTCAAAACCCTCCAGTGCAGGAAGAACATTACATAACAATCTTTAGCAGAGTTCTCAGAAAATCTTAGCTATTGCTTCACTTTTAAAGTCCCAAATAGCCTTGGCCAAAAATAAAGTCACTGTGCTAGGCTAAGATAAAGAGCATATCCAAGTCAATAACAAAGTGAGCAGTAGCAAAACGTATTTTAATGTGTCCCAAAATAAACATTTTAAATTGCAGAGTTGAATGACTTGGGAAAAAATCAGTCCAGTGTAGAAATTTCCCCAGTTAATACACAGAGGTTCTGAATTTCCCCTGCCTGCTCCTGCAGTTTATGAGGGAACACTGTTGTTTTACATCCAGGATCCAAACCTGCCCCCAAACACCAATGTGAATTCAGCAATTTATACTGCTTACATGTGAAAGCACTGACCAGCATTCTAAGCAACTGTACCAATCAAGCCGTAACTTTCATCTCCCAAAACATGAGTGCCAAATACAATAACAAAATTAATATTTTATATTTTTATATCCGCTAGCAAGCATGGGAGTTCTAATACAGATAAAACACTGGCTGGGTTCAATTGAAGCCATGGCATCATAAAAGTCAAAGTGAATCTAATCAACATGATGCTGGAATTGGGGTAGCATCTGCTCCATCTACATTAGGACTCCCAGTGCTGCCAACACCAATTAGCATTAGGTCATCATTGTAATCTCTTTGCCAATCAGGGACATGATCTCCATGTTGCAACAATGCTAACAGAAGCAAAACAATCTGAATGAAGTAGTCAAAGCATTTTTTATAGGAACTCTTTTTAAAGGCAGTGTTGATCTCATACCACGGTAAGGTAGATAATATCTCCACAGGAAACTGCCTATGTAATTGTGGTACACAATGGTATGTCTGCACCATTTTAATCTGCTACATTTTATAGAGGGTTGATGCACAACTATCAACTTGTATCAATGATAAATGACACCCAGTGAATCACAGATACCCATTATGTAAGGTGTGCTCTGTTACCATGTCTCCACTGCGAGTACCACAGGCTGGACAAGACACACGCTCATTGCAACTTCTGATCACAGAACCGTTAAGGCTGGAAAATGGAAACGGTTCGAGTCCAACCATTAAAACATCTCAAATGTGCCAAAACTGCTCAACAATTCTTCATCTCAATTTGCAAACTGAGGAGGCATTTCTTCAGACGTATTTTTCAAACAAGACTTCTATCTTTTTAGCGCCAAATTATACAAGTATTTCGGCAAGAAAAGTCCTGTATTATGCCGCACCAGAGTGCGCAGGCTGAGCTGCCCCAGAGCAGGAAAAGGGCACAGAGATGCTGCAGCTGCCGAGCTGTCCCGGACGGGACCATCGACATTCCCAACCCACCCCAGGGTGGGACACAGCTGCCAGCCTGGCTCCACCTCGGGAAGGGGAGGAGCAGGAGAGGGGAGGAGGACAGAAGGGGAGGGGAGGGTTGTGCCGTGCCCCCAGCCGAAGGGCCGCCCCAGGGTCCCGCACGCTCAGCTCCGCCTCCCTCAGCTGCCGCGGAGGGCGGGCTCTCGTCCCGCTTACCCGCCGGTGCTGCTGGGTGCTGGGCGATGGCGCTGCCCCGCGACCTCGGGGCTCTCGCCTGCCCCGTCCCCCGCCTCCTCGGTGCCCGTAAGCACCGCCTCTGCCCCGGCCCCCGCCTCCTCCGCGGCCGTGGCCGTCCCCGCCGCCTCCTTCTGTCGCCGCGTCGGGCGCGCCGCAGGGGCGCCGCCGGCCGTGTCGGGCCCCTTCCCTGCGGGGCCGGCTGCCGCCCCGCTCCGCCTGCATGGCCGGGCTCGCCTGCCGCGGGCCCGTCCCGCCCACTGCCGGAAAGGGCCGCTCGCCGGGCCCGGGGAAATGGCGGCGTAGCGGCCTCGGCAGCGCCCCCTGCGGGCGGCTGGCGCGCGGGCAGCCCGCGCCGGGCCTGGGCCGCGCCTCCTGCAGGTACCAAGGAGAAAGGAGTGCAAAGTCGCATCCACGTGTGTGAATAAAAACAGAAAAACCGTGTATTTGGTGCTTAGGAAATAGAGCTCTTAGCTAAAACCAGATGAATTACGGAATTGTTTAGGTTGGAAAAGATCTTGAGTGTCATTTAGTCCAGCTGTTAACCCTGCATCGCCACTCCTCCAGGAAAGGTGATTCTGTTGCTTCCCTAGGCAGCTGTTCCAATGCCTAACCACCCTCTTGGTGAAGAAATTTACCCAATACCCAATGTAAACATCCTCAGGTGCAGCTTGAGGCTGTCTTGTCTTGTCACCCAGGAGAAGAGAACAATCCTCACCTCACTGCCACTCCTTTGAGGCTGTTGTAGAGAGTGATGAGGTCTCCCTGAGCCGCCTTTTCTCCAGACTGACCAAATGCATCTCCCTCAGCTGCTCCTCACAGGACTTGTGCTCCAGACCCTTGCCCAGCCCCACTGCTCCTCTCTGGATCCATCCCAGCCCCTCAGTGTCCTTGTAGGGGGACACAGAACTCGAGGTGTGGCCACAGCAGTGCCAAGCCCGGGGCAGGCGGTGTTTGCTGCCACGCTATTGCTGACACCAGGGTGCCATCGGCCTTTCTGGCCGCCTGGGCATGCTGCTGGCTCATGTTCAGCTGCTGTCAACCAGCACCTCCAGCACCTTTTCTGCTAGGCAGCTTTCCAGCCCCAGCCTGTAGAGCTGCATGGGAGTGTGGTGACCCAAGTGCAGGACCTTTGCTTTCTGTAGCAAATGAGGGAAAAAGCAACAGATCCCAGGCGGAATGGGTGTTCAGCAGACACCTGTGCTACATGAACCACATGAGTTGGCTCTACAGGACAACTCTCTATCCTCCTCTCAGGACACAGAGCAGAGACACAGGAACAGCTTTGTGCCATAGTGCTAGGCTGGTTTGTCCTGCTCTTCTTAAATTAAGCAGCCAATCATGCTGTTCTTGGGGAAGTTCACCAATTTCCTAACACCAGCTAGCCCGATCCCTCTTGAACACACAGGCTGTCGTTTGACAACACGTTAAAACATCAATCTGGTTTTGAACGGTTTTTAAGCCCAGGATTAATTCCAGCAAAGTGTGACCAAACCTCCTATTTTGTGAAATCATGGGCTGTACTGTAGCTGCACAACTACCTGTGTTGTGGGCTGCTGAGTTCCGGGGCACAGTGGGCAGCAAATCCGTAAATTAGCTTAGCACACAAGCAAATAAATAAAGTAACAGGGAGCAACTTTGGCAAGCACATTGCAAAGACATCCAAGCAATACTCATGCAGCCACCACAGGTCTGACAGAATGAGATGGAGCTAATAAAACCTGGTGAACCCAAGCTGTGCCTGCATCTGTGGTGCAATTAATCTGTGACACGAACAATCTGCCTGCAGATAACTGTAAGCTGACTTTATGTACAAATTTAACAACTCACAATAATTAATACTTACAGATAGATTGAAACAAAACGTAATTACTACTTGGCAGCACATAACAAATACCATCATAACTCACAAGCGTGAACATCATGCATTAATAATTATGAGACGTAGCAAAGTCATGATACTGTACATATGCATTTTAATTTTATAATTTAGTTTTGATGTCCCTATTATTATCATCTCTTATGATAGACAATGAACATAAATTATGTTATCATAGCACACAGAAGTCCCACTTGCAGGCTCTGTTAGCCTGAGTGATACACAAATAGATGACAAAAGGTAATGCCACAAAGTGTTAAAGCAGGTCTGTGAAACAAAAGAGGATAGAGAATGATGAGATGACAAGAATGGCCAAGATGCCAAGAAGAGATCTTTGCGTACTTGTAAGTCAACTGTTGTCAATTTTATAGACATCACAGTAAAATAGCCCATTAGGGAGGGAAGGCTTTGCATGATCAAGTAGTGCTTTTTATTAATAAATTATTAAGAAATTATGTAGTTTCCATAATGTATTATCAGTAATTCTCCAACCCATGAACCCATGTCAGTTTAAACCAAGAACATCTGTGTCACAACCACAACAATTTCTGCTTCTCCTGTTGCTCTGAAGTCTGCAATCCACATGGTGTAGTTCAAGCAGTGTTTCTTCCTGATTGCTAATGTTAGGGAATGTAAGTGCCCTGAGAGGGGGGACACTTGCCTTCTATGGTGAAGACAAAGCATTACAGGCCACAGCATTTATACAATATCCAGTCTTCCCTCTTCTAAGGCAAGTGCCATTTCTGGCAAAAAAAAAGGCAGAAATTTGAAACAATCTCTAATTGTTCTAGATCAAACCTAGCTGTTAGGCAGATGCAGTTTATAAAGGTTTATTCATGTACCTGATGTTCATAGCTGTGCCTTTTTGAGACCATCTCTAGCCTTAGCTGATGTCGTGCAAAAACCCAAGGCCAGCGAGTTGCACCTGACCTTCTATCTCCTCAGTCCTGGCTCAGATCCTGACTCAGATCTGCTGACTGGGCTTCCTGCCTTGGTCTCAGACACGCCTCATCACTCCAGACTTGCTGTGCAAGCCCTGGACTATCACTGACTCTCGCCTTCTCATGAGTCAAACATGCTTCTCCACATCCTGCTGCTTCTTGGTCAGGCCTCAGCTCCCAACTGCTGCGGCACTGTCCTCACCTTCCTTCACAGTGCAAACAGCCCTCATTGTTCCCTGAGATTGCCACACTAAACCCACTGCCACACTGGCATGCTTGAAAATGTAGTCACATGGAGCTTTTAATGCACAGAACAACTTTGTTCTGTCCACAGAAAAAGAATTCTAAGGCATGGTAAGTAACAGAAACAGAGATTCCTGTCTCACTGCTCAGTTACCTACCACAGCCATGCAGCTGCTCCACACACCTTTGTTTCACATGAAATGAATTCCTGCCCTTCCATGTTTTTGTAAAGATTTGTAAAGCCAGTGCACCAGCCATCAAGACAGTTCTGACTTGGGGGAGATCTTTCCAGAATGCAGAACCTAGATGAAATATCCTTATTTGCATAGGACCTATTAGAACTGCTATGGCATTTCAGCTATTCTTGGCTGCTAGACTGGCTCTGGAGGTTGGAGGGAGAGAGCCAAGCATACAGATGGTCAACATGCATGTATTATGATTGTTGCTAGTCTGCAAGGTCTATACATGAATTAGAATCCTGTTGAATTAGGCTCAGTGTATAAGCAGAATACAAATGCAGAAAAATTTAAATATAAAATGGGAGATGACAGACACACACAGATGGAGGAGAACCATTCTGAGAAGTACGATAGGTAGAAGTCTCTAAGAAAACTTACCATTATCCACTTTCATCACAGCAAGAGATCACCATTTAAGCAGGGTTTGAAGTAGAAACATGATACACTTCTCTGGATGTTTAAGAGACCTGGAGAAAAAAGGGAAGGAAACAGTAAAAGCAATTAAGAATCATAGAATTGTAGAATAATCAAGGTTGGAAGAGGCCTGTAAAATCATGTCCAGAACCCAGAACTACGTCTGTAACCCCTAAACTACTAAACCAGTGCCAGGTACAGGCACCTCTTAAACACCTCTAAGGTTGGACAAAGAGGACAATAAAAGAAAATTACATACTCTTCTGAAAGTTCAACTAGTGGCTGTAAAAACTTCTATTCAGCTGGGAGAGACAGGACACAACTTCTTGGCACAAAAGTCAGATGTGGGAAAGAGGTAGTCAGTAAAAGCTTGCAATTAATAAAAGACACTTGCCAAGACCAAAGAAAACAATGTTCTGAGAGTTAGGATGAAAGATGAAAACACAGAGAAGTGGTGTGGATGGATAGGGCGGACTATATAATAGAGATCTGATGTAGGGAGAATCTTAAAGACTTAGAAATGGACTTTAATAGGTGATTCATGTGATAATTTTAGCCGAACCTATGTCTGCTTTGAAAAAAGAGATCATACCAGTTTTATACAGACTAAAAGCCCAGTAGAAAAATCTGTTAATAATTTAGCTTTCATTTCTGACTTTAAAAACTGAATACTATATGGCTATTTCAAAATTACACAGTTTAGTGAAACTAAGTGTTGAATAAGTGATTAGCATCACCTGATGTGATAGAATTACTAAAAACCGAGCAGGTATCTTTGAAAGAAATCTTGCCTAATACAGGTTCACTGACACGAGAAACGGCAGTGAGGAGTGTAGAAAGCAATGGATGTCAGTGGCGTATATGCATTAATAGAGTGGTCCTGATTTCATCTTTTCCTGCTTATGCAAGTATTAAATTGGTATGTGAAGTGGGTTGCATTAAATTTGCATTTTTTACCAGTGTGGTTATCTTCTGTTTCTTCCTTTGCAGTTTACTGCGCTGTATCCTCAATCCTACCATTCACTATCCCAAGTATCCAGACTGTACTTCCGTGCTTAACCCCATCAGTCTCCTCTGTCCTAAGACCTCTCAACTGAGTTTTGTCCACAAACCATCTTCTTGGCCTCGCCTGCTTCATTTGCTCAAAGATTGCCCTCCATTGCCTCAAGCACTTCTAACACCTATTTGTTTCTTGCTGTCACCATGCCAGTGTGGCTCCTAATTCCCATGCACCCCCAGTATTCGCTTGCTCTCTTCCTGTTGTTGGTGACTTTTACAAATTTTTCAAAGATAATTCCTGAAACCTTGGCATGCATTTTAAATACTGTAGGAAACAACACAGTGACTCACTGTCTTACTGCAAAACTTTAAATGTCTGTGTTTGAGTATATGTAGAGTGTTCCTAAGAGACTCAAAATGTAAGAGCTGGGGTGGTTGACTGTCTTGTGAAATAATAGTTAGATTGCATTTTGAAATGTCATAAAATGCCAGAGCACATTGTCCTAGGATGTACATTTGTGTGTTTTAGTTATGTTCACAACTGTAGAAATAACAATCAAAATGCGAAAAGAGAACACAAATAATGTGATAGGTTGTTTCACAAGTGTTTTCATAGTAACTATTGGAAATGTGTGCTATTTAATGAGCTACTTAAATTTCTGATTTTTTTTCTCCTTTGATCTTTATAGCTATCTCCACAAGGATGCTTCTGAGTAGAGAAAGCAGTATGCAGCAGTGCTAAGGTCCCGATGACTATACACCAAGGACAAGAATGGAAGTCAATTTATTCAGCAATTCTACTGTTGTAAACAGTTCATCCATCAACCATAAGCAGTTTGAAGGGCATAGCCTCTGGGAAGTCATTACTATTGCCACTGTAACTGCAATTGTAAGTTTAATAACCATAGTGGGAAATATTCTTGTAATGATATCCTTTAAGGTTAACAGTCAGCTCAAAACAGTTAACAATTATTACTTGCTCAGCCTTGCCTGTGCAGATCTCATCATTGGGATATTTTCCATGAACCTTTATACCTCCTATATACTCATAGGCCATTGGACTCTTGGAAGCCTCGCCTGTGACCTGTGGCTAGCACTGGACTATGTAGCTAGCAATGCCTCAGTAATGAATCTCCTAGTCATCAGTTTTGACAGATATTTTTCCATCACAAGGCCTTTAACTTACAGGGCCAAACGCACACCCAAAAGAGCTGGCATCATGATTGGTATGGCTTGGCTGATTTCCTTCATGTTGTGGGCACCTGTAATCTTGTGCTGGCAGTATTTTGTGGGTGAACGAACAGTACCACCTGAAGAGTGCCAGATACAGTTTCTATATGAACCCATTATTACCTTTGGTACTGCAATTGCTGCTTTTTACATTCCAGTGTCTGTGATGACCATTCTGTACTGCCGCATTTATAAAGAGACCGAGAAACGCACCAAGGACCTCGCTGAACTGCAGGGCTCAGAGTCTGTGGCAGAGTATGAGACAATAAAGCCTCAGAAAACTCTCCTGAAGTCTTGCTTCAGTTGCAAGCAACAAAACTTAGTCAAAAGAGAGAGGTGTCAGGCTTCTTGGTCTTCATCTAGCCGAAGTACGTCAGCTACAGCGAAGGCCTCCCAGGCAGCGAGTACTTGTATGGACTGGGCCAAGGCTGACCAGTTAACCACCTGCAGCAGCTACGCGTCGTCAGAAGACGAGGATAAACTTGCCACTGACTCAGTTTTCCAAGTAACTTACAAAAGTCCATCTAAAAGTAAGGCAGAAGAGTATATTGAGACTACAGATGTTGTTGTCAAAGACCAGCCTGAAGAAAGGGATTTTGAGAACCAGAAATACTTTTTGTCACCTACCAAAGAACACGCACAAAAAAGTAAAAAATGTGTGGCCTATAAATTCCGTTTGGTGGTTAAGGCTGATGGCACTCAGGAAGCCAACAATGGTTGCCGAAAAGTAAAAATAACTCCTTGTTCTGCTGCTCTGTCAAAGGACCCTTCCATCAAAAGCATGGATCCAAATATAAATAACCAAATCACCAAAAGGAAACGGATGGTTCTTATAAAGGAACGTAAAGCGGCACAGACTTTAAGTGCCATTCTTTTGGCTTTTATCATCACGTGGACTCCCTATAATATCATGGTTTTGATCTCCACATTTTGCTCTGACTGCATCCCCCTGACACTGTGGCACCTTGGATATTGGCTATGCTATGTGAACAGCACTGTTAACCCCATTTGTTATGCCCTCTGTAATAAAACTTTCAGGAAGACTTTTAAGATGCTGCTTTTCTGCCAGTGGAAAAAGAAGAAAGTGGAAGAGAAACTATACTGGCAGGGCAATACCAGACTGCCATAATTGTTCTTATATAAGAAATAAGGAGAAATATAGATATTGATGTAACCTAAAAAATTCTGTATTTTCAAAGCCATTGCTGTTATGTCTAGTGGTTAAAAAAATCTGCTGAAAAGTTAAATTTTGCATGAAAGTAGTGTGTTTGGGATAAAAATGTCAGCAGCTGCTATGAGCAACACAGGTTGTTTTTGACTATGCAGTAGAATTGCATTATGATTATTGTGTTTGGTGTCTTATGTCCTTTCTTTCAGCCCGAGAATAGATGGAGTAAACTATAAACTACTAGAAATTAAATTGGGATGATCATCCAGTCATCAGGTTAGGTCATTCAGTCTGTCTCCCTGTAGAGCAGAACTGTTTCTTCCTATAGTTCTTTGCTAGTGTATTGTTTATTTAGTTTTCAGTGTTCCAAGCAATGCAGCCTGTGCTACCTCTCTTTTGAGGCTTTACCATCAACTGCTGAGATGAAACAAGGACTGTCTAAAGGGTAAATGCTGTCATCCCCAATATTAAGTGGTTAGGGAGATTCATAATACTCCAAGTGAACACATAGATCACAGGAGAATATAATAATGAGAAAATGCCCACTTTAAGGATGACTCTTGTGGAGTCTTAGGAAGGGCTCATAGTAGAAAGGCTTATAGTGAAGAAATAGATAATGTATTTTGTACATGAAGGAGCCAGTCCCAATATCATTTCCATCCTGCAAGTCACTGTCATTTGTAAAAATGGTGACGCCTCTGAATTTCTCCAGTTCCCAGTACCTCTGAAGGAAATCATAAAATTTTATTCACAGCGACAATGGTACAAATCAGAACTGACTGTAAAGCATAATGGACACAGTCTATCTACAACACAAGGAAAATCTTTTTTGGCATCTCCTTTGTTGCGCTACACCTTGCTCCAAAAGTTTCCATAACATTTATCTATATATAAACAGTGAGAGAACTGGCATCCTTTAAAGAGGAAAGAGTTTTTTAAGCAACTTTTTAATGTTCCTGTAAAACTATTAGAAACACTTTGAATTCTTTATTGTTAGATAGCTTTACAAGTACTAGTCAACATCAGGTGCTTGGAAACATGAGTTATCTTCAGGCACTCTATTTGGTCCAGCAAAACCACATCTGCTACAGATGTGGCTGAAGTCTACACCCCTGGTGGCTGTGGCTGCTGGGACTGGGTTGTACTGGCCTAATTACGAGCTGAGACTGACCACTGGCTGAGATTTGAGAGGGCTTTTGGTGCCAGAGCTGAGCTGCCTGTGCCTTCCTCATGTCTGTGCCACATTGGCAGGAGCCCCGCAGCACTGACCAAGTGGGTGGGTAAGCAAGGAGCTGCCTTCAGCAGGAGGCCTTTGGAATGGAGCTGGTGACCTCCTTGTGGTGGGAACAAACAAGAAGCTTCAGAAAAGTTCCTGAGAAAACAAAGTTAACAGCAACAGGAGTCATGAGGTGTGCAAGTACTAAAGAAAAATGTTTATGAAGGAATGAGAAAGATCTTCATATACAAAAAGTTCAAATTCAGTTCTCGCCTTTCTATCAAAATTCTGAATGAGAAACTTTGGAATATTAGTTTGAGACAATCTTCATATTATATCTACTGTACACTTTAGCAGGACATTGCAGTGTTGACTTTACCCAGTTGCACACTTCAGGGATTGTAGAAGTCATCGTGAATGTACCATTGCTCTCAGTGAAATTGTGTATGTAACCTATTAAATTATCATACCATCAGAATGTTCTCCTACAGATAGATAAATCCTCCATGTCAACAATCACAGTACAAGTGATTAACATTTTTTTGGCCTCAGTGTCCACAGGGGAAAATTTTGTCAGTAAAAGATTAGCAGTGTACTAATGCAAAAACATGTTCTCTAATTCACATGATTGATTTGTAACACACCATACTGGGCCTATTATTGTTTGTGCATTAGCATATGGTTACTTATGAAAGGAAAGCAGAGGTCTTTATAAAAACTCTTTCATCAGCTGTGTTCTGTCACTATCCAGAGCTTTTCCTGTGTACAGTAACTATGTACAAATTGGTTGTTAGAGTGGGTTTATTTTATATTACATCAGACCAGTCATTCAGTAAACTATGTTTGATTTTTAGCAAATGAATGTGTCTCTCTGGGGGCACAAGCTGTAGTTAAAGGCAAAATTTATGAGGTAGTAACAGTTCCTGCTAGCTGTACTGTTATTGCTGAAATGAAGCATTGGCTCTTACTGGAATTAAATGGAGTATTTTTTTTGTTTTTGAAGTCTGTTCATCAAGAATGTTCTGTAAATGTTTATGGACTCTGCTCAGTAAATGTATTAGAATACACAGTGATGGATGCAACAGTGTTGGTTCAATGTAATTGTGACATATGTGCACAAATTATGCTGCTATCACCTAACCATGTGAGAGATTACATGGCCACACATGAGTACATTGTAAATATCAAGAATTATGTAAAGAGGTGTACGTTACTTTATTGTTATGTAGGATGCTTATTCTAAAAAAACATGAAAGCCTCAAAAAGACAAATGTGGTCCTCATCAGAGTATCAGTTAGTACTTGATTGTACTTTGTACCTTTTAAAAAAGTGTTGTGGAACTTCTGCAGTGTAGGACAATCTTGTTATCTCGTTATCTGTCCTTTTAATGACATTTTTACTGATCCTGTATGTGATTATTGTCATGGACTAATGAAATGCTTTTTGTAAAACTACATTTTGGTTTTACATCATTTCATACACATACATATATATAGGTATGTATGTATTGTCAATATAGATGCTTAAATACACATCCCTAACTAAGCTTTTCAGAGACCCAGCACCTTTTGTTTTAAAGTATTTTGAAGTATTGAATTTTCCCACAAACCAGGGATATGATTTTTGTCTCTCCCTTTTCATATGTATGCCAGCATCCTTACATATTCCAGATCCCCACAATTTATCAACTAACATTCATTTTTTGCAAATATGATTTATGTTTGTAGATAAATGTAATGCTTCTGCAGCTGCTGGATAGTCAGTGGCTTCTCTGTTTTGAAACACAGGCTAAACCTTAACTCTAGAAAATGATATGGTGTCTTTTCACTTCACTACTTGGCTTTACCCCCAGCAAGTCAGTTAGAGGCCACTCTCTTTCCTATGTGGTCTCCCCCAGATCTCCATTACCACCTTTTGAACTCCTTAAGAAATGTTCTTACACATATATTTGACAATTGCCTGTCATAAAACCTTGAGCTTTAATAAGCTTCTTCTTTATGATTTTATTAATAGTTACCCCATAAGTAGTTAAAGCAATTAAAAATTGATAACATCATGTTGTAAAACTGGTGATAAACTATGCCTAGTTTAGAAAACTAGTGGTTTCAGAAAGGAATGGTGTTACAATTGTTTTTTTCCATCTTGGAAAATGTATTTTTTTACAATTAAGGAACTTCAGTCTTTGTTACACTCACTGAAAGCGCTGCCTTTCACTCAGTATTTTTTCCATTGGTCACTAAATGTCACTAGTTTCTTCATGTATCTGCTGATATACCAAAGTCAGTCCTCCTCAAATAAACCAAACATTTCAAATCCTTCAGAAGTTTTCTTCTCAGCAGGTCCTCCTCCAGACCCCGGTTGCTGATGGCTTCTGTTTCAGTAGACCTCTTAAACTGCGGGGACTTTTACTGAATTTCTGGATTTCGGTGCCGAGATCAAAGCTGAAATATCTTTTAATCCTTACGTGCAGCAGCTACCTAGCCATAGTGGAGGTCAGATAGTTGTTTTTAGTGTGAGCTGTCCATAAGGCCTCCTTTAGTGTGCAATTCATCAGGTAGCTGTAGGGGGAAGAGTGGAGAGAGGGTACAGTGGAGGACTCCAGCTGTGGAACACGGCTGGATTCAGCTCTGCAGCCTCCCACTCTGACTGTGGCCTGATGCCTTCTGAAACACAGAAGACATGAGAGTGACTAAAGGACTGTTTGTTAATTCTAGCAAGAGAAAATCAGGCCATACAACTAATATTGTTAATTTTTTGATACAGTGTATTGCATCAATGAATTAACAACATTAGTCAATTAGCCCCTAAAACCACTTTGTCATACTTTCAAATCTATGGTTAAACATAAAAAATAAGTTTACCTGGAAGTCTGTAAAGTCAGTGGAACCTTTCACTCTAGACCTTGTCATACTTACTCAGTTTGGAAGGCTGTTTATTTGACCAAATAAATTCATTTCAGCAGCTACTTCTGGGAAGACCCTCATTCTTTCCCATACTGCAGGAGGCAGTAAATTCAAGAAAGGCTAAGAGAGAGAGTATAGGAGAAATGTGATTGGCAAAAGAACTTAGGAGACGGAGGATAGAAACCCCCATGTTTCAGTCTGTGATTTCACTGAGCAGTGATGAAGGCCAGATGCCTTCAGCATCGTTCTGGGTATCTGGTGATCAACATTCAGCAATGGGTGAAAAAAAATCTGTTCAGTTAAGATAGTCTTTTGCTAAGGAATTATGAAGTAAAGTTTAGTCTACTTCTGAAGGTTCCATGCTGATGGATGTTCTAGAATATTCTTATTCATTTTCATCCTTAGTCCCTACTACTACTACTACTACTAACCCACTACTTAGTCCCTAACCGAGCTCTATTTCCATCCATACTTTATTCAGAAGTTTGGAATGTAGCTCAGTCCCTGAGTTCAATTAAATGTCTCAGATTTTTTGCTGGCAAAATTCTTGTTGTGGGTTTTTACTACATTTAAATCTAATTTCTGTAGTGGAATTCAGTGCATAGGTTTGTAGGGCTAGTTAAAGTATTAACTAGAGTCCCTCTGGCACTGGGCAGCTGCGTTTGTTCTGCTGGTGCCCAACTTATTCATACTGCTTATTTGCAGAGTCCTTACCTCCAAAATCCTCTAAAAGGTGCTAAGGGTGTGCTGCAGAGCAGGCTACCTGCCTGTGATGATCAGATGCAGCATGTGGACTCTCCATTCCATGCTTCCATGTCACGGTCACACACACTTTTGGAAGGTGTGTGAACATCTGGCTATATGGGATTCTAACAAAAGCTGTGTGAGACTGGCAGCACTCAGGTGATTTTCTTGTGTCCTCATCACAACTTTGGAGGCATCCTGATGGAATTATGCAGAACCCACGTTAAATTGACTCGATGATATAAGCTCAATTCAGGTACTAACCATTTCTTCTCCTATCACACTGCTGTCTTTGAACACAAATTCAGGGGGAAAAAAATCAGATGCTGCAAAATTGACATGTGTGCTATATTGGCCTCACACATATCACATAGATATATGTCTTTCTGGAAATGCTGCAGTGCATCAAGAAAACTAAAAATTGTTTTCTTGGCTTTTCTGCTTCCAAAATAGTTTCTCAGCTTAAGTAATCATGACAGTTTTGGTTCTCTCAAAACACAACAGAATTTATTTTCTAAAGGAATTTTCATGAAAATTATAAATAGTGCTTTAAATTAAAAAGGAGGAATTTGACAGTACCTGTTGGTGGAGTTTCTTTAACTGAAATATCTAAAAAACCACACATGATAATCTAATTATTATTCTGACATGTTGTAAATACAACAATAAAAACTCTTCAGTTGTCTTTCAGTTATTCCAGTGATATAGAACTGTGTGAAGCAACTCAAACAGTGGTAAAAGAAAACAAGGTCTTCAAGGTTATAAAAAATTTAAATCCTTTTGTTTATTGTTTTAAAACAGAATAATTTATAATTAAATTTTATTTTATTTTATAATTAGAAAAAAGACACTGTTTAGTTGATGTCAAGGTTGAGTACTAAAACAATTGAAACTATTAAATATGAAATAAAGGCAGCATTCTCTTCTTTTCTCACAGTGGTATTAAAAAAAGAAGAAAGCTGAACCACAGCATGGAACAGTCAAATAATGGTAAATAAAGTGGAGTAATCATCAGGGTAAAAATGGAGGAATAAATAAACAATTGCAATACCAATCTGATCTTTTTTAAAATGTATTCACAGAGTTTCTTGGGGGAAAAATTCAGAGGGGTTGTAAGCTTTGGATCAGTGGCTATAAATGGGAAAGCTGGCAAACCCATTAGTGCTGAGTGCTCTAAAATGAAGGCAGAAAAGAAAAGCCTGTGCTGAATATTTCACTGTATATGGGATCATTGAAAAGTAGAGATAAAAGAAGAGTCAATGAAGGGGGAAAGAAGCCATGGGAGATGAGGTTAATTCCAATTTTAAATATTAAAATACCATTCACTAAAGTTAGAAAGAAAAGGCCCGTTGCAGTCCTATGGTACACAATACCCTTCAGTATGTATTTTGTAAATGTCGGTATTTGACTGGAAATTCCCTCCCTGCATGATATATGAAGATGTGCAATTATAGATGTGCAATCAATAATGAACATTGACACCAGAGCAAAACCTTCTGAAATGCATTTTCATTCATATATATGTATATGTTGTACAAGACATCATATCCTGGATTTCATATCGGACTTGTCTTATGGCTAAAATAGTATAAAATTATTTATTTAAATCTTCTGGTTATTTAAATCTTGTGGTAAAGGCCTCAGTTTCTGACAGCTTCTCACTTGTATGGTTGGCAAATTTCTGTGACATGTTCCAGTCTTGGACAATATGTCAACATAAAGCCCTTAGAGAGGCCCAATTTAAATTTCCAGTTGTGGTTACTTAAGGTTATTACTCAGTCAGTGAGTTGACTTCAGTCACTTGAGAAAGAGTCCCTGTTCCTGTCAGATACACGTGGCTTGTCTACAGTTCAACTTTCTGACAGGGACAGGCCTTGGTAGGGTACGACTGGTGCTGCTCGATGGGTTTGATCATCATCCATGCAAACTTGCAGGGGTGTTGCTTGCTGCAGTCTTTTTGCCAGTATATCACGTTCCTGCGGTTCAGGTTTGCCCCAGCACACGCGTCGTACCACCAGCCTCCCCCAGGAATGCCATTGAGTTCCAGCTTAGCACAATTCATAAAGTAATTGTCGTTGTCTCTGTCCTTGGTGGTGAACTTCTGGTTGTCATGGAGATAAGCTTCTGTGTCCAGGGTCAGAGCATCAGTGGCGTTGCCTTTGTAAAGACCAACCCTGATTCGATATTGAGACTCTTCCCCCTCAATCAGGAATGGCTCATACTGTCCCCATTTGACTTCAGCATTTAGATTTACAAGTTTAACTCCAAGTATATATTGCACTGAGCTGCCAGTTAACTGATGCATGTATTCATTTCCTAGCCAGTGGTTCTCATGAACAGAGCCAAATCCATATTTGTAGTCCTGCCAGGTCCTGTCAAAGTCGACAGTACTGTTGGCTGTAATGTGCTGGATTACTGTCCAGCCACCATCCTGCATGTTACAAAAGACAACAATTGGTTCCTCTTTTGGTTGGATGATGTAAAGGCCATCTCTGGAATTTCCTTTGGAGTGCTTTAAAATCTCAAAACAATCCCTTGGTAAGTCTGAGTAAAAAAAAAAAAAAAACCAAAACACACACACACACACACACACAAATTAAATTCTGTTCAAATAATACATTTCATAAATTGAACTCTGTCCTTTAGAGTGACTGAATGACTCTCTTCAGACTGAGAGCTGGCTGACTTCATTGCAGCTGATGGCCATTTATTCAGCTAAAGGGGGAAGATTTCTGGGAGGAACATGCAGGAAATATTCAGAAATTCAAAAAATAGTTTGTTACTCTGTCATACAACAGAAGTATGATTTTGTATTTATGACAGAAATATGGCTGACAAGCCAAAAACTATGTACAGATCATTCCTTTTATACCAGTGTTCTTCCAGACTGAGAAGTCAGCAAGTCTGCAATTCCCTCTGCCATCTGTAGGACAATTGAGTTTAATAAGTAGACCTAGTCTTTTCCTCAATTAACAAATTAATTTCTCTTGAACCAATTTATACTTCAGGCACCTCTAACATCCTTATGTTAAATTTTGAAAGATATGCCATGTGTTCATTGATAAAAGGGAGATATTAAAGCATATTTTTGTTAATATAAAGCTTATAAACATCTGAGGATTTTCTTAGGATGAGTTCTTTTCACTCAAACTCTGGGCTAAATTTTATAATGGATTTGCAGCTAGGACTATGGTTCTGTTCAGTGCTGAACGCCAGTATCAGGAAGATGGATGAAACTGCTTTTTCCATTTTATTGTTTATCCAGTAGACTCATAGGTAACAAAAATGTCATGTAAGGCTTGGGTTGACCCTCTCTATTGGGCCAAAATATTTACTGGGTTTTTTTAAATGTAACATGTTTATAAAGTAACTTCTTGCTCTAGTATAATATCTAGCGTCTCTGAGACTGCAGCACAATGTTCTGAATTTTACAATTGATTCTGAGGTTTCTTAAGAGTCAGAATATAATTAATTTAAATATGCATTTACATATGTATGAACTTATATAGAGAGAACTCCCTTTGTAGACAAGGATGGTATTCATTGTTCTGTTACTCAGAAATATGTTTATAAATTGAAATCACTCACTTCTCCACAGTGTTGAAAGGCATGCCCTTATGTCATTAAACTGTGAAATATTTGTAATTTGCATTTAATAAAAACTTGACAATTTTATTATCTCCATGAGAAAAATTCAGTAAAAGTTACGTTTGCCTGGTAGACACAGCCTACCTGACTCCAAATGTGATGCCATGATTTTATAGAAGGATTATTTAAGTAATTTACATGGTGAGGTCCAAGCCAGCAATACACACAGTGACCCTCACAGCTGCCCTTCTCAGTGATCATTATAGAACAATTTCTACAGACAGGTTCAGGTCTTTATAGCAGGACATGTTCATATTGCAAATTATTCTTCCAGGGCTAGCTTTGGTATATGTTGGTTGAAAATGTTACAGCAAAGCAGTGAAGTAAAACACAGAACGTTTCCAAATCACTCTCTGTCTTCATGAGTACCTTTCTCTTTGGCATTTCCCAGTCTCTCATAGTCTCTCTGGGGGAGGAGGTGGGCATTAGCCAGGACCACTTCCTCTTTGGTGCCCAGGGACACAGTGCACTGAGAGAGCAAGAGCAGCATGAATCCTGCTGAGCTCCTCAGTGGCATCTTCCTTCTGCGTCAGTCCTCCTGCAGCAATACAGAGCTGTAACACAGACCGGAGCTGAAAATGGCAATATTTATGACTTATAGTACAAAAGTCCTGAAGGAGAAAGGTTTTGAAATACTGAGCTTCAATACAGTAAGCCTCTGTCAAAGTTGGCTTATCCCATCTTTGAAGGACCTGTCCTTTCCTGATGTCTCATTTCTGACAAGGCATTCATTTCTCTGACATAGAGTGCTGTGCTGAGACACTTAGAACATCTCTTACCTATCACCTTGTGCCATGCTAGGCAATGAAACATAATGCCATTTTGAGTGTGGCAAAAAGTCATCAAGAAGAATGTAATGACCAAAAAAAGCAAACTTTTAATTATCAGAGTTGAATTTTTCTTACTCCCTGAATCCAAACTATAGTGAAATAGAGACACCAATGGTCAAAGGGACAAAATCAGTAACATTATCTCTGCTGACTGTCTGTAGCTCAAACAGTACTCAGAGACATGGCTTTCTAGTGCTGGAAAGGTTTCCATGCACTGGAAAATTCACTTAACCTGAACTATGCTATTTTGCGAATTTCTACCCAAAGCTTGAAATAACAGGTGACAGGTTTCAATCAGATTTTTTAAAAAAAGTTCAGTAAACAAAGCAAAAGAACTTTTATTTAGCCTCTTCAAAACCCACAAGGGTTCAATATACTAAATTGAAACAGCTTTGAGCCTAATTCTATCCACCTTTTGGGGTACATTAATACTTCATTCAGTACAAAAGAAGGCTTAGGCTATTACTGGACTAAATCCTGGGGTCCTTACTTAGGCAAATCCCAGATTCTCTGAAGAGGAGTTTCTGTCAACAAGAGCTTAGAATGAATCAGGTAAACAAATGTTTCCTATACTCTTAAAGGATATATTTACTTAGACCCAAACCAAAGTCTTTAATGCTCTTTTAAATTTTTTTTTTAAGGACTGGGCTCCCCACAGTGGCTTTGCTGAAGGCAGAAAATAGATCTACCAAAAAAGCTTTTTGGTCAGGGCTTATTTCCTGCCAGTGTCAGCACAGAGTCTGCAGAGGCCAGTATTCTTCTCCACAGTGGCTTATGTTGCAACAAAGCCACATTCCTTATAAATCAAATGACTTAGCAGCAGATTCAGCAAACAGTTTCCAGAGTGAAAAAATTCTGTGCAATTTTTTTAAAGATGATAAATCATTGTAATAAAGTTCAGGTTTGAGAGTTAATTTTTCTGCCTACCATACACAAAGCCAGCAAATCAGAATTTTCTATTCTACCTAAAACTATTCAGTAATAAATATGATTTAATATTAAAATATAATTTGCCATTTTATGCAAAGTTGGTCATTTGACATTGGGATCATAACAAACTCGAAAATTACCTTCCATGAAATTTGGCACAGTGCTTCCTTAAAGCATTTAAATTCTGCTGTACTTGTATTTTCTACTGTCTTGTATCATCTTCCCTCAAAGCTTTGATTATTGTTGCTATTATGGAGTATTAAATTATAAATTACTTTAAATCAAACCCTAATCCACAAGCCCAAATCCTGATTTTCATGAAATTTGAACTTGGATCTGTAGTTATTTTTTGAATTGTTTTGGTTTCCTTTTAGTATTTTTGAATGAATCAGCCTTTTTTCTTCACTTATATTTATGCATAAACATTGAAAGTTGATTTATAGATCAATTTAATTCCAGAATAGAAATTGGTATTAAAATTATTAAGAAAGCACACAAGGAACACAGCACGGGGCAGGCACCTTACCTCTTTCAAATGAAGACTGGCAAAGGACACAAATGAGCTCACTCTACAGTTGTACTTTGGCTCTACTTAAGTCCAGGTGAATCAATCAGATCCAATGTGCTATCTCAAATGCAGCAAAATTGCATATTCCTTATTTCACACTGTGCTTAATCTGCTGCACTTTGCTCTGGCATATACTTGCAATAAAGTATGTATGAATTAGAAAGTACAAAGTTCTTCCATAATTATTAAAATGACGTAGTAATTAAATTAATTTTCCTTTATTAACCAATAGTGGGGGAGAACTATGAAGAAATTTTAGTTCATTAAATTATTTATGTTGCTTAAATAGACATGGGCAGATGCTAAAATTTACTATGCCATTTTGCATAGATGAATTAACTCAAAGCTCTACTGAAATGTAGTCAATTTAAATTGCCCGGAGATTACTTGATTTTTAAGTATTAGGAATAATTCAATTATAAACCATGTTCTTATTCAAGTTTTAATGTGAATGAATCAGAAACAGTGTCTGAGAACTCTAAAAATACAGCAAATAAAAGCAGAATGGGCTGGTCAACAGGTTTCTATTTTAGTTTGTGTGAAATAACAAGAGTCAGTTAACATTAACTCAGATCAAAACTGTCATGAACTAAATAAATTAATTACTGCTATGCAGCTATGTATCTGAAAGTTCTACTGTGTGTCTGCACAGTCTTTACATGATGTCTAATTTACATTTACCCTTTCAAAGATTAGACAACACTTAAGTTTTTGAGCTCCCCCATCCACCCTGCAACCTGCTTTGATCAGATTCCATCCTTGAAACAAATCACAATTTAAATTGATGGAACATTTAAGACCTGTGCAAGCTCTACTTCAGAATTCATATCAAGTCATAATTTCTGTTCTTCAATAATTCATCTTCAGTGAGAATTTGTATTTCATGTACAATTAGATCAATACCCACAGCAAATGTCTTAGGAAATATTTGCTTGTAACATTTAAAACTCAGTGATCTTTCTCTTCCATTTTAAAGTACAAGCAATCTATTACACAGGAGGATGTCCACAGGGAGTCAGAACAGTGTCTTCTCCATGACACTGATCAGTAGTAGAGCAACAGGGAAAAGTTTAAGAATACATATTTTCTGCTTTAGCACTATGAAGCTCAGGGAATTTCTGATATTTGTGTGTTTGACAATATCTAATCTATGGCTGGTTCCAAATATTACAAGCCCTGTCTAAGGCATGAAAATACTGTATGGTAACTTATGAAATATAAAATTGCTTTGAACATACACAGATCTTGCTGAAATAGTATGCTAAGAAACGGCAGGGGAAGGTACCTTTCCACTCTGTCCATATAGATACACTCTGAAAAATGCCATTGACCCTAGTGGTATTTATTGATGGGCCTCTCATCACCTTGACTTAAACTGGGGTGCATCTTTGGTGCCTTTGATTCCCATATATTTCATCACTGTTTATCTCCTCCCCTGTTTTTCCATTTTTCTTTACTTTCTTGCTGTTTGCTTCTTTGTTGATTTCCAAACTTTTATCTGAGCTGGCAGAGCAGAAGTGAAGTGGGAAGTGTTTAATTAGAAGACAGAAGGGCACCAGCATTCATTCACTCGTGCTCAGAAAGGCATCTATTTTTGTAGATTAAAACTTTGAAAAACAATTAAAATCTTCGCATCTCCCTCTCTGCTCTGCAGTCTGAGAATAATTTCTCAGAAATTATATCATGATCTTAAGGTCAGAGTACTTACATAAACATGGTTTGGTAATATACAGATTTCAAAATAAAACATTACTACAATTACTTGTTGTTAGCCATGTTAATTAGGATACTTTGTTTTCTAGCCCAATGACCACATATTCCTTCTCTACAGTATGCTGAAATTTTAATTTTTGTTCTGATTCTGCTGAGCTTTAACTGACAAGCATTCATTTGAATTTTTCCAATTCAGGCTCTCCTGTGTGGAAGTACTCTTTGCACATTCTTCATATCCATATGGCACATGGATCCAGCCTGTTAAATCTCTCTGCAGAGCCTTCCTGCCCTCCAGCAGATCAGCACTTCCACCCAGCTTGTTGCCTGCAAACTGACTGAGGGTGCATTCGATCCCCTTATCCAAATCATTGATAAAGACATTAAGCAGGACTGGCTCCAAACCCGGGCCCTGGGGAACAGCACAGGTGACCAGTCCCCAGCTGGACGTAGCACCACTCAGCCCCACTCTGGGCCATGTATTGAGCCACTTTCTTACCCAGAGACGAGTGCACCCCTCCAAGCCATAGGAATCCAGTCTCTCCAGGAGAGTGCTGTGGGAAACAGCATCAAAGGCTTGAGTAAGATCCAGGTGGACAACATCCACAGGCTTTCTCTAATCCACTTGATTGGGTCACCTTGTCGTGGGAGACCCAGTTGGTCAGGGTCTTTTGCAAACCCATGCTGTGTGCGCCTGAATCCCTGGTTGTCCTGAGTGCCATCAGGATGTTCTGCTCCATGAACTTCCCCAGCACCAAGGTCAGGATGACAGGCCTGCAGGCCCCTGATCCTCCTTCCAGTCTTGTAGACATGTGTTGCATTTCCCCTAACCTTCCTGGTTAGCCAGGACTGCTGGGAAATGGTGGAAAGTGGCTCAGTGAGCAGTTCTGCCAGCTCCCAGCTGGCCCCATAGACCTGAGTGTGTCTAAGTGGCAGAGCAGGTCGCTGAACATCTCTCCTTGGATTGTGGTGACTTCATTCTGCTCCCCATTCCTGTCTTCCAATTCATAGGGCTGAATAACTTGAGAATAACTTGTTGTTAACCACTTTAAGCACCTCATGTTTTCCTTGTCCTTTGTCACTGTTTACCGCTGCATCCAATAAAGAATGGAGATTATCCTTAGCCCTCCTTTTGCTGGTTATGCATTTATAGAAACATTTTTATTGTCTTTTAGGGCAGTAGTCAGATTAAATTCTGGTTGTGCTTTGACCCTTCTAATTGTATTCCCCATAAGCTCACATTATCTTTGTAGTTCTTCTGAGATTCCTGCCCTTTCTTCCAAAGGTCATAAAATCTTTTTTCTCTGAGTTCCTGTCCAAGTTCTCTGTTCAGCCAGGCCACTCTTCCTCGCCACCTTTCGGCACATGGGACAGCTTGCTCCTGCATCTAAGATTTTCCTCTTGGAGAATGTTCTGCCTTTCTGGACTCCTTTGCACTTCAGGATGGGGGCCAATCTCTCTGGAAATCTAAGGCAGTTCTGCTGGCCCTCCTCCTTCCTTCTCCAAGAATTTAAAAATCCGTCACTTCATGATCACTGTGCCCACGATGGAATCTGTCATTATGGGAAAGGCTTTGGCACAGGCTGGCAACTTGCATACCCAGGACCTTCAAAAGGCCTGGCGTGGGCAATTTATGGATTTGTATGATTGCCAGAAGCATGAAAAATGCTAACTTACATGCAAGAAAATTGTTCAGTATACTGAGGAACACAACAAACAAAGCTCTAAATGAAAAAAAAAAAAACAACACACAAAAACCACATAACCAATAAGTATGTCAGTAACTTTCCTGAAAGAAGTTTCATAGGCACACAGAACAAGTGATTGCTTTGGGAAAACAAACAAACCAACAAAGCCCTACCAAACAACAAAATCAGGCCATAGAAATACTTCTGCAGCTTTGAGTGATTTTGAATTGCTTTGCAGCCTTGGCTAAATGCACTTTGGGATCTTTGCATAGGATCAGTAAGAAAAAAAATGTTCATAACAGCTTTCTCTTGTTCTTGAACTTATGAGCTGGCATTGGCATATGAAGTGTGTGTTTTGTCTGACAATGCAGAAAGCAGTTATTAACTGCTGAAACACATTGCACATAAAGCTGTTTTCAATACAAATTTTAATCTCTTTTTACACATTCAGTATTTGTGAGATGAACCATTATTTGGGGAAGAAACCAAAGTATATTTTTTAACTAAATGTAAAACAGAACACGTGCTACACTCTTAGAAACATTTGACTTTTCAAATATTAAGTAAATTTATTGAGATTTCTTATGAAAATCTTTATTATGAAAGAACTGAGGTAAATACTAAAAACATATTCTTTTTATCTTCCTGCTGAACCCAAGACTAAATTCTAAGGGTGTAGAAACTTAACAGAATTGAAGAGTGCTTTCTTTCAACAAATACACTGACCTAACTTGAAAAAAATACAATCAAAACAATCATCATGGGAGACACTGGAAAATAACTGTTTGATTAGCTGACAGGACTGGTGGTAATGAAAAACTTCAATTACTCAGATTGCTTTGAAAAACAGTTTGATAGGAAACATCTGATTTTTCTTTTTATTCTAAAAGTGGCAAAAATTTCCAGATATGAACACTACAGGTGAAAACTGTTGGAGAATACTAGCATGGAATGCCAATTAGGTGACACCTGTCTTAAGATAGTAGAATTTGTGATTCTGAGGAAAAGTATGTGCAGTATTGTGAGGACAATATATTTTAAAAAAATAAAAGTCAGACCAATAAACTTAGGCAACCATCTTCTCTCTTGCTAAGAGTCTGAGAGAGACAGGCTCTTTGAGCAGGCTGGCAATTAATAAAAAGTATTATAGTGAAGATGAAATGACAAATTATTTCTCATAAAGAAAGACAGGAACCATATTAAGACCACAAAAGATCTGGCTAAAAAGTTCTTTAAAAATCTGAAAGTCAGAATGAAGTTGTGTAAGCAAGGGGAGGCAAAGGACAAATCCTAAGAGTGACTATGTAGGGATAACTCAATAGCTGATCAGGATAAAATTAAAGGTTAAGATTAAAAAGGTTAACACTACCAAGGGACCTAAAACCCCAACAAATATTCTGTAAATAGATTGGACAAAAAAAGAAGTTAAACTCAAAACCCCATTATTTTATGAGGGAGAAAGGCAAATGGCACTGATTTTTTTTGTTACATACTTCATAAGCAGTGATCAGATACTCAATAAAATTAATTTTAATGAAGGAGTAGGATTGAAGGCCAGAAAATTATCTCCAAAAAGCTGAAGTATTTAAGTATTTTCAAGTATTTTCAAAGTCGCAAGGACAGATGAAATTGTGTATGTATCTTATGATCTAGCAAAAGTCCTCTCTGAACCATTTACATTTTAGAAGTAATGGAGGTCCCAGAGGATTTCACTGGGCCTATCTTTTAAAAAGGAGGAAAAGCTAAGCAAAGTAAAGATTAAGATACCTTTAAAAACACAGAAAATAGGAGAACAAAAAAAAGCTCCAGGGGATGATAAGGTGATGAAAAGCAGCCAGCAAAGACTGGTCAAGAAATAAAGAAATCAAGAAAGAAATAAAATGAGGTTTGTTCTTCCTTGCTACATGGATCCCTCCTTTTCTGACCTTTGGTCCTTTCACTATAAATTTCATAGGAAGTTCTATATACTCCCAGAGTCACATTACAAGTACCCCATAATAACCTTTAAACAGCTGCATAGTGCCCTGTATCCCATATCAAATCCCCTGTAGGCAGTACATCACTGTGCCAGGAGCTCTGGGAATTTTTATTTGGGTTTCAAACCAGGGACAATGGTTTAATCATGTTCCTTTGATAATCTTAGGAGCAGAGAAGTCTGTCCCTTCCATTTTCACTGAATATGCTGACTAGGGCTCCTCTGCATGTCCCTATTCACCCAAATCTCACCAGGCTTTTGGCATGATTAATCCCATAGTCTAACAACAACACAGTGCAGTGGCCACAACCTGTGACTTGGAAATTCAAACTGGACACTTGGGAGAGCTCGTTCACCAGGAGCAGGGAACAGGGGAAAAGGTCTCCCAGATGGGTTATGGAACCTCCATATTTGAAGATTTTTAATACTGGTTAGACACAATATGACTGAACTGATGTTGGTGATAATCCTGCTCCAAGTAAGGCTGACTAGAAACCACCAAAACAACCAATGCTTCATCAACTGTCTGGACTTCAGAGAAAATAAACTTTAAAAGTGTCTAGCATTTCAGATCTGATCCAGATTTGGCATATTGCAAAGTATGAGTCAAACTCAGAGTCATATTTTAAACACTACCTATTTAGGTAGCAGTCAGCTTTCAGGATAATTTCTACTACAAAAACACATCTACTAAAATCAGTAAGTTGAAAATATTTTCCATCTGAATGCACCAGTTTTACCTCAAGTACTTGAACAAATAGAAAAAAAAATATTTGAGAAGTACCTGCACAAATATTTGAGTGACGAATTTCAGATGATTATCAGCCCTAAGACATTTTAAAAGCAATGTGTTGATCTTAATTTTAAATCAATTAGCTATATTATTTAGTTTTAAACATTATAGCTTAATCTTGTAATATAGGAATCTAAAAATTATTTTCTCAACTGGGACAAGAAGCAGCTGGAAGCATTGCCATGGCAACCATCTCATTTCCAAAGAGAGATTCTGTGACTTCTGTTGCTCTTTTGCAACCTCACAGCTCAGTAGCATTGCTAAAAAAAAAAAAAAAAAAAAAAAAAAAAAGGGAGGGGGGCTTGGAAGAATCATGAAAATAATGCTTCAAAACATAAGGCAGGCTTTAAGTAAACAAAGTGAATTCTCAGACTGATGGTGAGCCCAAGGAAAAGAACCAAACCAAAAAACCAAACCAAAACACATATATCCCACCACTCTAACATGTGTCTTTGTAAATGACTGTAGAATCAATCTCTCCTGGAAAGTATGTTTATCACAGATTTCACTGTCTCACACTAAGTACGTGACTTAGTTTCTTGATCCTACTGTTTAAGGAAAATTGATAGTAACATGAATAATACACAGGGGGTGGATAGGGTGGGAGCAAAAAAAAATTCTGTCAAAACAACACATTTTACTGCCCACAGCTCTCCTCAGGAGAGAGGTTGAGATCATATCATAATAATTAGTCAGATTGCTCAATGACTACTGAAAGATTTTAAAGGGCTATAGTCTAAGAACTTGTACAGACTAGAAAAACTGCAATACCTCTTTAACAAGTTGGTTCTGAAAACATACTATAGAATTTAGAAATTAAGGGAAGTTCATGCACAGATCTCAAGGTTATGGTTTAAATTCTTATTTACCCTTGCTTCAGTCTGGTTGGCTAAATGCCCTTTCCTGGGTACTGGAGTATTGGTTACATGGTTATGGCACACTTGGGACACAGATGATGATGGCTCAGACAACAGTGTCTGGAAATGCTACAGGAGCACAAGGCCATACACAGGTTAAAGTACATTTCTACAGGGTAGGCTGGGAGTTTTTCATCATCTGTATCTGCAGAGACCAATACTGCTGATACCAATACCTGCTGAGACCAAAACCCCTTGCACTGGCTGGAGTAGCAATACTAAAGTTCCTTTCAAAAGGAACACTCTATAGCAGAGCAAGATCTTCAGAGGTGTGCCTGTATCTTTCCACAGCTGTGAATAGAACCTGGCTGCACTGGTAACTTTATATTTTGTTCATAAAGGAGCTAACTGAAACAAGTAAGCACTGCTAAAAATAGTAAACACAGTAGAGCCTAACTCCTGGTTCACACTTCTATTGATAAACCATATATTCTTACATCAGAAGCATTTGCTTATCCAAATCCCTAACTTGGAATGTAAAGGAATTGTTAGGATGTAAAAGCAGGTAAACATAAACTATATATATCAAGTATTAAAAATAAAAAAGGTATAAGTATAAAAAAGGACAGAATAGACAATAAAACAACATTTAAAATAGCCCTAAACCTATTGGTTAGAAAGTTAGAAATTTAAATATTTTTAGATGTAATCAAATTTTGAAAAGAAGCAAATTTAGAAAGTAGAAGTTTATTTAGTTTTAAAAAAAAAAAGCTATCAAATTTGAACAATGTTCAAGAAGATTAAAAAAGGCTAATGAGGGACTGCAAAGGTGTAAAGGCACTTGAGCTTCAGAAGGCAAGTGTATTCTGTCATAAAAAATGCATAAAGAAGTATGAACATGAAGAATGTATGAACAAGAGCATGCAGATTTTTTGTAATCAACAGATTTGATTGAGAGGCAGAATTCTACAAATTTATTTCTTTACTATGTGATACTGATGAAGTGGGTTGAAAGCAGCAGGTGACTTTTGCTGTTAGTTAATGGGGTTTAAGACTGCTTTTTCATGAAGAGCCATTCAGATCCTTTGGACATTTTATTCAATCATCTTTTTTCCCCATGAAATAGCTGTAAACAGGGCATCATGTTAAACTCTGGTATTTGCTGTGAACTGTGTTGGATTCAATAAATTCTTCTAATACTCTCCTCGGTGTACACTTACACTTTTTGTGAAAAAAAAAAAAAAAACCAAAAAGAACAAAAAAACAACTCTAACAATAAAATAAGTTTTAAACATATTACAAAGAAAGCACAGAAGTTTGATCAGGTCTTTCCAGGACAAGTGACCTCTCCACCATTAGTCAGCTACCTGGTGATAGAAATAATTGGTTGCTACCAGTGAAACACTTGAAAGAACAAGTGATGTATACAATTATTTCTGTCAGCACCAGCTCAATAGAGCTTGCTACTGCAATAACAAGACTCTTGTAGTCTTCATAAAAATGAAGGGCAAAAGGAAAGTGAAAAAATTCTGTGCAAATACCATGTGAATAGAAGTAGCAGAAAAACAAACCAAAAGAAAAGAGGGAGTGTCAACACTACAATTCAAAACCAAAAACTAGGGGATTTCAGGAAAAGGTTCCTCTAGGAATCTTAACTGATTGTCTGTAGATGCTCATGTCTAATGTGGGGGACCCTTACAAAGCTACAGGTAGGATTATTTTTATGAAGCAAACATTTAATCACAAACCTAGGAATAACATTATGGTTCAGTTCCCATCACTTTTGGTAAATATGATGATGGATGCAGTACTTATTCCAGTATAAGCCTGTCTTTCAGTAACTTTTAGTAACTGCTCCACCTCTCCTCTGAGCTCCTCTTCTTTCTAAGAGAGAATGGCAAAAATACAGGTTCATTAAGAAGTTTGACCTCAGATTTCTTTGGACACTATTTACTAATTCAGCTTATGCATTTCTCACCTGCCAAAATGAAGCATTCTGACCCACATCCATGGATAATTGAGAAAACAAACTGGTAGAAAATGTAACACTCCTCCCTATTGCCAGAAATTTCTTCCAAGTCTTACTCTGTTCTGGTCCCAGGAATGGAAAGTATTAGTTCCAAGTATTTAACTGGATTCTTCATGCATCTGCATGGTAAACAAGAGTCCTGCGCCCTGCACCCCAGACTATGAGTTTGGGTGCCCTATTCTCCTTTCTGAAACACAATGGAAAACTCAGACCTGTGTGTACCAGACCCCTAAAGACCCCAGAGAACTTCTTAGGAGAATGTTCTAATATTTCAACTAGAAAAAATGTTCCTTTAAAAAATCTGTTTTCTTTTTTACTTGCTGCGCTTGCAAATGAGTTTCACCATCTGTTATGTTACTTTTAAAATGTTTGTATTCAGATTAAGAGAATCAGTTGAAAATGCAGTTCTGTTTGAAAAATACCACAAAAGGATTTTCTGTTGCATATTCACTACCTTTTGCCCTTGACCAAATGATTTTGATAAATTTTTATTCCTACCAGCCATGCAGAACCAAATGAACCACATAACACAAATGAACCTAACTGTGGTGTTTTGTGCACCATCAGTAAATGAGTGAACTAGTTAAAGTTCCACTTGTTTTTCCTGCAGAAATTTATTCTGTCATTAAATCTTTATAGCCTTATTAGAAACAAGATATTACATAAAGGTTACTGACAGCATAATTGAAGGAATAACCTTGTAATTTCAAAAGTGAACTGGTTTTTCTGAAAAATCAATATTTATTAAGAAAGAGGATGAATAATCCTTTATGGCTTTTGAAATGCAGAAACAAAATAAATTAAAGTGCCTCAGCCTATTTATGATCTCAAGAAGCTTTCACTAGCTCAATTTGAAAATAGACTAAATACTATTCCTACAGACAATTTTCTGGCTAAAAGCTCCTTGAATGCTGTACTAATATACGCTTGAATTGCCAGATTATACACAGTATAATGTTCAAAATAGTCATTAAGATCTAAGGTCTAAGTGTCTTTAAAGCCACTGAAATGATGAAAGAGGTAAGATTCTTTAAAATCCTATTTTTTTTTTCACTATCAATACTGATTTCTTTCTGGAACTCAAAGTGCAATAATGTATTTATTAGAAGACTAGTACACAGAATGAACCCTGCACTGAGAGGGGGAAAACTGGCTAGATTGTACCACTTGGGGAAGAGCCTTAAAAGAGTGACAGTTTTTATGTAATGATGGAGGGAAAGACTGATGAACTTCATCGCTTGAATGGTATAGCAGTCTTTCCCAGATGGAAACAAACATGGGATAACTGCTTTTTCTTCACTCACATGCGTAATAGGCAAATATCAAATAGGCAAAGAAGTCAGTGCTCTCCTAAAGACTGTGACTACAGTTAATTTGCTCACTTGCCAACACTACATTCACCTAGAAAACAGTGTCTGTAGAACATCAGGGAAACATCTTCCAGTTACAAATTTTTTCAAACCTTAATATTTGAGTTAAATATGCCATGACAGAAATATATAAATTTTCTTCTACTTTTGGGGGCTTTCTCCAAATTTTTCTCCTTACAATTAATTATGGCTTCAAGTATCTTACTAAATGAAACATTGCCAGAGAACTTCCCTGGACATGGGAATCTGCTGATTCATAGTATAAAGCTTGTGCAATAGCTGTCAATACACTTTTGGAATGTGCCTAATTACAACAGTCCCTCCCCTCCCAGTAATTCCTGGATATGGTAGCAAAGTTAGCATGGGAAATAAATGACTCCTGAGCCACAGTGTCTCCGAGCTCTGTTTTGGAGAGCAGAGCACGCACAGGGGTTCCTCCTGCCAAGCTGGCGCCTGTGCCAGTTCCTGGTTTGGACCTTCCAAATGCCCTGTGTACAAGTGCCTCCCGTGCTTCTCCTGCCTAAGAATGTGCAAAATGTACATATGTAATCTTTTCAACCTTTTAACATTGTTCAGTAAATCTGCTTTTCCACTGATTTGAAGTTTAAAATTTTAAGTTATTTCTGTATTCCTTAGCTCATCAACAGTAGATGTAAACACTTATATTTTCCTTCAGTTTGTTAAATTAGCACAACATATACCCATATATATCCATATTTTATTCTGACACATCAAAATGAAAACCACTAAGGGTTCATTACTATTTATTTTATACTGGTTACTTTCTTAAAAGAATAATAAGTGTCAAATAAAAATAAATTAAAATAAAATAAAAATTAAAAAATAAAATAAAAATAAAAAAATTAAAAAATAAAAATAAAAATAAGTAAAAAAAAAAGTGTCAAATGAAACATAAAATTGTAGGGATACAAATTCTCTATCTAGTAACTACTAATAGCAACAAAATTAAGGTCAGAGATGTCTTAAACATGAAAATTTAGTCCTTTTAGTACTTTAAGATACTTTTATCACTGTTAGCCTAGGGTCCTTTTATCAAACTGTAAAACAAACTTTGCCCTCTTTGAGCTACTGATCACACATGACCTTTATGCAATTAAGGGTACATTAACACCCAAATGGAGATGTTTAAATAGATCTTAGTGATTTAATACACTTTTCAGTAAGTTGGAAAATGGTACGTACTTAAATTGCCTATATTGTTTTTGAAATCTTGACATGCAGTTACTTAAAAAGGGTTGCTTTAACAGATAAATATAAACATCTACACAATAATGCTTAACAAAGGTACTCTTTAACAAGATTACATACTGGATTTTTTTTATTAAGTTCATTGCCACACTGTCTGAGTACCCAATACTCATTACTAAATTTATCTTCACAATTACTTTTATGAGATGAGCTTCTCATAAGTCATACACAAGAAACTGAAACAGAAATAATAGATGTTTTGTACAGTCTGACAGTTGCATCCCAACTCAAGGGACTTGATACTAAAGTTGTCTTCACAAATACAAGCCTTAATCACAAGCCAGCCTGTGTCTCTGAAGCAATACACACCCCACTGATGGAGCTATTAGCACCCCCACTGCATCAAAAAGATAAAGAGCACCAACAAATATTTTTTGTTTAAAAAAAAAGGGGAGATAGCTGTACATTATATTTATTCCTTGTACGCATAGAATGTGAGCATCTTCGATGATGCAATTGGTAAAATTATTT
The DNA here is from genome assembly GCF_017590055.1 of Onychostruthus taczanowskii. Classification (NCBI taxonomy): domain Eukaryota; kingdom Metazoa; phylum Chordata; class Aves; order Passeriformes; family Passeridae; genus Onychostruthus; species Onychostruthus taczanowskii. Next base: position 9,587,417 of record NW_024496525.1, on the reverse strand, counting down.
TAAACTGTTCCAAACACCTTCCAGATCATCTTAAGTGACTAATAGCTAAAACAGACTTCAGCAAAATATGTCTCTTCTCCCTTCTACGTGGCTTGTCATAAACTCCGTTGCCCACTCATTCAGAAGGTGGCTAAATGAGCTCTTCAGCTACAAATCCTCAAGATGCAGTGGGCTCACTGCCAGGAACAGAGAACTCCTGTCTCTGACTGAATGTTTCTGGTGCTTACTTTCTGCTGGCTCTGGGATTTCTTTGCTCCTTCTGTTAGCTGATTTAACTTCCTAAAACTTAACAGAATTCCAGCAGACTGATGAACCAATTTTGCTTGTTAAATCAGTGCATGACAAAGCCTGAGAAGTACCACAACTTGTAATCAGAAGGCGGCAGGGCTATCCAGTCCAAGCTGAGGAAGCCTGTCTTCCTCCTTTTGGCAACAAGGAAATCAGCTTGTCTATAGTCCAAGTAAATCTTTAATTTCTGCTCTGAGGTATCAGTTACTTCAACTTACAGTCTGCCTTATTTTATCTCAATTTACCCCGCTAAAAGGAAGCTATGTTGTTTTTTTGTTTTTTTTTTTTTAATTGGAGATGCAGACTTAAGACAGAAGACTGACTCCAAAGAATCTGTAAATAAGAAAATAAAACTGAACTACAGCAAATATTTATTTTCTGCAGAAATTCAATCTTGCATTTTAACTGGTTCAGGATCAAGTAAACTTGGCCTAGTGGCATTTATGATATTCCAAGGCCACATTAAACTTTAATTGACTGTGCTGGTTTTGACTGTGGTAGTTATAAGGTTACAGTGGCTAGCATGGGGCCACGCCTAGGACCTGTGCTGGGAACAGTGCTGATAACACAGAGACATTTTCATTACTGATGCACAGTGCTCCACAGAGCGGAGGCCTTTTCTACTCCTCACCCCACCCCACAAGCAAGGGATGTGGGGTTGCACAACCCCACAAGGGTTGTGAGACAGGGACTGTGCACAGTCCCTTGTGGGAGGTGACACAGCCAGGACAGCTGACCCCCAATGACCAAAGGGATATGCAGACCATTAGCCACCATCCTCTGCATACAGACTGGGGGGAAGAAGAGTGGGATATTGGAGCGATGGCTTTGTCTTCCCAAGTATGCATTAGGTGTGCTGGAGCCCTGTTGTCCTGGGGATGACTGAACACCTGCATGCCCATGGGAAGTTGTGAATTCTTTGTTTTGCTTTGTGTGTGCTGATTTTGCTTTCCCTAATAAACTGCCTTTATCTTGACCCACAAATGTTCTTTTACCCTTCTGACTCTCCTCCCCATCCCACCGGGGGAATTGAGTGAGCAGCTGCGTGGGGCTGGGCTATTGGATGAGGTTAAACTACAACAACGACCAACTGACCAGTGACCAATGCACTCTGGCTACAACCTCTCTGCTCGCTTGACACACAGATTCCAGCTCTAAACTAAAACAAAACTAAAAAAAAATAATTTACTTGCAGTAGTTCAGCAGCAGACTAACACACTTCTACAAACTGCTTTATCATAAAGGTGTCTTAAAAAGGAAGTGAATAATGTACAAGATGTTTGGGCTTGGATTTTTCTGGTAATAACAGGTTTCTGAGAGCAGACATTGCATCTGATCCTGATGCACAAAGGGACTGCCTCAACCTTCATATACAAAGTCCTAAGAAAAAGAGAAGTGTGGAATATTCCATGTGCTCCTTCGAAAGTTTTACTACAATCTTTACAATTCCTGTGAACTTTTTCACTCTGAGCTCTTACCAAGGACTTACATTTTTTTCATGGCCTGAATTCTCTATTCTCCCTTGAAGACAAATCAAGAGCGTGAACAGACACCACAAAAGAAGGCAAAAATATTAGTTCCTACCTTTGGAATTTTATCACGTTCCTACCATGGAAGAATGCACCATATATAATCATATATAAATAATTATAAGTTAATGCAATTCAATTGTTATTTCAATTACTGTTAAACAAAAGTAACTCATTGCTTGTACTTTCTAGGATAGCACAGTAACAATGCTAATTGCTCCATCTTCAAAAAATTGCAGTTTTTTTCATAAGATACTGCTGAAAGAGGTGGGTTTTTTTATAGTTTGGGTTTTTTTTCTTCACCAATGCAACCTGACACTTACTTCAGTAGATCCTTCAAGCAAGAATATCCAAATATCTTCTTGTCTCCACTGAAATTACTTAACTTAGAATGTGAAACAAAAAAACCATTCCAGCAAAACAAAAAGAGAGCAAAAATGTGCAGCTTACTTTGCAGAGTGAAATCTTTCATTGTCCACAGAAAACACTAGGTTATTTCTTCTCCAACACCTCAAAAAGTGACTTAATCTTATTATTGAGTATGTAGTCTTTTTCAACTTTTATGTTTCCCAGCAAAACTTCTAAATATGTATTCTAAGAAAATTTATAGCCCTCTTCTCTGTAAGGCAGAACAAACACATGCACTAGAATTGACTTTGCTTCAGATGTATTGTAAGTGGATGTTAACATACCATTTTTGGAAGCAGATTTACATTACCTATGCTGCACTGACCCTGTTACCTAAGAAGTTACCAACTGTAAAGAAGAACAGCATTTATGATGAAAACAAAGAAAAAGGACTGTTGCTAACAAGGTTTGGCAAGTATTGCTGTCATTTTAATGTGCAAATGTTCAACTAGTAAAAAACAATCACTTGATTTTCAACTTTTCTCTGGGTAGCTTGAGAAGATACTGCGTAAGAGATATACAGGCATGCTCGAAGAACAAAGTTCTGCCAGTGACTTAGCACTCCTTGAGAGCCATATACTTGGGAATGTAATTTATAAGATGAGCAGAATTTAGCTTTCTACTACACCTTAAATTCTTTTTTTTCATTTTAAAATTAGTTAATTTGAACTTCATTTAAAACTCTGTGTTTGACCTCAAATCTTTCCACTGGTAAGTTGAAAGCACAGCACGCATAAAAACAGTAAGAAGTCCCAGTGTTTCAGAAGTGATACATGTAACTTAGAAAAGAAAGATTCAAGATCTTGACAGCTTAAATGATTTCCTCATGCAAGATACTTTGCTTTCTTTCCTGCCAGAGTTTTTAGCAGAAAGTAGATCAGAGTAAAACTGGGCAATACGTAGTAGAAAATCTTTGAACTAAAGATTGCCCACAGAGGTTGTGGAGCCTCCCTCACTGAAGATATCTAAGAACCACCTGGATACAATCCTGTGCCATGTGCTCTAGGATGACCTTGAATGGGAGATCGGATCAGAGGACCCCCTGTGTTCCCTTCCAACCTTACTGTACAGACAGAAACAGCATAAAATGAAATTATTTTATATGTAACATGTGACAAGCTGATACAGCAAATTACTTACCCGGTAAACTCACAACTCCATTCTGAAAAAATGATTTGTTAATTTCAGAACTCAACAAGTGTAAAACATTAAAGATATCTTAAAACTGAACTCCAGTTCTATTACCTTTGAAATTTTTTATACAGTCTTAAGACATTTATTACTGTGAATCACATTGTATAATTTATTTGAATTCTCTACAGAACAATACAGTTAATTCAGTATCATCAATAACTTTATACAGATACAGTATTGAAGCCATGTCATCTTTTGCTTACTGTCAAGTACAAAACAGCTTATACAATCTAAAAAAAAGCTACAAACCACTCTTGTAGCATAATGTATGTTGTGCCTGGTTAAAGTTTACAGCAGTAGCTTTTTGATCTTTCAAGACAAATAAACATGACACCATATAATAACAAATAGCTGTGCAAACTCAGGAGGAAGACTTAACTACCTCCTTTTCCCAGAACTACTTTTCCCTGCTTTACTGCTGCTACCACCAGACTTGCTGGAAGATTTTGAAGAGAAAAGTCTTGTCATGAATTCAGACACATCTGGCAGCTCATGGTTGGAATTCAGCATGTTCATTGACTGCTCCATTTCCTGCATGAAAAGATCACATAATCTTAATAGCTTGTAACAATTCTGGCTGTATCTAAGGCATCAGTCGAAAGCCCGTATGAGAAAGATACCAAATTTTCCCAAATGCTGTTTTACTTTTTGTAGTCCTCCAGGATACATATTGCTACACAGTTTTATGCAACCACAGCCAAAAACACCCAGCTACACACAGAAACATAAAACCCCAAAACTAAAAGCAGCAATGCATGGAAAACGGTAACCGTGTCTTAAGCAGTCTTACAGGGCAATCATCTGATAAAAAAAAAATCTAAAAAATACAAATGATTTCTCTTCAGCACTACTTTTCTCCATATTAAAATTTAGGCTATTGTTTAGATATTCAGATATGTGTTCTCACAGATGTCACACTTTTGTTTTTCAAAACAGTATTATTTATAGCAAATTAACAAATTTTTGATGCTGTTTGAAGGGATTAGATATTTTTATTGCCCTACTTTCTGACACCAACCTACTAGAGTACTGCAGCTGAATTTTCATTCCTTCAGGAAAAAAAGGATTTTAATATATATATATACAGACTAGTACTGTTCTGATTCCAGAAGGAAAAAACAAGCTAATTTGAAAAACATGACAGAACCTCCATATACTCCACAAGTTAACACGTAACAATTTAATACATGATAATCTAGAGAATGTCATTACAATTCAGTTCTTAAAAACAACTTTTTCCTACTCTTCAAAGATAAGTTAAATTATAAGCAAAGTTCTTCCAACTTAAAAATTTCTCCTTAAGAAGTCACTTCATTTATCTGATAAGAAGTAAATCATCAGAAATTTTGGCGGTTTTACTATCAGAACAGCCCGTCTATAAGCAGTCACATCAGTGAAAAAAGTAAGGAATATGTGATTTTCTTTTTTTTAAATTCGACTTCCAGAGCTCAGCTTGGTTTGAAGAACATGTTGTGAATACCTAGTATATCTCTGTATTTGGTTTTTAAATCAAAATTATAGCCAAAATAGCATTTTACAGCTCTGATAGGCTTTTTAAAAGTATCACTTATTAAAAAAAAATTATTCTGACACCTATAAAGTACTACTGAAGACAGTGGTCATTCACAGAAAAAAGAGTGTTTAGTTAACCAAGCCTCCAAAAAGCAGCCACCCATGACAGACAAATAATACTTGTAAAAATAAAAGATTTAGCAAACACCTTGAATCTCCATTTTGTCCTAGCCTTCTGCAATTCAGCATTTTGCATGATGAAAGGACAATAAATCAGATAATTTAATGACTACATTAAGACCCTCTATCATATACTAGTGCAACATCTGGATTTCACAGCGTAGTGAACTGCGGTTTAGGCTGAAGCACAAGAGAACCCCACACCACACCCTTCTCAACACACCTGACACTTATGAAGTGACTCATTGCTAAAACAGCAACACTCTATTAGCTGAATAAAAGATGCCCATTAAGCTTCCTTTAAAGTACAGTTCTGTTTATATTACTTTTCTGTGCCTTGAAATCTCATTATCTTTGGTCTCCCCACATGCATCAACTGCATGTACTTACCCGCCTCATATCAGGATCACTGGTGTTGACAACTTTAGGCAAAAGCACAAATATCAGTAATGGAAGAACCATCATCATCACCTAGAGAGAAAACAGGAAATACCTCTTCAGCTTAGTTGTTGCTCTAAACACTTTTAGGACCTACTAAAATAAAATGAAGCTCTACTAAACAGCCAAACTCTAGAACTCCTGCATTCTGAAACAGTAAGCCAGTAACACTTGTCAGGAATGAAATATTACAAGGGAGTATTGTGCTTTAAACAATAGTTTTCAAAGTTGGACCAATAAGGCAAATGGTTGTTCTCTCTTACACCTGCTGTAATTACAGTTTTGCAACATGCTGATCTCTGCACTACTAGAACAGCATCACATTGTTAAAGGAAGAGACTACGGGCTGTTTTCAGAGGACATAAATTAACAGTGGTGTATAGGGGAGGAGATGTCAGAAAATAACTTCCCTATTTGTAAGCAAATAAAATCCAAGAAAACAACCGTCTCAGAATAGAAAAGGAAAAATGCACATTTTTTCCTCAATTGTTTTTATTCTTAGTATTCTGATGAATAGCTGTATTTGGATCCTTAGCATACTTGCAGTATTTGTGTGTTGCCTGTACGTACCATAGGATTCATGAGGAAATCCGTCCATCCCCAAGATTCTCTCTTTATAAAGTATGAAGGTGGTCCAGAAGATTTCATCTGGAGTGGGTATGGCAGCCTGACAACTTCAGAGGGTTTGATGTAATTCACATATCTTGCTCTATTAGGAAAAATGTAAATAATTGAAAATATGAAACACAGAATCTTTGGCAAATAATAAAGAAGATTTTTAAAAAATCCAAGCAAGTTTTAATGGAAGACTACAAACAAAACCATCTGCTATGCAGTGTCAGCTAGACTGCACTTTTTAAGAGCTAATTTCTCTCAGCAGCATATTTGATGGAATCAAAAGCAAACCATTTTTTGTTATCTTGTAAAAGAGCAAGAAAAACAATGCTGTTTAGGGTCCACCTTTGAATAGTGTAATATAACCAGTTTGCTCAGGACACAACTACTCACAAAGTTAATACCTTTTCCATAAATGCATTACTCTGCATTTATTAATACTGAATCTCAGTCTTTATTACTTCATAAGGTTTTTCCACAGCTCATCACTAGTATACTTCATTTGGGCCTAATATTCAGATAATTACTCAGTACTAACATCTTTGTCACTCTTGACCCATTTTTCAAGGTTGATGAATATTTATCCACTTTGTTCAACTCCAGGGATAACTTCTGTCCATAAATAATTTATTCCTTGTGAATTTTTCACCAAATACTCATCTACAGACTGTCTATAGAATCTATACCTATAGAATTCCCTCCTACCTTATGACCATGTGTTTTCTTCAAAACTTGAGATTTTTAAGTAGATCTTATCAAATACATCTGTCATCCACATGCTGTCTCCTCTTTCTAGTTATTACCATAATTTTTTAAGGCAGTACATCCCTTAGAAAATCTCTGTTGACATTTTCCTCACGTATCATTTTTCTTCATGCATCTCTGACTCCCCAGCTGCATTCCTCATTACAGTCTCCATCCACTGGACTAGTAGAGATGCCAAGCCTCCTGCTACTTTCCTCTGCAGATGTATCCCAGCAATTTACTCAACATAAATTTGTTACCTTACTAGCTACAGCTACAAACGGTGCTAAGGGTGAGGTTACACCCAATATTTTGTCAATATCATTGTATTTGATACATTTTAATTATTGCCAGTAAGATACTAACACATTTTATAAAAATAAAAATTCAATAAAGTTTGGAAAAACCTAAGCTCAAACAATCTATTCTGAGCTTATTATAAGCTCAAACATTATTATATTATGACTATAATGATGTATTATATTATAATATTAGTATATTAATTATTATTAGACTGTTTGCACTGTTTCCTGTGATATTTCAATTTTAAACCTCCCCTAAATATACTGGAGTATTTACACTGATGCTTGTATTCCTAAAAGTTAAGATGCTAGGTGCTTGAACAAAGAAAAATCACAACAAGCATTTTCAATTAAATTAAAATTACCTTAATAGATCGATTTTTCTGTATTACTGAATAGTCTACAGTTACAGTCAAGAGTGGTTTGGCCACAACATAAAAACAAGTCAACAATCCTACAGAAATAATGCAAACTGGCAACTGCTAGCATTAATCAGTATCTGTCACAAGTGTCCTTGTGACACTTGGGGGTGCAACAGAAATATTTAAAAATTTTCTTGTGCCAAGTCCTGACCGTACACTTATTAAAGAAATGGAAAAGGGAAGAAGCAAAAAAAAAGTGTTGAAAAATAATAAAGCAGTTAACTAGTTTATGCCTAGATTTTATTTCAGGATAGCTGCATAAGTAGATGGACTTTTAAAGTCTCTTTTCTCTTCTTTCAGGCCACAAACAGGAAGAAAGATATCCGACTCTGGAATCTGAGAAACGTGCTTCTAGAAGTGATGTTAAAAGAAGCTGACTCATACAGTCTGAGATGGAACATCAGGCCTACAGCACTGCTTCCGTGAATTTTGTACTGTGCCGTCAGGCACACGTAATTCACCAATACAGAGGCAAATCGGGAAAGGCTCACCTCATTTTGCCTTTTGAAGTTATGTCAACTCGAACGGGCTCAAATTTATGAGCAGGGGATATAACTTCCACTACGTAAGATCCTGAAGGTACATCATGAACCACAAAACTTCCATCTGTCCTGAAAAAAACAGGGAGTTCCATAACATTTCAGTATACTCCAGAATATAAGACCGGGTGCTCTGTTGTTTGGGTTTTTTTTTTTAAAGAAGCTGTGTCATTTTTCATTACAAATCCAAATCTTAATATAACCACAACGACCAAAAGCAAAATTTAAATCAGTCAGCACTCACAATATCAAGCCCTTTAAGTTCATCAATGCATGCGCAACAGGAGCGGAAATTCCTTGCTAGGTTAAAAATTTTGTTGTGCCCTCAAGGTGTTGTCCTGCTGGAGGAATAAATTAACAGCCCAAATAAAATCTGAAAAAAGTTATATTTCCCGTATTCAAGTGATGGCAGAAGTAATTTACACCTTCCTTCCTCCTTCTGAAATACATACAATGAAGTTTACTTTGCTTTAGTGCTTCTGCTGAAAGCAAACCCCCCCAGAATGACATCCTACAGAGTGTGGGTTGGTACTAGGGCAATTTGCAATGCAAAAAATAGCAATTTGTACCTTTGTTGAGAAATAGAGGTTTTTACTTCTAATTGCTCCCTTCAGGACCAGCCCACGCTGGAAAGCTCAATCACAGCAATAAGGAAACTAAGAGCTCTGAACACATACACAGAAAGGATTTTTAAACAAGTGGCTTTTATTTTAAAATATGAAACTCGAATATTCAGTGAAAATATTAGTAAAAGGTTACTTGGAAGCTTCAACACTAGTTGCCTTAAAGGTACAGAAGTTTTCCTCCTATGTGTTTCCAATAAGAAAATCCTAGTGTTCTCTACCGTGTTAAGAGCAACATCAAAGACCTTTTTCCTTAAAAATAAGATGCAAATTTAAGACAAAAAATTTGTTTAAAGGGCAAAAAAATTTAATAAACCCTAACACATGAGAAACATGTAGCAGTAAAACAAATAAATGAGCCCTCTTAAAAGTGAATTCCGAAAGAATTTGTCATTATGTCCTTCACACCACATCTCTCTCTAGCATGCACAACACCTATCACCTTTATGTGATGATTTGAATCCCTAAGAATGCTTACACTATTTATACTGCAACTGTTTTAAGGATGTTTCCCCAGGAATCTCCTTTTAATTTTTTTAAGTTTGTTAAGTGTTTGAGAAATTTAGAGTTTCAGGTAAGCATTTAGAAATCTGTCAACCTGACAGCAGTTATTACATCAACTCCCAGATATGATGTCAGGCTCTCATAACTTGTTTGTAGTGGCTTAGCAGGTGCTACACTGCCAGGATTCTACAAGATCTGCAGAGCAGAATCTGTTGTGCTAATCTATTAACAGAGCCTATATTCAAAGTTAACTCCTATTGCAGAGGGATTAATTAAAAATTATGAATATTTATGAGAGTATATCTTAACTCCATGCAATCTCATTTTTATATATACTTTAAAAGCAATGTATTATACTGTATTGAAAATCACAAAGAAGAATTAGAATTTACTTCTACTCTTGAAATTATATTAGTTCAGTTCTCAATTCTGATGCTATTTTCTGTCTTATATTCGCTAGATCTTTTGCTTATCTGAATATATCCACTACCACCCGAGTCTAATAAAATAATGATTCTTTACAGCTTCCATTTGCATGATGTGTGAAAGAATGAAGCCACGTCCATTAAATTACCTTTCACTAGTACAGTTAAAAGTTTTTCTTTTACAGTTTACTTATACTGTATTGAAAATCACAAAGAAGAATTAGAATTTACTTCTACTCTTGAAATTATATTAGTTCAGTTCTCAATTCTGATGCTATTTTCTGTCTTATATTCGCTAGATCTTTTGCTTATCTGAATATATCCACTACCACCCGAGTCTAATAAAATAATGATTCTTTACAGCTTCCATTTGCATGATGTGTGAAAGAATGAAGCCACGTCCCTTAAATTAGCTTTCACTAGTACAGTTAAAGTTTTTCTTTTACAGTTTATAGTTAAAAGTACTCTTAACTACAACTCTAACTTTTACCATGACCAAACATATCTCCACATCGGGTAAATTCTTAGCCAAGGTGACTTTCTTAAATAAGAAGTGACAGAATTTACAACAGAAGCTGAGAAGGAACACGGTCCTCCAGACAGCGCAAACGCGTTTGGGGTTCTGTTTTGGCTGTTGTTTTTTTTTCGTTTGTTTGTTTGAATTAAAACTCCGTTCCTGAGTTTTTGGCCAGCAACCTGAGTCATCAGCTCGGATACGTCTGCCGGAGGTTGAGGCCAAACCCTACGGCACTGCACGGCTGCCCGTGCCCAGCCCATTACAAGGCAGGTGCCAGGTGTTGACAGCACGGCCGGCAGCTCAGCTCGGGGTTCTGCGACTCCACGGTCCCGGTGACCGGGACACGGCGAGCCCTGCAGGACCCGCGCCCGCCATCTCAGGGCCGGGCCTGCCAGCGGGCCCCGCGGCCCCGGGAGACGCCGGCTCCTGCCGGGCCGGGCGCATGCGCCTTCTCCCTCCGCTCCCGGCACGGGCGGGGCTGAGAGGGCTCGGTTGTGCTTCCCTCACCTCCCGGGTGTGGGTAAAAACAATGGATAACTTGGCACTGACAGTGTGGAATGACAGAAATGTGAACCTGAAGAAAATGGATGTGTAAGAAGTACGTGTAGCTTCCTTGGTAATGGATATATTTAAGGCCTTGTGGTTTGAAATCTTAGTATGAAAAGACTAATAAACATTTTCTACGGGGGAAGAAGTAACAAAAAAAATCTTAAAAATATTAAAATTGGCCTAAAGCGTCATCTTTTAAATGATTGGTAGCACTGCAGTTAGTTTGATTAGTTACAATAGAATGAAAATGTGTTACTCAGTAGGCAGACACAGACTTGTGGGAGAGCCCAGGAGGGCTGTAATACCTCCCTGCCCCTAATTTCGCTTTACAGAGCACGTCCTGTCATATCATATGGATTCATCGGCACATTGTGGCTACACCTGCTTCCTTCTACCCCTCTGCTTTATGTCAGAGTTAATTACCAAACCTGTGGAAAACACTGCCATTAAACAAGATGAACCTGGTCATCAGCTGATAATAAAAATACTGCATTATACAAGCATGATTTAAAAAGCACATGTCATCCTATGTCACTGGGATGTTGTGAATTATTTGTCTATTATACCTTTGAGCTGTCTCTACTTTGGAGAAAATCAGGAAAATGTATGGTCTGTGATGTTCTTCTGTCACATAGGCTCACAAACACCTAAACTCCAGCAGGAGTTTCCAGGTGGAAACCCAAGAATGCCAGAACTGAATAGTGTTAGAAGTACTTGCCAATAGAACTAGTAAGCAGAAGCATTTATGTTAAAGCTACTGACAACACTCTTTCAGTACAACACCACAGTCATCACAGTGACATATCATGCAGTTAGTGTAAAAATGCACCTTTTAAGAAAATATCCTCAAGGGACTGTATTAGGATACTGTCAGGCCACAGTATGAATGACCACGCCCTCCAGTTTTAAGGATTTCATAATCCTAATAAGTTGTTTTTATAACCTACAAGTTTCTTGGTTTAAATCCTTGGAGAGCCCAAAGAAAAAGACTCCCCTATTTGTTCTTTCATAATCTAATCCAAGAAGCTTCTCTCTATATATATCATCCTGTTAACAAACTGAGAAGTTAATTAAACAACATCTTGCCTTACCCAACAGCTGCACTGGCATGCCCACTTTTCAGTGTTAGGTTGATACATACATACAGTGAATGCGAAAATGCAGTCAAGAATGACCTCCATGTTTTGTAGTTGTCTCTTCATTGATGGATTCACTCCTTGTGTTGCAACAACATAGAAAATTGTGAGTTTCCTAAAAGTTCCACCCTGGTCACAAGCAAATTTTTGGTTTTGTCTGAGCTGCTTCAACCAGCTGTCACTGATGGTACAGAGCTGTCAGCCAGATGGATGAGAGCTGACAGTCCCTAATGGGTTGAACAAAGAGAAGGCCCAGATTAATGCAATGCCATCACACTGGTAACACTGAAATCTGTCTCCACGTTCTTGTCACCTTGGGGTTTCACATACAAACTGAAAAAGCAGAGGAAACTTATTAAATCCGTCCGAATCCAAGATCATCACAGCTGTATACAAAGAAGTGGTTTGGAGTACTGTTGGACACTGGTAAGGAATAAGAGAGTTTTTTAAATCTCCCAAGGATAAAACGGGTTTGCAAAAAAATGTAGCAGAAGTTATTTTTGATTAATCTTCTTCACAGTTAGAATGCTAGCAAAACTTGCTATGTGTCTTTGGTTACAGATCACCATTAGTAAAGCATTTAATTCACCTTGGAACATTTCAGTGCAATTGCTCTGAAAGCTTCTCTTTCCATAAAGCTAATAGTAGTACCTTGGCTAGTATTTAAATATTTGCTTTGGAAAATGACAATGATTTGTCATTGACACTGGGTTACTGTAATACACCAAATACTGGACCACAAAGAGCAGCAGTCCAAAATCTCTTTTGTGCGTGACTCAGGCTGAATATGCAGAGGTGGTGACTTTGACCAGACAGGCAGGGAGCACCTTCAGCCATCTGCTTCTAATCTTACCCTAATCTTTGAGTCAGTCCCCGGATATAGGTACACAGATAACAACACTCAACACACCAGATGAGTCATGCTGGTTCACAAATGTTCGGTGGAGGCAAAGATGTAATCCTTGCTGACACAAAGAATAAATAAGAGCTACATGTGCATTGGGATACTCATAGCTACATCCTATTTGGTTTCTGGTAAACTAATTAGAGGTGAGGAGAAATCAAAATTCCCAGCCAAGTGAGCAGAGTTATGAAAATGCACAAACTGAAGATAGATGGAAAAGTTCAGCATAAAGGTACTGTGAAAGGCCACAGCCAGGTAACTCATGTACTGAGCTCTCTCCTACCCAAGGAGCTTTACTATGATTAAGCACAAAATTAACAGAAATTGTGCTGCATAGTTCTTTCAGCACCATTAAAAAAAAAAAAAAAATTACTGTGGTGTGCCATCTACTGGCAATTTACTGTGCTACACTAGAAATGGTAACACGGACAGAAAAATCGGGATTACAGCCCGAGTTCAGCAACAGTCTTCTTGTTCCTTTGTAAAATGCCCTGAGAGGGTCTCTGCCTTGGGAAAGAAAGTGCACAGGCCATATTCAGTTGCTCCAGGATCCCAGTCTGCTTCCAACAGATTGCCCATTCAAAGAACAGCAATGAAGCTGATGAAAGGTCTGAAGCACAACTCTCATAAGAAGCAGCTGAGGAAGCTGGGTTTTGTAGCCTGGAGAAAAGGAGGCTCAGGGGAGACCTTATTGTTCTCTAAAACTACCTGAAAAGAAGTTGCAGCAATATGGTGATGAGCCTTTTCAACCAAGTAACCAGTGGCAGGAGGAAATGGCCTCAAATTCACCAGGGGAGCGGCATTAGGGCACTAGGAAAAACTTATTAATCAAAAGCATTGTCAAGCACGGGAACAGGCTGCTCAGGGAAGTGGTGAAGGACCCATTCCTGGAAGTATTTAAATGACAGGGAGATGCGATGCTTAGGGATGTGGTTTAGTGGTGGACTTGGCAGTGTCAGGTTACTGGTTGGACTCGATGACCTAAGATGTCTTTGGCAATCTAAATGATTCTATGTTGGGGAAGAAAATCTCTTAATCCCCTGCAAACTCTGCAGTTGTCAGAATAATTCCTGCATCTCCAACATGTCCACTTCCACAGTATGGAGTCAGCATGTAAGACTGAGGACTTTCCTGTCTCACAGAGATAATATTCAGGAAAATGTTAGAGTAGGGACTCCCTTGGCTGCTTTCACCTCAAGCTGACTGGACAAACTTCTTCAGGAATTTTTTTTTTTTCAGGAATGAACTGTTTTCATCTTCTTATAATGTATGTCCAAAACCATGAACAGGATACTCTATTTTGGCACACTTATCCTAGGAGATAGCAAACTCTGATATTGAAATTGCAAGATGATGGGCAACCGAACTCACCTTTACTAAATTCAAATTCATTCTTTGGTGGAGGAAATTTAAATAATAGTTTAAGTGCAGGAAAAAGAAGCATAATTTTCCTGCTGTAAAAATTTCCAGACTCCCTCACACAAGCAGAACAAATATGCCACATGATGGTAACCTGGAAGTCAGTTTTACAGTGCTTTGATTGCACTGTTGTCTCCTCCTGTTCTCAGTAAAAATTTGTCCCTACACTTCTGTCAAGCAGCAATTGTGCATTAACCACGCAAGCAGAAGCATTAATAACTGCAGCATTCATTAAGCTGACTAGGTAAGAAGCTATGACCCACAGAATGGTGCTACACACGTCCTCAGATTCCTGTGTTGTTACTTGTATGAACAGCACCTGTAATCATTCACATGAGGCTAGAATGACACATCAGTCTGATGTTTGGGTTCTAAAAATATAAGCAGTTTAGAATCTTTATTTCTTGGTATGCAGGCCAAATGCCGTTGTTTCTTTACATTTGGGTTTTACTTCCACAATGCCACAAGGTGGCCTCCACATAATACATTATCATCACACCCTCCAGAGAATGACATACCAAAGCATGCTTTTGCTTTACTGCACTGTTAGTAACAGACCACCACAAAATGACATTCTTCTCTTTGTATTTCAGGCTCAAGCAGCTTAGGTGCTGTGTAGAATTGGCTCATATCTGACAGGTCACAGCAACACAAAGAAGCTGCAAGCACTTTCATAGGATGTTCTACCAGAGAGAAGCTTGTTCAGGAAGCTTCTCTCACAGAGACACTCACACAGCAGGTCTAGAAGTTGTCTGCCCTGCAGAGAGTCTGGGAAATCCTGCATCTGACATGTGAAGGGCTGCAGTAATTCAGACAGCATTAAGCAGTTACCTAAATTATGCTACTGTTACTTCTGTGCTAGGAGGAGCTGAAGAAAGAAAAGGCCAAAAGCAGCAGAGATCCTCTTCCTGGCTGGAAGTTGAACTATTTCTGGCCTATCAGAAAGCTGATGCTGGTTTTCAAGGACGTGAATGAAAAATCCCACTAAACATTGATTTGCACAATTTAATTTACTGTTCATTTTCATTTACTGTTTATTTTTTTTTGGGGGGGGGGTAAGGAGGCTTTATTTTACACAATTTTTAGTGGAATTTAAAAGTATAACACTGCAAGTGGAATTGGAGTAGCAATTTCTGATGATAAACATTTTCTTTGGTGTATTAAAAATGTTAACAAAAGCTATTACAGTGTGTACTATTGGCTAATCTAGACTCAAACTAAATATGAAAAGTAGTAAAACCTGTGAGCTCACAATATTTGACAAAGCAAAAGGAACAAAGCTGGTTCTTACACTCCTTTTCTTATCTACAGAGAAAATGACAGTGGCTCTGAATTGAAGTCAATCTTCAGCAGTACCTGTTGAAACCTTTTTATTTTAAACAAAATCTGTCCATTTTTGAGAAGCTGAGAACTGTAACTCTCCTTGGTTTTAAATTCATTTGTACACACCTTTTCTGTACAAAGCTGGCATTTGAGATGCATAACCCTACATGCACACAGCTGATACCTAAACAAGTTTACCAAGTTGCTATTTCTTTGAAATTCAACACTTAGAAGAATAACTGTTGGTAACTTTTTCCTACTGTCCTTTTTCAATGTATTGATCTGTAATTCTCCTGTAACTCTTTTCAAGCTATTGTTGAAATAAGTAACTTTTGTTCTTCTGTCCTTTAATCTTTGTCTTGTTTATCTGAATGAAATAATTTGGAGGTTCATTACACCTCCATTACACTTTCAGTAAGCTAAATATGAATCTTGTTTTTATCTTTAAAGTGCATTCCTGTTTGTGTGGGTTTTTATGCTGAATCAGACTGTGCAAGTAAAGGCATGCCTTAATGAACCTGAGTTTGTACATGATGGAAAACTGCTCAAATGTCCCACTGTGGGGAACTGCACACATTATCTACCATTAATCAATGGCAAACAAGCTAATTTTCTATGCGTTGTCACATTGCTATTCAGTGTGCTAAACAGCTTCATTAAGGCTACATGATTAACAGCTTTGTAATAAGTAGTAGTTCCTGTTTGACTCAAATGTATCTATGTCAGCCTCAGACTAGAGGTAAGTAAGAGTCCTATGTGAGTACAGTGGTTCCATCTGTGTTATATTAATACCTATTTTTTAAACTTTAATAACTTAGCCTGATGCAGGATTTGCCAATTCTCAAATAAGCCCTGTGGGGTTAAATGAAATAATTTTTAGATTTATAATACTAGCATTATCATAAAAAGTCTTTCCAATTGCAGCATGAAGTTTTGTACTTGCCATGATTCATGGGTTTGGAAGCCTATGTCTCCTTTCTCCATTTTTTGAGCTAAATAAAAATGGCTCATTTTTTCTATTTCTCATACATTTTTGGAAGAAAATAACAGCATAAGTGACCTTGCAATGACTTTTCTTTCCTCTAGCTACTTGTTTTCATTATTTGTAAATGTACTGTAAATATATTTGACTTGTTTTCATTATTTGTAAATGTACTGTAAATATATTTGACAGAGCTGCTCTGGGAAGCTCTGTATTATGGCTGGTAAAATCCAGGGCTCACTGGAAGTTGTAGCTTTGCCACAGATAGCAAAAGTCCCGAAATTAACTTTGTGCTTTGCTTTTAGATTCTTATTTTAGGCAAATAAAGTAACTATGATCTACTGAAAGACTGTTGCAGGATTTAATTTACAACTTTTCCGGTCTCCTGCAAGCCTGAAGAATTCAGCAAAGCATCTTACAACTGGTGTTCATTTCAGCTGACAGAGACTCTGCTGTCTAGTTTAGAATTACTTCTTGCAAGTGCAGAGGTATGTTTTTAGATACTGACATGTCCAAATATTAGGAGGAGGAAACAAATTCAAGTAATTGCCAGGACTGCTTTGTTTTCATGCAGAAGTTGTGGGGACAGGTGGGTGGGAGAGAGAAGGGAAGAAACAGTGCATGAACTCTTCACAAAAATATACGTTGCACTGAGATCCCAGGTAATACTTGTCTAGAAAAAAAACCAAACAATCTAAATCAAACCCACCACTCTGCTCATCTCCGAAAGTGATAATGTTATTTTATGTGATTTTCCTTTGTGCATGAGATGGTGTGATGCTCAGTGAAAAAGCAACCGGACCTCTTAAAGGCTGCAGTGTGGCTACCTGGAAGAGGAGCATTCTTTAGCAAGGCCACAGAGAGCTTGAGCTCAGGTGAACCACCAGCAAGTCCCACTGCAGGCTTTTACACAGCCCAGTCTCTGTGGCAGACAAAACATAGGGAGATTAGAAACTCTGAGCTTGTGCATTTAAAATTAGAAGATTCTCCTTGCATGCAAAGCACACAGTCACATCTTAACCTAGAACAGGCACATACAGGAAAGAAAACCAGGTTCTTTTATAATTGAATTATCGACACAACTTTAGGTGAGAGCTTGGAACATCTTCTAAAAGTAGTTCAGCTAGGAAAGAATCCTACAAAGGGTTCACCAAAAGGGTCTCTTAGCAGAGGTGATGCTGTGTCTGAAGCTCACAAAGCAGATCACAGAGCAGTGTTGCAGCTGCCCCACACAGAGCTCTGCAGAGCTGACTGCTGGCACTGCCATGAGGAGAAGCAGTCACACACATGAGAGAGTAGCTGTGACTGAGGCTGGATTCAACCCATCCTTAAATCAGTAACTGCTGCTTATCTTCCTTTTATTTCACTACCAGATGTGGGAACAAAAGGTAGGGCTTACTGGAGCCATCTGACTGAAATTAGTTCTTCCTCTCACTTGAGTCTCTCAGTGTTGAGACCATAAAATTCAATGATGTTGCTGCAAAGCCAGCACAAATGATATTTTCATCAAAAACTGTACTGCTCCTAAACACAGTGAAGATATTATTTTGGACTATTAAAATCAGTTCAAGTTCTGGATGCATTTCCTAGCCAAAAGACAACCTCATATAAATGCCTGGAAAATGAGACAATTATGCTAAACCAGAAACACATGGACAGCAATATCTTGGAGACATACCTTAGGGCGAATGGGTAGAAACTGCTCTATAAAGTAGGAAAAATATCTTAGTAAGTATCTTATATGTGAGTAAATACCACAAAGGAACCACAGATAAATCAATTTTGTCAGAAAAAAGTATTAATGAGGATACTAAGGTCTATAAATTAATGATTTCTCAATACAGAAGCCTATTACAATCAAGATTCAGATTTGGTGAGTTTACAAAGGAAGAGAGGTCTTACAGTTCCTTTCACATAAGCAGAATCCTTGACATCAGAACTGTTTCAACCAAACTAAACTTAAAGGAATCAACCAGAGGCTAAATGCTCATTTTCCAGAGCTCAGAGCAAACTATCAAGTAAGAAAGCAGCATCAGAAGTGTGTATGCCAAATCTCACAAACAGAAATGCTGAAATACAGCTCACTAGTCCCCAAGGTAAAAGCTGAAGTTAGCAAGCTGCCAGTTGTGAAGAAAAGCTACAAGGGCGTTCTCCTCTAATTTACAGTCCTTCAGAGTAAGGTGGCTGAGGTCACAAACCAAATATTCACTTAGAAAGTAAACTAAATCACAGTGCACTACCCCTAAAAATCCCAAACAATTTGTAATGTCAGAGACTCCTTGCTCAGAAAAGCATTATTACGTGCTCTTTTTAATGGAAAATGGAGGGCAGCATTTGTTGTCATTTGGCTGCAGCACTACTTTATGCTAGAGACAAGTGAATTCTAATTTTTTGGTTTGGGTTGAGTTTTGAATTGCTGTTTGTGGTTTGGTGGTTTTTGTTGGGTCTGTCCACCCACCCTTTCTGGTTTTTAGCTTTAGTAGCACCCTTCTCTGTTCATCTGGAAAGCAATTAATCTGCTTTTTGAATCAAGAACTGAGAGCTGGAAAGAACCCCTTTAGAGATGTTTAAGGGACATGCCACCACTAGAAACATAAATGTATTGGAGTGCAGAGGAAAGGGAAAAATTATACTTCTGCACAGAAATGAATGCAAACATGCTTATACAGCATTTTGTGAACATAACACATCCCCACTCTACCCAACATCCTGACTATTTTGTGTGGTCAGAAAACCATGAAAGACATAAGCTTGTAAAAATGAAAATTCAAATTGGCACCAGGACATTTAAAAAAACTGCACTCAGAGTGGGTGGCAAGATGGGTGAATAGAAAAAAATCCCCAACCCAAACCAGCTAACCACTCACCCCTAAGCAGCAGGATTTCTCCCTAACCAGTCACCAACCTGCCATTTGCAAAGGTTCACAACTGTAGGCATTTTTAATTAACAGCCAGTAGAATATTGGTAGGGCATTCATGTTTAAAAAACACTTATACACAAACCCTTTTAATACAACAGCTTCATTTTCAATATCACAGTGGCCTCCACAGTTGCTGTGTGTAGGCTCAAGCCCAACCCTCTGAGTTTTCACAGTTCAATGGCATTAAGTTGTTTTGTAGTGAGAACCTGGAAGACCTGAGGGACAAGACATCACTTGGGAAACTAGGTGTGCCAAATATGAAGGCATTTTATTCTCACTTGGATAAGTGACAAGGATGTGAAGCTGGAAATTCAGCCAAGGAGATGTGCCCCAACATGTCAGAGGGGTGGAAAAGCAGCAACTGTGAGGAAAGATGACTGCTCTGTGAGCATCAGGTCTCCAGCCCTCCTTTGTGAAGTGCCTCACTGCTGTGCATTAGGCACACAGGACTGGAAAGACTCAGTTATCATCATGCCCCAATCTCCCAGCAATCACAGGCACCCTTTTGAGGTAATGGGAATATTTGTACTGAATCTTAAACACTCATCCTTCCCCAGTTTTATGCAATTCACTACACTGACACTGAGGACAGCACACATTGGCCAGTTCTGACGATTACTGATGCCACCACTCACAGGATAGTATTTTTAGAGGTACCTCTTGCAGTACTACCCCATCATCCAACTAACAGATTTCAAAAACTTCCTGCCTGCTCTCTTTATCCAAAAACACCTGAACTGTAATATCTTAAAAAAAAAAAAAAAAAAAAGAAAGAAAAAAGGCAAAAGGCTCTAAGAAAATTGATGTGAAGAGACAGTTCATCTGGTGAGCAGGGTTCACTTTACAGCCAGCTACTCTGCTTATTCTTATGCTAATGCTGGCTGCTGGCACAGAATTATTCCAGAATTAACACTCCCATCGATCACCACTCATTTTGGCTGATTAGGAAGTCAAGCTTTTCAGACTTCCCAAAACACAAGGCTCAGAACAAAACTTGCCACCTATTTCTTTAGTCCTGCTTCGTTTACTGCTTCACTAGTAATAGCCTAAACCTTACAATGTTGAAAATCAAGTTTTATCACTACTTGTACCACGATGGTTAACTGCATTTTTGTGTATTTACTGTTTCCTGTAGCTGGAACATAAGGTGTTCCATCCAGAACATCCAGGTGTTACATGCAGAAATTAACGAATGCAGCAAGGTTGTTTTTTTCTTCCTGTTCATTCAAACTTGTTATTTTAGTAACTAAGATTTTAAGCAAACATACATAAATGCTTATGCCTTTAAGCTTCAAGACAAAGTACTATTAGCAGACACAAAGAATTAAGAGATTCCTGCTCTCCAAACCAAACACACAACAAATAGCTCCTTTCTGCATTCATTGTAGCAATTTCATCAGAATGGAATGAGCACTTTTAGCTTCTTAGAGCCAAGACTATTAAGACTTCAACTCCCCAATAATCCATCATTCCATTTTTATCTAGACTAAGTAGATAACAGGACAGCTGATACACATAAGAAAAGACAACTCAATAGTAATAAAATGTGCACTGTCCTAACAGCTGCCTGTATTTGTGCAATTCCCCCATTTAGAACCAAACATGCCATAGATTTCTTGTATGTGGCAACCCTCCTCCAAACCCCTCCTAAAAATTATTTAACTCTTGCAGAAAAGAACTTTGTCTCATGCAGAAGAGATGTAATCAAAGCCTGTTATCACAGAAGACAAAAAGATCAGCTATTTTTCTGAAGGTGGAATACTTACTGCACTAAATCTTTAAATCCATAGAATATCTGAAATGAGTAGAAGTGGCAACTGCAAGATCCAAACATAATTTGGGCTTTTTGAAAGTGAAGTTCAACAGATTCGATTTGACAGAGAGACATCATAAATTACAAGAGCTATTATAACCTGTCTACAGGTAACTTTAAAGTATGATACTACGGTGCATATATATTTCAACACTTACACCTGTAAGAGCAGGCAGTTTTGGAATGGAACTTTATCTTGATATTTAGATTTGGGTTCATTGTTTCACAATATACATGGTGCTTATGTAAAAAAGAAAGTATCAAGAATACAATTACAGTATCAGTAAAGTCCACTAGTTCTGTTTATTTCAAGCCTATACATACAGAAAACAGCCTCCTTCCCAAATACAGGAAACTGTCATTCACAGAACGGTATTAAAAGAAGTCAGAAGCATGTTTGTAAAAGCATTTTATCACACTTTGGCATCTATCACTTTCCAAAGAGGATTCAAAATGGTTCTAAGCACTTAAATGAAAGAATAAGGGGAGAATAAAAAGGTGGGAAAATTAAATGTGGTGTCCTTGTGTTTTGTTACAGCAAAGAACAGATGTCTGAGACCCCAACATTCAGTTGCCCATCTACGCTACAGCATTCAAAGTAATGACTGCCTGAATTGAAGCAGTGATCCCAATGAATCGCAACCACTATGGAACACATTCAAGCTGAAAATAGCAGATCTCATGTTACAGCAATGATCAGCAGCCACAATCTACATAAAGAGACATACATACTACAAAACTCCTGTCAGAAACAAAAACATTTGAGGTTTGCAATAGTTGAAGACTAGGTGGATATTTCCATTTTATCCCTTTAAGGGACAGTGCTACACCTCCTGCCTCCCTTATGGCAGGTTAGCATCTGAGTCCAGCTTAGTACTCAATGCAAAAAACAAGAATAGAAACAATACTGCAGCTACAGTTATTTAGAATGAAAGCACTTTATTTTTTTCCAACCAAGTTCAAAATCAAACTTAGAGCTGAGTGCACACTTCAATTCGTAGGTATTAACAAAATTTGTGTGAAAAGTTTTAAAGATGGAAATTCTTCACGGTTGCTTAAAACTGAACCATGTTAAATAGCTAGCCCTGTGTTTTGTCTAGAATTCTCATCCTCCCCTCCTCACTTCTATCAAGACACACTCTTAGTATATTTAAAGTAGATGAGAAATAAATAACATCATTAAGTCCTAAAGAATGTATGTGGAAAGGGGGAGAAAAATAGTTGCACTTAGTCTCATTCCAACACATAAACAAGTTATTTAACTCTTAGAATAAACATTAATTGTTTAAAGAAGGATAACATAAAGCACTAACAACAGAAGCATGCTCAATCTATTTTCTCTGTGAATCTTTATCTGTAACCTACAATGATTACTGTGTGTAGGATGGCAGACTGAAGGCAAAACTTGGACAACACTGTCTGGCTTTTACCAAGGCTATTAAAAACTGCTTCATTTTTTTTCTTCACTAATGCAACATCAGCTCAATACAAAGTTCCTCTCAAAAGAATTGACTGCTTTCATGAACTTTAGCATTTGCATTGTGCAAAGCTGGAATAACTTCACACCAGTACCATAATTTGCATGGTTTTGTATTCTGAAACAGTTGATTAGTTTCACATTGCCCTAGAAAACTAGGCACAAAAATAGCTGCAAATCTCCACACTAAGACAGACATTCAGTCTTCTGTAGAACTGGAAGATCTGGCAAGATGAACTGGCAAAAGCAACCACTTGCCAGTCTAAAATGTAAGTGTCACATAAGATACTTTCAAGTTTCAAAAAAAAAAAAAAAAAAATCACAAATTAACACTGTAGCATCCATCTGCAAAACCTTTACCTCTTCAATGCTAAACGCATAAAGATGTTTAACCCCAAATTTGCCTACTTCAGATGCCAGAAAATGAAAATACAGCCTGCTTTATAATGCAGTGGGGCTGATGTCACTCAGCACAGGGCATGTATATTTTGCCCTTTCCTACTCTCCCATCCCTCCTGCACCTCAAGTGTTAAAACTGCAACCTCTGACAAAGCAATCTACAGGAGGGCAAAAAAAAAAACCAAAAAAAAACTATATCTCACTACAGAGGGTAAGCTCTTGAAGGGCTGCTGCTATTTTTTTTTTAATGCCAGCAACAACCTGCAAGCACTATTAAGGAGTGTGGAATGCAGTACCTGTGTGATCCAAGAGTAGAAGACTCTTTCCTGAGAAATAGGCATAGTTCCTTCAAAACAGAGACATACATAATCATTAAGACATGCTAACTTCTTCACACTCAGCTAAATGGCATAGCTTGCTGAAGAGTAGAGGTGGAAAAAGCTATCAGTAATACCTCAACTTGGCCACTTCCATTTACAAAATACTGGACTTTTTATTCAGCCCTGCAGAAAGAGACAGTTTGCCAGAAGGATTCTTTAATTTCAGTTTAGGGGATGGGCAAATCCTGGGTCACACTTAAAAGTACTCCTTCAGCAAAACAGCCTCAAGTACTTTCAGGGAACTGAGGCAAAAGACATAGTGTTTTTCAAAGTTTCATATCAAGTGGTATAACATGCAGAACAGCTTTGTGGAGGCATCCTTCATCCTCAAGTACATACGTGCTTCTGCATTACAAGAACACACAGGAAAAGGATTAATTCTGTCTGGATCTTCTGACACATCCTAGAAATAGCATTTTTAGAAAGCAACACAAAGATTATAATTTATGCATGGGATAGCTCATAAACTTAATTCTTAGATTCACTGAAACAACTATATGAATTTAGCAGAGTTACACAGCTGTTAAGACATTTAACTCATGCCAACTTTGACCACATATTATACATGTACATTCTGGAACAGTAAAACTGATTCCTAGCCATTTGAGAACTAAAAAGAATACAAGAAGCTGAGCCTGCATATTAGTGTGAATAGTTTCAATGAATTAAGAACATGATGGAAAAAAGAATTTCATAATACAGACACCTGAATCCTGTTCTTACAGTCTAATAGCTGCCTGAAAACAGTAAAAAATTCATTTAAAATAAGGCACAGATACTAATGACAATGTTTAATACTGTATTATTGATGCTGTCAAAATACAACTTTTGGCAGTTAAAAAGAATGTATTATTTTATTAGGTATTCCTCAGTAATGATACTCAAATCAATCTTACCTCACCTCTAAAACAAAAGCACTGTCCACAGTTAGGATTTGGTAACTCTATGGCCACATACAGAATTCATTACAAGCCCATGTATCTAAATCTACATTCAAGCTAGATTTTTAAATACTAGAGTATCCCTTTAATCAATTACAACTATACTTTCTTATATTATCAGAAATAAATGGCCAGGAGTTACTCTGTCTATTAAAAAAAAAATAAAAATCTGAGTTTCCATAAACAGTACTGTCCTTGAGGAATAATCTAAGTTTCAGCAACTGCCACCCAAATGATGAAACTAAACTTCGTTACTTTTACATTTAAGTGTTCAATGGAACAGTAAAGTAATACAAGAATGTTGTCATAGTTCCTTTAGATTTTTAATTGATAGTAAGAACATTTGAAAAGTCCTATCTCAAAACTTTTTGAACATGAAATATCTCTAATGATACATAACAATTCCAGCAAGAAGACTGGCTATGTGTATGTCTCCAAATTGTCCCACAAAGTTTGCAGTTTTGGGATGCCCCAGAAACTTTGTAACTGACTGCCCTGGGAAATGCAAAACCTTTGGTGGTTTACAGAACAGTCAAACAACTAAAAGCACCAAGTTCTCATGACAGATTTCTAGTTGGCCTTCAGAAGTCAGGAACAACGATACATAAACTAAATACAATACTAAGCAACAGGAGGCCTGAAGTTATTGATCACTACAGGAGTTTAAAATTAATTTATTTAATCTGTAAAGCAAAAAACCTCTTGCGGCTATCAAAAGACTTTTCTCCTGCATGTCAATAAAAGTGCACATGCTTAATGCTAGGTATGAAAACAACCCTTGCAAGTACTTATTTTTAAGGAAGTAGTCTATTTGGTCATACATGCTGCGCATGTATACTTTTAAGTGGAGAGCTGGCACTTTGTAAGTTTTAATTGAAAAAGCATGCTTCCTAATCACAACATTAAAAAAGGCAACAGCAAGCCTAAGATTAAGACTCCCTCAGAGCTATTAAGATATAGCTTTTAAATTAAAATAGAACAGCATTATCAAGATGACAGTAAAAGTTTATAGCTGTATTCTCAATGCTGTTGTTGGTATGACTTTGCCATCATGATCAGGTTAGAACTTGATCAATTTTGCAAAAGTTCTTTGTCAGTTTCTTAAAGGAGGTAGTATAAAAAGGGTGTGATTTGAATAACATGGCCTCATCTGGCTGTAAACATTTCAAACAAGAGACTTAAATATCTATGATAAAAAGTACTGCGGAAGAGATTATTCTAGAAATTGATTTTTTTTGAACTTGAAAAGAAAAAACAGTAGATATATTTAATATATTTACTTATTTGCATGTAGTTTGAATGATACAGAACAAGATTACTGTGTTAGAAATCCACATACAATATAAAAACATTTGTTAGACATAAATTCACCATTCTGCTGACATTTGCAATAACTGTTTACCCAAGCTTAACTTCAGGTATCTATAATATTTTTCATACATGAATCTTTGTATATGTGCAATATTAACTACACAATGTGAAACCCTGATTTTTGTAGTTTTCCATCACAATCTGAACATAATAGCTATATGTATCTTAACACATTGGCTTTTTGAAACACTAGTAATTAAGGCATCTTTGCTGTATAGTTTCTCAATAGTGCAAACAAAAACTGTCTTTAATAATTTGATTAAAACATAGAAGTAAATGAATATACCAAAGTTTTTTGTATTTTTTTACATAATTGGAAGATAGTTGTGCATTTTGGAGTTCTCTTGTGAAAGAGACATTTAAAAGCTCTTAATGCTGATTGTTTTTGTTGGTTCCTTATAACTGGTTCTGCTGTCTTGTCTTCATGACAGTATAGTTCATCTTCTTTTATGCGATGATGTTGTAAGGTACAGTAGCATTTAAAGGAATACCTAGTAACTGAGTGAATCCCAAATGCAGCAAAGGCATACAGTTTTCATAGTGCACTTTCACCTCACTGAAGTAAAAGTTGCTCCTACTAGACATTTTTCCACTTCAATGTGAAGTAGATGGTTAGGGTTTTGTTAGTGGTTTCATTAAACAGCTTGACAGTTCAGTTCTCTTCTGCCAGTATTTCTCAAAAGGCTTTCAGCACATATTTCAGGGATACTTTAGGGGATTGTTTCACCACATAAGCACACTGTTCCCCCATCATGTCAGTGTAGCTGCAATAAATAAGCATTTACATCCTAGAAGGAAAAAAAGGAGAAAGAGCTATGAATAATGTGACAAACACTAACACCAACTCTATGTCTGAAGCAGGGCAACCTCAGGACCATAGCACAAGAATAATTATATTTGCCCAAATTTCAGAACCAGTTATCATGATTACTTTTCAATTAATGTTTTCAATGACATTTCTTTATGTACTAAAAAGCCTGCCAGAAGAGTAGGATTAGTTTTTAAAGCCACCAATTTTATCTGTTATTCCTTTGCTCCCTGCATGAGCAGGAAAGATCATCATCATATGATCATGTAATTAAAACGTGTTATGTATGACATTCCTTCACCCAACCCCTCCAACATTCTTGCACTACTTTTGCTCTGACTTGCTCAGGTGACTTTGGTCACAATCTATCCTGATACACATTAAGAAGACAGTAAATGAACATAAAGGGAACCTGAACTCTAGAAAAACAAACTGACACTACCTAGAGCTGCTATTCTGATCCAGCAAAAGAACTAGGCAGTCTACATTACATGCTCTCATAGCTCTGCCACTTTGGGAGTTAGAACTCAGTTCTTCTGCATCCCTGTTGACTGAAATGCTGCAAGAATTTTGTAATTATCCTTGTAGGGACATCAAAACTGAAGTCCCAGGTGTACAGCAGTCCAGAAGAAAAGGAAATAGTTTACTTGTTTGACACATCAAAGTAATCAATTCTGTAGGTACAGAATTATAATTTCACCAAAACTCCTTAAGATATAAGTGAAAGATGCAATTTTTAAGTTCCTTTCAAGTTCACTCAAATACTGCACACAACCAACTGCCTGCTGAAACTCCTTTCTCACTGTCCACCTTCATCAGGTCCCTCCACCTGGAGAGGTTTCTATCTAGTATAACTTTTGGAGCCCAATCTCAGAAAGCCATGTTTATAGAGATGAGCACAAACAGCAAAACATGGATCTACCAGACACCCTCATTATGTTACTGATACCACAACCTACCTAAAAATGCAAGAAGAGAGTCATCTCAGATAGACAGGCTCTTCTGCTCAGCACAAACTCACCATTTTCTAAGCATTAGGTCAGCAATAAGCTTCAGAATTTAGTATGTTGTCACTTGCCCCATCACCTGATGTGCAAATGCCAATGACATTCCTGGGCTAAGATTCTCCATTATACTTACAACAATAGGGACAAGAGATCTAAGAGAAAACATCTGTCTACCTACTCAACTGAGCCCTTTTTCACATCCATTTTAAGGCTCATTACTATTAGCTACTTTGTTATTAAGGAGATGCTTAGGATAATTACCATTTTAATTCACAGAACTATCATAGGGAAAACTCCAGATTTCTGTAAAAACCATGCAATACACTTGAGCATTAGCAGTAACTAAAGTAAAAGTGTTTCTGTCCAACCACAGTTTAGCATAAGTAAAACAGGAGGAATACCATAAGTGATACAACCATGTTTATTACTGAACACGACCAGAACTGGGACCAGAACTTACCTTAGCTATATTACCAGTATATCCTGGAACCAGAGTAAGATGATTCTCCTGCTCCCACAAAACACTTAGATGTTGTTTTAAAATATGAATGTTTCTGAAAGAGAATGAACATCACTTTATAACATAGGTAGTACATTTCAGTAGTCTCTTTTACTAAAATTAATAATTAATACTGCATATAGACTTAGCCTATACAATAGATATTGCCACAAGATCTGAAAAATTTTGATGCAACTTCTACAGCATTGGTATAATCCTTGATATGACTACAGCCTACATGTATTAAAACAGTAGCAAAAAAGAGAAAAACAAAGACAGTAACTTAACTATCCTTAAACTACTTTTAAGCTTTAACTTCAAAATTTTAAGTTTGCCTTTTGTAGGCAAGTTATGCTCCTACTATCAAAATTACAAGAGACTACAGAAACACATTTCAGTATTTCCCAAGATTATACTCACCCATCTTCTGCTTTTTCTGTATGTGCAGATAGTTCTGACCACCATCTTTTAATGACAGCCTGAAGCCAGTTTAAACCCACTATCACATATCTGTAACAACACATTTGACACATTATGCATTTCCCTCCCTGCAGATTATCTACAGGCCAGATAAATAAAGACTGAGATAACTTTGTAAGCAATTTAGAAAGCAACACATTTTCTATTCTGGAAGAAAAAAAATCTAGACAAATTGGTACATTTAAATACTTGCTTACACTTGCAATTTCTAAGTGGTTGCCCGAAGTTCTTGTTGAAAAAGTTGAAGAAAACTCTGCCTTGACTACATGTTATAAAGCATACTAAAACCTCAGTGCTATTCTTTTTTACTGTTTAGGATAAATAAATCTGCATAAGGGCAAAGCCAGTCCTCTCCCCCACATCCCTAACATTGCAGAAAAGAATTTCTGCACTGTTGCTTTGTTAAAGGATAAAGGTTCAGAAAGCTTCCGTTCCAGAGCTTTCTCATTTCCTGGGAAAGGCAGAGCTAGGGGAAGGGGCAGAGGGAAAAAAAGGCAGAGGATTAAAATCCATTGATTTCCAGGGCTCTGCATAGCCAGGAAGTAATAGCGTTTCAAAAACATCCCAAGCTGATACTTACTCTTCATATTTGCTTTTAAGCAGAGATTTCACTAAAGGCAAAAGATCTACACAGCAGCCAACTGAAACATATGGTTTTTCTTCCTGTAAACTTAAAAACAAGATGTTTCAGAAGTGCTTGAACTTCAGTGTGGTTATAAGCAGGTTCAAACCCCCCACTTTTTTCTGTTTGTACCTGTTCGTAAGCACAGGAAGGCAGTCTACTACTACTCCAAGATCCTGTATCCTAGAAACATTAAGAATAAAATCAGAAGTGTTACTTGTAGATCCTACTACTAGTAGTAGAAGTATATGCTTCCACTATGATTTTAAAAGTGTAGCTAAGTCACAACATTTACAGAATTGCTAAAAATACTGTGGCATATTTAAGATTGCTGTCATTTTTAGGATATAAAATAAGAGACTTGTTTTACCTCACTAAGTAGGCTACCAGTTCACTTATACTTCTCCTTCTCCAAAAGGTTAAAGCTACGTTCAGTCTCAGATTCCTGCTGAAAAGAACTTGAGCCATAGTTTCATGGTCCTGAGAAACCTGCATGTTTTTAAAAATATAAAAAGTTGCCACAAGTTAAGTAGCCAGCGATAAAACAATAAGCTACTCATATATAATCTTGTATATTCTACCTGTATGTTGATAAGTCTGTTTTAGAAATTTATCTAAGAATAGACTTAAACCCAGACATTTCCCTTGGGGTCACAAAAATATTGGACCTACTTTACAGGAAAGCATCAAGAATAAGGTTTGTACCTCTTTACCACCTAAGACCAGTATCAAATAATTAAAATGAGCATTCATGAGCATCAACCTACAATTCTCACCAACTCTGAGAACTTTTTACTTAGATGATTATTAATTTTGACACAATTTAGACACAAGTAATTACATGTATTATTCCAAACTCCAACAGAAAAGGTTCATTTCTGAAAAAGCTTGTTCTCTGAATGAAGTTCAGGCATTTTAATTAATTAGACCCTGGATTGGAATGAACACTGCAGAGTCACACAAACCTCTCAAACCAGTTAAATAGTCATTTGTGACCAGAGGCCAGTGATCTGCTCCTTAGCTTCTCAAAAAATGAATCTTTCCATCTTCATTTTTTTTACCCACCTTTCTGCAGCCTCTTTATCGTAGCTATTCTGCTCATTTCTTGAAACCATCAAACGAAACAATGTGGAAGTGCTGCAGACTTGCGCCTTCAGGGCTCTCTCCTCAGGGGAGCCCACACTTACAGCACCGTGACAAGACAGCACGGTGATCGTTTCTGACGTTACTCTCCCTGCCATGCCTCACCTTAAACGCATGCAAGCCCCAACGAGTAACAAAAATCTATCGTGACAGAAATGCTAACTTCAACATTAAGGTCCTTAAATGGCCTTCCTTGTCACAAGATCCATTTAATTTAAATATCTGGCCTTTTAGACAGTTTCAGAAGCCCTACAAGCTTCTTTTAGGTTTCTTTAGGTTTCCTCAATCAACTCTAACAAGAAATAAAGGTCATACAAACACTTAGGTTAGTTTCACACAAAGTTGATACTGCTATTGAGAATTGTTCTAATCTACCTCACCAGTTTATTCTCATTGATATACTAACATTTTTACACTTTTATAAAACACACACATGGACACGTGTGTCCTGCCAGTTCATGAAACCTAAGCATGTCAAAACAACGCTCTCCTTTGGTGCTGGTACGATTTTAACCCAGTCAAGTGTGGCAGATCTGAGCTTCTGACCTGACACAAATATGAAGAAAAGTGGCAGGACTATTGCTATTGACAACTGCATCACCATAAATGGACAGACTGTAAATCACAATACCTGATATCTGCAAAATTGAAGGAAATTAATCTAAAGAAAGAAAACTTTCATAGTTAATTACTACGAACACTTCTTTAACTGGAGTTTCTTCCAACTCTACCCACCTCTGAAAAAAATGCACTGTATTTGGATGAGGGGCCTTCTGTTTGAGACGAGCCAGAGTCACTAGAATTCAGCAAGTGTGTCCGACTGTTGTGAAGTTTTGCTGGCAGATTCCCTGCACAAGCCAGTTCATTTTCTTTATTTGCCATGTCACGGCCCCTAGATTTAGGGCACAGCTTCTTTCTGTAACAAGGCTTTGGAGTATAGCAATGAACTTTCCTTTTGCAATACACCACTTTGAAAAGAGAGAGGGGACTGGTCACCGTTTTTCCAACTGTTACTCTGAAATAATAAAGCACTATTTTAGTGAAGGTTGATCCAAACCAAATCAATTGCATTATTAAGTTTATACATATATGTATAATTATGAATTTAGCTTTCAGGTTATTGAAAACATTTTTCCCCTAATACATATCTTAATGACACTTGGGTTATGAGAAGTCATGCCACCAATATTCTTCTCTGTTTTTATTAATGCAGAGACTCATTATTATGGAAGAAAACACAAGAACCAAGAACTGTCATTAAAATCAAGACCTACCATCCATTTGTGTTTGCTTTGGTGTTATAATCAATTTCAGCTGTGACTTTCTCCCCACCTTTGTCACTCTTTAAACTCAGATACTACACAGCACAACCCTCCTACCTGTTTGTGTATGAAGCCAGCTGTTTTGGAGATTTCTTACCCTGGGAGAAAGCAAATAGAGAAAAAAAGCTGTATTATTATAAAGGGTCAAACACTCCCATCTATACTACTTAGCATTAATGGTAGCATTTAGATTGTGCACATCAGCAAGGCAATGTTATGATTTTTTTTGGTAACACTGGTCATAAAATGTTAGTTTTAATACAAAATTTCAATAAACAGAGGATACTGACAATCTTCACCACTGTTTGAAGAGGTCTTACAGTAAGTTTGCCTCTCCAGTGTTCCTCTGTACTCCACTGTCTTACTCTTCAGCCAGTAACACAGGTAAGAGGTTATAAAAAATATTTTTGAGTAGCAAGAAGCCAGTGAAAATCTACGTGCTACCAACATGCTAGATGAAGCTGTATAATTATATGGCAGATTTATTTCAATGAATGGCTTTCACCTACTCCACCTCTCACTTGTGCCATATAGGTCTCTTGGCAAGAAAGAATTTTTCATGACAGAATTGAAACATTTTTGGCTAGATTGCAAAAAAGCACACCTGAGTAAGACTGCAACAATCAGTACCTACTGCTCATATGGGCGATACAATGCACTGATCTGTGTGGCCACTGCCAGTATCTATTACAACACATACTTTTCATAATATAACTGCTATATAAACAATTTAAAGTTCTATTGCACATCTAAATATCAACTGTTTAGTAGTGCTGTGCTTCTAGATTTACACTGCTCAGAACTATACAACAGTTTAAATCTTTACTTCACTTTTCTCAGAGGACATAAAAAACCCAACAAACAACATAAACAGCTTACCTCCTTCATGATCTTTTTAGTGGAAGAAGAGATTCTTTTTCTGGGGAGATCAATGGGATGACCTTCAATAAGCAAGACGTTCTGTTTCTTAACATTGTGAGCTTCAGATGCCATAATCTCTCAAATACCTGCCCTCAAGGGAAAGATATTTAGTTGTATTTTCTAAAACATTCTGTCAGATTTCTTCAAATGCAGCTAGCAACACTAGAATTCAACTATTTGCAAGATTTTCCACTCTAGATATAACCCAAGACATCATCCTTTAGAGCACGTTAGCTAGAGGCCTTATTATTAACATGGTGAGAATTTCAAAATCCCTATTTAGCTTTCGAGAAAGGGGAAACAAAACCTAAATAACCCCAAGAAACCACGGCAGAGATTTTGTTTTCACACCAGTTTCTACACCAGCACTGAGGGGTGCCATACAAACAAGAATTCAAGTAAAGAACAGGGTAATTTATGAAACTTTCCTCACACTATGAATTCCATCTACAGTCTAGAGAAAAATAATTGGTTTCACATGTGTTTCCAAGTGTGAAAGGCAGCTAAAAACTGATTCTTGTTTTTCAGGAAGAAAGCAAGCTTCATCAAAATAACAAAGGTTAAAAAAAATGGTGAAAGATTTTCCCCTTAGTTTATTGGCAAATGTACACTCCCCCTCCCATTTTTGTCAAAATAGTGCTTTGGCCATTTTTCATACTAAAATCCACAGCTTTATTTTATGCCTGAAGTCCTTTGTCTTGAAGTATCCAAGTATTTCTATAAGAATCAATACCAAGACTGAGACAGCTGTACATATGATTTTGCATCTTTTGTAACTGATCAGAAGATCCATTGCCTGAGACTAGGTTCAACTACTACATCATCATAGAGGCACTGTTCCTGAAGTGATTTATTTAGCAAGATATCCTACGCTACTTTTAAAAAACAACCATTTGTTCCAATATTACTGTTTTTTCCCCTAAAAGGTACAACTCTGGTCTCAACATGAGTGCTCCAATCTCTCCCTTCAACCTTTAGCAGCAGCCCTATCCTTTTCACTCTGTGTAGCAGATTTACCCCACATTAAGAACTTCAGCATTTAAAAGACTAAGACACTGAGCACTGAATAAGCCAGATGGGAAACAGCTTATTAGCCACGAAGATCCATGCAGTAGCTAAAGGCCATCAAATGAAACAAGCAGGTGGTAGGTCTAAACAAGACAGATGTTATATTCAGGCACATTAAAAATCCCTCATGTAGGGTACAGTGGAAGAAAAAAAATTCTTCAAATGTTCTGGTACTCTTTAGAATTGGATCAGTACTAAAGAATTTCACTTGATATTTCTCTCTCAAAAATGGAGTATTTACTGAGAGAATCCCTTACCCTGCAAGATGAGAACACATAGCCCTCAGACTACAGCAAGAACTGTAAATGGCAGCATTATTTAGGGCAAGATCTACACAGCTGGTGGTCAAAATTTTTCCAGATATCAGTCGGGTTAAGACTGGTTCATTAACTTAATTTTTTCACACTGTGAAAGAGTGATGAGGAGTGATCACTTTGCTAGCTCTCCACACAGGCCTGTAAATAAACTTTTCCCTTAAGTTCAGAAAAAAACTCACAAACACCTTTTCCTCTGCTTATCACACTGGTTAAAACCATTATTTGGACTCAAAATGGGCTGCATATTAAAATTTGTACTTGAAGCACAATACAAAGGCATATGCTGAACAACTGGACATTTTAAGAAAAACTGAACAATATTAAAATCCAAACAAATCCATCCTTTTATTCAGGTCAGTGATAAAGAGAACTTGGAAAAAGTCTTTACATTTTTTTTTTCTTTTTCTATCCACTGTTTGAGAATAATACTGAGGAGAAAGCAATAAACTAAAATATTAGGGGGGACGATCTCCAACCACCAGAGTTAAACTCACAGCCACCTCATCAGGTGCTAAAAAATCCCTAAACTTTGTTGATGAAGAATAATTTTTGTGACTACTCCCATAACACACTATCAGCTTACAATTCCTCATGCCTAACAGTGACTGTTCCTTATTTTTCCTTGTTTAACAAATTATCTCAATCTACCCTGTCTTTCACACTAAGCTGTATACAAGAACCTGATCACCAAAATAAATGACAGCACTGTATAACTAGAATACTTTTTGCCTAAAAGAAGTGTAAAATATTAGAAGGCTAGAAAAACATGTCTTGCCAAGAAACTTCAATTAGCGTATTCATTTTTAATACTGGGCTCTAAAGAGCATCTAACATCTCAAAATACCCGAACTGGAGCTATCTGAACTGGAGAGAGAACTCCAGATGGAAGGAAGTTTCTTACAAAAGGTTGCATATATCCAGGAGAAAAATTAAGACAATTTTACACTCTAACAAATCTAACATAAGACTGTATTGTTCCCCAGCCTCCCAGTTGAAACAGAATGAAACAACAGATCAATTCTTTCTTTAAAGACTGGTAAAATAAATTCAAAAGGTCAAAATATTATCAAATATAAAGGAACATCTGATGAAGCAAAGTAAAATCCTTTTGTACGACTTCACAGACCAACAGTTTAAAGAGGTTTCCATAGTTTAATCTGTTGAGGGTCTCAGATTATGCAGAAGTAGCAGTGAACATTTAAGCAGTAATGAAACAGTTGTGTTTTTAGCTCTCTTGGAGCTGACAAAGAACCTAAAGAAAACACATGTGGAGAACACAGTCAATACTTAAAGAGCTTCAAGGAAGATCCAGACTGACATCTCTGTTGCACTAATTAGTAAACGACGTAATCAAGAATAGACTTAGTGGACACAAACAAATAATATAATGGGAAAGATTCAACCTGGTTGTCACTAAGGCAACACAGCCTGGAAAAGAGAAGGCTCAGGGTGACCTCACTGTGGCCTTCCAGTACCTGAAGGAGTGACAGAGAGCTGGAGAGGAACTTTTTACCAGGGCATTTGTGACAGCCCAAAGAGTAATAGCTTCAGATTGAAAGAGGGGAGGTTTAGCTTGGATATTAGGACTAAATTCTTTACTGAGAGGGTGGTAAGGTACTGGAACACATTTCGTAGAGAAGCTGTTGATGCCTTGTCCCTGGAAGTGTTCAAGGCCAAGTTAGATGGGGCTCTGAACAGTCTGGCCTAGTGGAAGGTGTCCCTTCCCATGGCAGGGAAATTGGAACTAGAAAATCTTTAAGGTCCGTTCTAACGAAAATTATTCTATGAATATGTGACCTCCTGCTCTGCAGAATTAATGGAATCTATTAAGAGTATGGGGTAGTACAACATGGATAAACTAAATGATACTCTATTTGAGATTCCAAGTCCCTCACTTAAATCTTGAGGAAACTAAGCAACCAAGCGAAAAAAAGGGAAAGCTCTTGCATGCACATGTATCTCAGAAACAGCCATAAACTGTCTAAGCAGTTTCCTGCAGAAAATCACCTCCAGATCCCTGGGAAAAACCTGCATTGGTTTATGCTGTTCAATATATTAATAAATGACCTCACAAAAGGGGAAGAAGACTGTTGACAATACAAAGCCATACCAGTGAAGAGAAGGGCTAACTGAAGAACTGGAGTAGGACTGTGATGTACAATAAGCAGAAGCAATGCTTAGAGATCAATATAAAGCAAAGCCTATGTATCTGTGTGTAGGAGAAACTTATAGGTTCCTACTGGAATCACAGTCTCTGGGCTAGTAACTGCCACCCACAACAATATCTGGATATAGGACAGTTTACTTTAGATCAGTTGGACTCTTTAATGCTCCCTACGGATCAATAAATAGTTAGAAAAATAAACAGAACACTATTGTGACAGGGCACAGAACTAATTTGTGCCTGTATTTCAAATACTGAGAGCAGGGTTAGTTAACTTTTTTTAAAAACAACCAAATCAACCTTAAAAAGTAAAAAAAAAATCCCTTCTGAGTAAAGTAAAAAACAGCTCAGATAAAGGCAAGTTAAAAATACATGGAATAGCTTTCATATAGTCGACAACTGATTAGATCAGCCTCTTCAGTCTGGGGAAGATGCTAGTTATAGCCAACAGGGGAAACAAGACAAAGGCCTACCAAATGAATGGCTCAGAGAAGTTGCACAGAGATTGTGCCCTCTCTTGCCCAATATAAAAATAAGGGGTCAAAAGGCAATAGCTGAAGATCAGATCAAAACTAACAAGGTTAAACTGTGTGCAAATGATAATCAACCTAAACTTGCCACAGGATGTTAGAGATCCAAATGTTTTACACGGGTTTATACATCCAGATGTTTTATAGGAAAGACTGTGCAAATGCATAAAACAAATATACTGAAAGTGATTAAATTCAGATACATAACCCATGTAGTCCAAACAGAGCAGAACACAAGCAGAAGAATCTGGTATACACAAACCTAACAGTGCTATAATAAACTTAGTCAACATCCTAAGAAACCAGCTTTGAAAGGCTTAGTAACACCTAGGAAAATGCTGGCTGGCCAGCAATTAAAAAGATGAATGCCACAGGATGAAAGGCACTTTACATGGCTCTTCACAACTTTGATTTCCTATCTGCAGTCAGATATCATCTGGGGATAGCTAATTAGACACTACAGCCCCCTGTAATTTAGGGATATACACAGAGGGTTCTTAAAATGGCATTAGATACTAATTTGTACAGTCAACCAATCTATACCTTAATGTCTTTAATTTCTGACTTTTCCCTTGTGATGAGCACAGCTAGTTGTATTTGATCAGACAATCTGCTATACAGTCTCATTGAGGCCAATGCATTTCCCTCACTTTACAAACTTTAAAAATTAAACTAAGGAGAGAATGCATGTCCCTTCAGCTCTGCCTTGGTCCATCGTACAATCCTAAACTGTTTAACACGTGAACAAGGTAGACTGCAAATCTGAACAGAGATGTACGATTTCATTAGGATGACAGAATCCAATTCCACCAATTCCCCCTATACAGTGGGTGATTTCTGATAGCAGACAACAATCTTCCCTTCTTCTCCTTTTATTCTCTTCAATCTTCAGTAAGCAGAAGGACTAAAGCAATAGCAGCCATGTCTCCTGAGAAGAAGCTGGTTTGTCCCAACAGCCAACAGACAGTACCTGTGCAAAGTTTTCTTGATGGTTCTACTGGTATTTTCTATCTCCGATCTCTCCCAGATTCAATAAAACTCTTCAGGTGATACCAGAATTAGGCAAAGACAGTCAGAACTAACAGGCTTTCAAGTGCACATCTATGGAAGGCAAGTATTAACAACTCTGCCACTCCCTCCCATGTCCTAAGTTCTGGGCACAGCCCCTAGAGAGGGACAAAATCTTCTTGGCACGTTATGTAATCTACATGCATATTAACATAATATTGTTTTCTTACAGAACATAGGCTGGCATACTCTGCATGGCAGCAAGGAAAAGATAAAATAGTTAGATCTCTTAAGCCATCAGCAATACCTTTTAAAACACACATTCTTCCATCCTATTCCTTGTCCAGATTCTTAATAGCTACTTTTTCCTGCAGCATTCCATGTGCCTCAGCCATGGCAAATATTCCTGTGATTCTTCTCCACCCCAGAGTAACCCAACTGTAAGTTCAAGGATCACAATATTAAACTCGGATGAAAAACCTAATTAATCATTATCCCAAGGAGGAGAGCACATGCTTTGAAAGCATTCCAAACATCAGGGAATGGTCAACTCACTTCACTGGCCATTATCAGATCTACAATGGTCACAAGAAACTTCCAAGAATGGTTATCTCAAATTTACTTCCAAAAGAATAATTTGCTTACAAAAATAAATTGGCACTATCTTATGATGTAGAAGTGATTTTGTAGGCTTGGCGTAACTTCCTTTCATTTTAGGTCCAATAAGTGTTACAAAATCCATGTGTCTTTCTTTTAGAAGGCTTCCACATCCTTTGCATATAAAACAGTTTGGGTTTTCTCAAATTTTTTTTTTTTTTTAGTAATTGAGGTACTGATGTTTCACCAGCTGATAAAATTGAGTTTTCTTAAAAAGAGGAAATGGAGTTCAAGATTTTTAAGGAGTATGTTAATGCAAAATTTTTCTGCAACATTATAAAGAGTGTTATATGCCAAGAGAAGACAGTTTTTTAATGTGCTACACTTGTCAGGCCATTTGTCCCAGTTTAAAGTTTCCTATGTTGATAAAGACCACAGGAATTTCTCTAAATTTGCAGTAAATGAAAATACTATTTGAACAACTAGTAATGGTAAATTAGCTGATACCTAAGATTTAACCTCATTTTCCTCTTCTTCTTTCTTTCTTCTTATGAAATTTTTATGTGGCCCACTGTCAGTCATAACGAACTCCAAAAATAATCACAAGTCACAGTTCATCCAAGTTTAGTAAGGATGAACCCAGGTGTGCATTAGCTCCCTTTGTGGAGATAGCCCAGGAGTCTAATAACTGAACTGTATTTACATTTTCTACAAAAAAAAAAAAAAAGTCAAACAAGAACTCAGTTTTCTGCTTCTGGAGGTATCATTTACAGGTATGTTAAGCTGCCATAAAGGGCAGTTATCAGTGGTTAAGTCCTTTCTGAAGTCATCTTTCACTAATGAAAATATACTGCTACCTGTTGATTTTCACTTATGAACACTCTGGGGACAATAAGTTCAGAAAACTTTTACAACTGAGAGGTGTTACAAAATAAATAAATTTCCACAACACTGAACCTTCCACATTCATGTTTTACACAACTTTTTAAGAAACTATCCATGAAATTAAATCCAGCAATTTCTTTTACCATTTATTTCTCAACCCAAGGAGTTTAAAAAAAAAACTGCAACAAGGATTTTGAATTCAAACCCAGCGACAGATATACTGGCAAGCTCCAAACTTGGTGGAGGCTAAGGAAGTACACTACATGCCCACCTGGCTGGACAGTCTGTGATTACATGTCGCACAACTTCCACATAGCTTTTTGTACTACCATCAAATACATTTCTGTTATTGCCTGTAGTCTGTTTACAGCATTTAAAAAACCTTCTTCATCCATAATCAAGCTTCTTACCCCAGGACCAACACACAGTAAAAGTGGGCAAGTGAATATATATATATATATATATATATATGCACGCACACACACAGAGCCGTAAGAATATGTGCATATCAGCATACTGCCATTTACTTTGTAATATACATATAAAAACTACCTTAATATCATAATTTTTAATATAATGATAGTCTGAGTTTTCAAGTTTAGGAGTTCAAATAATTTCTAATTTTAGTTCAAGAATATGTTCTTTCCAGTCAGCAAGGCCAAAGAGGCACCAACCTGCCTTCTGTTATGCTTTAATTCTACTAAACGTGGGTAACCATATATTTTTAATTACTTCCCTGATTACAGCCAGAGGATAAGAGGAAGAAAAAAACAGGGGAAGAGGAAAAGTAAAAAATGATGTACCAAGAAAGACTTGCTTTTAAGCAAACGGACTTAACCTTGCTCCAAAGCAGAGCACGTTACAAAAACAGAAATAAAATATTTCCAAGATCACCACCTCATCTCTCCTTAAAAGAGCTCCCTATTCAAAATCTCTTTATTTTAAATCTGCATGCCAAATCATCCAGCCCAAGACTGAAAAAATAATTTGAAGCCTTTTGAACGAAGCAATTAATGCAGGATCTGATCTTCAGGCACTTAAGGTTCCCCCTCACCCCCCCTCCTTCCCCCTGGAATCTGTCACACCCAAGAAATTAAATCCGTCAGCAGGCCTCACACCCAGCTTGTTGTGCTCCCTTTCGGCAGCAGCAGAGCCTTCCCCGCTCTCCTGGCACGTATCCGCCACTGCACGCGCTTGCTCCGCGCCGAGGCTGCTGGCACCATTTTAGAGAGGAACCCGAGCGCCACAACTCGCTCTCCGGAGCCGGCGGTCACCGCACGCAGCAGTGCCGGGGCGCCGGCCGAGGCCGCCGGGCAGCGGGACGGAGCCATCCGCGCCCGCCCCGCGGCCCCCGCCGCCGGCCNCACCGAGGCGCCCTCTGCCGACCGCGGACTCGCGCCCCGCCCCGAACCGCCGCGCGCCGCCTGCGTCACTGAGCGCCCGCGCGGCCTCGGGGGCGGGGCTGCGCAGCCGGGAGGGAGCCGGGAATGCCGGGTGATCCCAGTGATGGAGCAGCCGGGAGGGAGCCCGGAATGCCGGCTGATCCCAGTGATGGAGCAGCCGGGAGGGAGCCGGGAATGCCGGGTGATCCCAGTGATGGAGCAGCCGGGAGGGAGCCGGGAATGCCGGGTGATCCCAGTGATGGGGCTCGGAGCCCGCGCTCTCCGGGTGTGTGCCGGCCGCCAGTGCCGAGCCGTGGTCAGCAGTGTGCACTGCTCAGACTGGCTGAGGAATGCATGGCAGCTCCACGCTCTGCTGCCTTATCACAGAACCACAGAATAAGCCGAGTTGGAAGGGCCGCACAGGGATGACCAACTCCAACTCCTGCATAGCCCCATCCCCATGACAGCATGTCCCCGAGAGCACTGCACTCTGCAGGCTGGTGCTGCTTCAGTGCTTAAACACCCTTTGGATAAACTTTTTCCTAATATCCAACCTAAGCCTCCCCTGACACAACTTCGGGACATTATCTGCGGTCCTGTCACTGGTCACTGCAGAGAAGAGATTGGTGATCCCTCCAATTCCCCTCACAAGGAAGTTGCAGATTGCAATGAGGTCTCCCCTCGGGTGTTCTTCAGGCTGAGCAAAGTGACTTCAGCCATTCCTCATATGGCTTCCTTTCAAGACCCTTCACCATCTTCATTGCCCTACTTTGGATGCTCTCTAATAGCTTAAAAACATCTTATATTGTGGCACCCAAAACTGCCCCCAGCACTCGAGGTGAGGCTGTCCCAGAGCAGAGAAGAAGGGACAATCCCCTCCCTAGCCTGGCTGGTGATGCTGTGCCTGATGCCCCCCAGGACACAAGTGGCCCTTCTGGCTGCCAGGGCACTGCTGACTCATGTTCAACTTTCCATCACCCAGGACCCTTAGGTTCCATTCCATGTTTCCCAGCCTCTCATTCCCCAGTCTGTCCATACATCCAGGGTTGCCCATTCCAGGTGCAGAATCCAGCACTTTCCATTGCTGTATTTCATACCATTGGTGATTGCTGAGTTGCCTAATTTATTGAGGTCTCTCTGTAGGGCCTCCAGGCCTTTGAGGGAGTCAACAGCCCCTCCCAGTTTTCTACTGTCTGTAAATTTGTTTAGTATCCCTTCCAGTCCTGTGCCCAGCTTATTGATGAAAATGTTGTCAAGCACAGGGATGAGGATGGAGCCTTGGGAACCCCACTAGTGACAGGTCACCAGTCTGATGTCAACCGCTTCACCATAACCCTTTGCACCTGACCTGGGAGCCAGTTGCTCACCCATCACATGATGTGTTTATCCAGCTGTGTGCTGGACATTTTATCCAGAAAGATACTATGAAGAAAAGTATTGAAAACTTTACTAATTATAACCAGCAAGGCTTTTCTGTCCTGGCTCCTCTTGTGTGGAAGCAAACATAGGACATGGACTCCTTTGCTGGAGGTGGTATCCTTATTTCATTGGTGGGCTCCTGAAAGAGAATGACACTACTTTTCCATAGGAAGGAAAGCACATAGCCCCAGTTTCAGGTGCAGATGAAAGGCTGTCAAGGGGAGGTAATAAACAGTATTCTACTATCATCATTTCTTTTCTCATCCAAAACATGGTGATTACCAATGCATTCTTATTTCCAGTTTAAATTTATTCACATCCTGCTTATTCTTCTAGTACCAATATTACCCTGTAGTTCGCTGTAAGAGAATAATAACATAAGAGAGTAATTTGATCCTCTCAATGATTTTATTTCATTCACCTAGCAGTCTTGGTCTCCCATTGCAGGATAGATAGCCATTTTGTTTACTCAGTTGTCCTAAAGTCACTTTTACCTACGTTTTTGCAGATGTTGCAGTTTCTACCCTGTGTGCATAGTACTTAATATATGCATGGTTTTACCCGTCTGAGCAGCTGTGGATATCCAGGTACATATGCTCACTAAGGGTTTTTAAAACAGCATTTTCTCTGAGTTGTGAGTGCTAATGGAAACATTTTCAAACACTAAAGAAATGATTGGGCTTTTCAAAACAGACCTTCCTGGTGAACTCTGTCAGGAGCACATAGTTGCATACCAAATGGTTTTTAGATTATTGCCAGCTAAATACAGTTAAGTTCCACGTGGATGCCAGACAGTGACAGAAATGGCAGCAGTGCTCCTTGTGTGATGTGATCTTATGTTTAGCTTTGAAGGGCAGCACAACTGTTTTGTCCAGTCAAGGTGCCAAACATAATAATAGTTTTATTACAGGCTCCTTTATTAAAGAGCTCTTCTGAAAAGAAGCTGTTCTGCAAGTGCACAAAGGAGTCAAATTTTGTAATGAAAATGTAATTTCTGTTAAGGGCCCAGTTGCGTTTTCAGAAGGACACAAGCTGTACTGTGGCTACTCGGCAATGACCATGGACCATCTAACTATTAATACTGACACGTTCATTATAGTTATCCTAGGGGTCAGCTGTAGTAATTTCCATTAAAAATTCCCACTTTTTAATGTATTTTTCTTTGATTCTGTTTTTGATAAACATACTTTCAGTTTTAAATTACTATCTGGACCTTGAAAAACAGTTCCCTTAGATAAACCTTCTTACACCCTTTCTGAATATATTCCTTAGCTTATTTTCCTTTAACTTACTTTTTTCTCCAGTCTTTTCCAAATTAAAGAAAAAAATATCAGAGTTTCTTGTATTAACTGCAAGGTACTGTAAATACTCTTTTTTGAAACTTTCTTTTCCAATTCCATGTTCATTTTCATGTTTTTCTTTTTTTGTTGTTG
Source organism: Onychostruthus taczanowskii (assembly GCF_017590055.1). Lineage (NCBI taxonomy): Eukaryota > Metazoa > Chordata > Aves > Passeriformes > Passeridae > Onychostruthus > Onychostruthus taczanowskii. The sequence goes on along the minus strand of NW_024496525.1, from coordinate 9,543,957 downwards.
TTTTGGTTTTGTTTTGGGGTTTTTTGTTTGGTTTTGGTTTTGGTTCGTTTTTCTTTTTTGTTTTTGTTTTTTTAATTAAACAGTTGAGGAACTTTTTAATATTTAAATTTGTTTTTGCAAGACTTAATTATATATTTTCAAGGAAAATAAGTACATGTGAGAGATTCCAGTTTGTGTAGTCTACCTTAGAACAATGCTTTTTACCACTTACTGTGACACTAAGTGTGATGTGGTAGGATGGCTATGGACAGAAGATGGGAGTAATTTTAGTTGTTAGAAACATCATGATTATAAATGGATTAAGCAGGTTATCGTGAGTAAAGCTGACCAAGAACTTTAATATATACACACTGCACACATTTCTGTAGCTGCCCTAAGTGAAGCTGTATGAAACATGCGGGGAGGAATGCATCCTAAGACAGCAGCAAGGAGCTATGCTTACCCATTCCCCTGTCTCAAGCGCAGCTCTTTTACACTTACTTCCATGGCTCCCCTGTAAATGGGTTCTTTGTGCATGGCTTGACAGATTTGAACAGTCCAGTCCTCCAGATGGGTGAAGGAGTCTAAGTAGATGTCCTGGTAATTATGGTAATTATAGTGGGACAGGATTTTATAAGGCCATGATGTGTAATCTGAATCATGTTTTTCTGCAGGAGTGAAAGAATATAGATCCAAATGTATCCAGGTCTAACACTGAAATGTACATTTACTTACATTTAAAAATAACCTACTAGCTCCTTCCTCTTGTGTTCTCATATTTTCAGCATTTATACTGGTACTTAACTCATTTGCATTTTTAAATAATTCCAGTGATTACATCTGGATATAGAGAAGCTCAGAAATTCTGTAAGTTGTTTCCCTTGCAGTTGTCTTGAACTCCAAATTATATGTTTTATGTCATCTTCACAAATGTAAAAGTAGCTTCTCTGGCAATTTATAGTGTAAACCAGAAATTTTGATAGCAATTGTAGATGTAATACAGAAGTCTATTGTGAACAAATTAAAGGCTTGAATGTGCAGCAAAGTACTTGTGCAGAGGGCAAAGAAAATGGGGATGATAGGATTAATAACTTTACTAAAACTGGTTCTTCTGTTCTGAGCTGATTGAGGTGTTCTGACTGTATAGTGTTAATACCAATAATGTGATTATTTTCCTGAAACCTGCAAAAGGGAATTGCATAATGATATTTTTTCCTTACGATGCCTACTTCATTTATTTCCAGACTGTATTTCTCACAAACAGCCTACTTGGATTTTCTACTTTTCCTGATTTTTTTTTTTCTGCAATAAACTTTTCCTCCCAGACATTGCATAAGTAGTACTATTCGAATTGATGCTGTAATTTTACCAGCCTGGCTTCTTTTTCATTGCTCCTTAGGGAGAATTTAAAGTCAATAAAATGCACTGATATTTATGGTTCTTCTCCCAGATCTGCTCAGTGGCTGCCTGGGCTGTGCAGTGGATGGGATATTTGAGGGGGCGGTAGTGACTCCAAGACTATTAGCTGTTTAATCTTTAGCCCGCAGGTTGGAGACAGGATGGCTCAGGCAATTGGTAATGGGATAAAGCTTTTCACCTCTGAATTGCCAACTCTGGGCCAGATTAGCAGGACAGGATATTTCCACCATCTGCACCATCTGGTGTCTGGTCAGTGACCCATATGAGGGAAATCAGTAGTTCTGGTGAATAGCTTTACAATGAACCCCCCTCAGCCCCCAACACATACTGTGTGAGAACGACTGCACCACAAACAGCTCCAAGTGAGCACAAGGACTAAAAATCCCTCTAGAAAATTCATTACCATGACTCAGCACACTGAAGGGAGTGTGGGAAAATTTGCCAGCATGAGCTGTCAGGGGATGCTGTTTCACTGGGAATATTCTCTTTAGAGAAAGCTAGGTTTTTAGACAGCAAGCAGCTGATGATTCTTGGCTGAAAATAACAACAGCTTGTAAGAAGAGTAACTTGATTTTTCTGTCATGCAGAAAAGCTGAACTTCAAAAGGCAAATGTCCACCAATAATATTTCTTGTTAGCATATGACGTCAATACTCAAATAGGATGAAAAGGATGGTCTATTCAAATGTGTCAAGTTTTTGCAATCTGAGATAGATTAGCAGATTTAACGAATAAAGAATTATGAATCAGCGTGTCATATTGGGATTATTTGTAACAAAGCACTTCTGGACACTACATCCATTTCCTATCTTAGAAATAAGGCCAGGTGTAATTATCGGATCTGTGAATTGGGCTAGTGTCTAAATCTCTGAAGTAATATTCTGTCTGAATCAAGAAACGCAAGTTAAATAGTATTTGAGAGAGAAAAAAAGCGCTCATACTGTAATATTAAAAAACAGTGCTTATATTAAAAGTAGTTGTTACTATGATATTTTATTTAAATATGGAAATAATAAACCAATGCTAACCAGTTTAGGGCTTCGCCTAATGTTCCTGAAGCAAAACTAGACTCCTAGGGTGATCACTCTGAGAGAAACAGAACGCTTAGGCCTTAATAAAGCGATGTAGGAAAGGCAATGTAGGAAGGATTCAGTGTCTGATTTCCTGGGTTGCTAACGCTGTTTGGCGTTGCTTGCCCCCGGGCGCCTCGCTGACAGGCAGCTCCCGAGCCGGGCCGGCGGGCAGCGCCGCCTTCCCGCCGCCGGCCCGCAGGGGGCGCGCCCGCGCTGGCCGCCCCGCCCCGCCCGGCCGGGCCCCGGGAGCCGCCGTTGCTCGAGGCTCTTCCCGAAGATGGTTTTCAATCCATAGCCTCTCTGCACGGCTTTGCTGAAGGCGCCGTCATCTTGCGTCTGTGAGTGACTGTTTCATAAAGCATCCCAGCCTTTTTATGTCTACTGTTATGATTATCTTCTCCTATTATTCATCATGGGCTATGGATTGCTCGGGTATCATAACCCTTGAATAATTTTTCTCATCCGCAATATTCAAGAAACAGACCCTAAATTAATTCTCACTATTAACAGCTTGCGAGGGCAGTAGGCTTTTAAAATAAACAAGCTTGGTTTTGTAAAATGCTGTAACTCAGTGTAGCATAAGGTAAAGATTGGAATTCTTTTTGCATGTGTAAGGCAAGAATTTTCAGATTTCAGTAACAGGCTGTAGTGGCTGTGATCTCACCTATGGTTTATACTCTGGGATTTCACTTTAATAGAAGCCACGGAATACATTCTGGGATGCAAAGACATTGGCTGAGACATCTCACCTCAAATACATGCTTTTTCTGTTAGGTCTTCAATCTCAGAAACAGATGCTGCAAAATCACAGAACAAAGTCGAGGAGGAAGGCACAAGTTGGAGGGGAAGATATGAAAGCCATGGCAGGCTGCTGAAGAAAAAAAAAAAAAAAATTTGCAAATTTAGTGACTACTGGATAATGGACCAGGATAATATGATGTGCAGTGCAAAGGACCAAAAGATGCCAAAACTAAGCTCCCAGATGCTGCAAAATCACGGCACAAAGTGGAGGAGGAAGGCACAAGTTGGAGGGCAAGATATGAAAGCCATGGCATGGCTGCTGAAGAAAAAAAAAAAATTTGCAAATTTAGTGACTACTGGAAAATGGACCAGGATAATACGATGTGCAGTGCAAAGGACCAAAAGATGCCAAAACTAAGCTCCCAGATGTTGCAAAATCACAGCACAAAGTCAAGGAGGAAGGCACAAGTTGGAGGGGAAGATATGAGAGCCATGGCATGGATACTGGAAAAAAAAAAAAAATTTGCAAATTTAGTGACTACTGGAAAATGGACCAGGATAATACGATGTGCAGTGCAAAGGACCAAAACATGCCAAAACTAAAAAAACAGATCTCAGCTGTTTTGGAAAGAATCTTTGTCTCTGCAGTCTCAGCTAATGACTCACAAACAAAAACAGCAAAATCATGTTGTGTTCAATTACATCTATTTTATTTAACAATTATTGTTTCAAAAATTAGTGACTGCAATATCGCTTTTTGTGCTGCTGTCTATACCTTCATTCTCTTTAATTTATTTATTTCTCCCTTTAATCCCTCCATGTCCTTAAATCCTTTGGTTCCGCCTAATCCTTCAAATCCTATAATTACTCAAACAAAGCATTTTAACCTTGTGGCCTTCCTGGACTCTTGCCTATTGCTTATGACATGTAGGTCTTGCTTGACTAATGATGTTTACTGGTGCATTTTCTTTCCTAGGAAAATTTCATGCCACATAGCTCCCATTTATAGCAGGTCTCAATGTCACAGTATTACTATGAGCATTGTAAAAATAGTAGTGGCTGCCTTCCACTCTTAGACCAATTGCTTCTTTTAGGCAGAATTTATAGTTGACCTTAACGTAATCCCAAATAATTAATCCCAGTAAAGCCTAGATTTTGATCATTTTGATGTTAAGTAACTATTTCCAAATTCTTTGTGTCTCTTCAAAGGTGTTTTTTTGCATACTGTGTAAGGTGTATAACCAGTTTAATTCAGGCATCTAAGAATGACAGCACTTGATGATATTGGTTTGCCTGAATATTTGTCTAAACACTTAATAAACACATTATATTAATTTCACTTAGAAGATTCTCAATATTAGGATGATGATGCTTGTTTACGGTATTTATTATTTTTCCTGGAAAGTATTGTGTAAATAAGTAGTCATACCTTTACTTGTTTTATTTATTTTAATTTTTGAAAAGAGGAATGAGTGGACCAGGGTCTGACTAAAATTTACAAGTGAGTTTGTTAACAGGAATTATATTTAAAAAGATAATGAAGAACAATTTTATATAATATTATTAAGGGGAAAAGGAAATAAAGGTATGGCAGGAAATTTAGAAAAAGGCTGCAAATTTTAATGACCTACAGTACTGAAAGAAAATGCCCTGTTGACAATGGTGATAGCAAATGATAATGTCATAATAGACTGGGGTTTAGTGAGGTCCAAAAGTGCAGTGGAGAAAAGAATATAAAGGCAGAAAGAGACCGGAAAGACCAGAGTGGTATCAAGAAGAGGAGTACCAAATTAAGCATGTGAAAATACAGGAAACAAACACCTGGAATGTGTGTAATAGAAAAAAAAATTAGCCTGAAGGAATAAAGGAACTATATATGTGTATCTGTGAATTTTGTATGTATTTTAAATAATTATTAAATGTTATGATTCTACCTGAAAAAACTCCACAATCCTGTTTTCAACATAAGCACCTGTGTTAGCAAAAACTTCTAAACTATGGATGTTTTGGGTAGTAAGAAAGATACATTTCTTTGGAGATAATGATAAACAGAAGAGTCATGAAATCTGAAATTTTGTTCTGTGTTCAGCTGTTGTGGGGGGTACACATGCTTATGAAGGGATGTACATTGATAGCTTGAATCCTGCGAGCTCAAAGAGAGGGAGACTTTCCTTGTCACTGTTTTCATGACCTGTGAGCAAAATTCTCAACCAGTGTTTAAGCCACAGCCTCTGGTACCTCACGTCTATGCCTTTTATGTACAGTTAATACATTGCATATTTACCAGATGTACATGGAGTGGCTTTTAAAAATATATACACATTACTTTAAATTGCCTAAACAAACCATGGGAGTATTTATCAAAATATGCTGGGATGACTTTTAGGCACCAGAGACTTGCACATCTGGGCTTGACACAGATTTATGGCATCACCTTTGCCAGCATGTCTTTGAAAGAAGTTCTGCCTAGGAAAATATGAGTTCTCCTTATAATGCACATGAAGCTCAGCTGAAAGGAACAGAATGCCCAGAACTATTTTCTCAATATGATTTCTTGGGAGAATATCTTTACTGGAGATTGAATAACCAAGACTAAGCTATTGAAAATAAAACTGGTTAATTTTTTTTTTTTTTAATTTAGAATAACCAGACTCCTAAACTCACATTCCTATCCCGCACCAAAAAGGACATACAGTAGTTACAATAAGGAACAACAAACATGGGAAGATACAGGATGTGGAGGAAAAATAATTTTGGGAGAAGAGACATTGAAAAGACTTGTATGGTACAATTTGTGAAGGAGACACATAAGTTTGAATTTCCCCAGTGGAGTCAATGAGATCAGAGCTATCTCATGGCAAAGCTTACTACTTAACAAGGAGCATTGAGAAAGACACAATACCCAGCACACATTTCTTGTATTCCTCAATACAATTAGATGATTAAAGACACTATAAAGCAGCATTTAAAATGCAGCTGCTGTGTCAAAATGTGTAGGTAAAGATAATACAGGTTTGTTTTTGTTTTTGTTTTTTTTTTTAAATCAATCTAACACTGTTGGAAAAACAGGGATGTTTTGGGACATGCACAGTTTTTGTGCATGTGGACCACGTAAACAAATGTCTGTATCAGCTCAGATTAACTGCACAGTTGAGTTCAACTCTGCAGGATGTTACTGAGACAAATAGCATAATATGATGTGACATAACATAAAAAAAACCAGTTAAAAGAGAAAGTAAAAATGTTGCAAGTACTTAAAATTTAAGGGGAAGTATTTTAATTGGTAGTAATGTGATGAAAATGGCACCATCTTAATACTGCTGCCAGACCCCTTATTTTCCTCTTTCCCTTAACACTTGTCACTGCTGACAAAAATGCTGTATATTTACTGAAAATAGCCTGGACACTACATTGCTTGACTCTTTAAGAGAATTCAGATGACTGCAATATCTTTGAGCTTGCTGTTGCTTGCATGAAATTATTACAGCTGTGAAGAAATGCTGTAAGTGAAATAAATCAATTTAAGGACCAGCCATACTTGTTCACAATGATCACTATTGAATCCCTGCAGTCTTTTAGTAATATCATAATAGTCATTATGCACAATGAGCATAGTCTATGTGCATAATAGTCATTATGCACAATGAGGTAGTTTACCATTATTAGAGCAACAAAGCATCAGCCTGGCTTCTTCATTTTAGACCTGCTTCTTGATGTTAATCAGTAATGCCTTAAGCAAACAAGTTCTGTGATATTTTCCTCTTTTCACTAAATATAAGCTATAGTGTCTTAACAGAACCATCTGTGTCTATCCTGCACCTTATCTTGCATGATCTTTGTAGCTTAATGTTGCCCTGTCTTCACAGCTCTTTCATGTTGGTTAGATACCATCTTCTTATTATCTTTGTTGAAATCTGCCAATGCAACCCCCCTTCCAGCCCCCCCAGAAACAGGTAATTCTTCAGGGAGTTTGGATTTGATGAGTTTTTAAACCTTTACTTTTTCCTTCGAGTTTAGGCTATGACATGAACATTTTGTCACTTTACTAAATAGTAAGGAGGTAACAGGTTCTATTTTTACAATTTGAAATCTCTCTATTTTTATCCTTTCTGTGTCTGTTTATTCTTCTTCAGCTACATTTTTCAGTATTTTCCTTTTTGGCTACAGTTTTTCCATTTTGGGTTTAAAAAAATTGTATATATAACTTCTAGGCTGATATTTTTTCTTTAAGTAAGAGAAGTCTTTCAGAAATCTGATTTAGTACTTTCACATTATAGGCTACACATTCTGTTCTTTATATGTTTCATTTCCATGAGATACAGATTTGGAAGATCTGTAAAAAAATTCTTCTTCTTCCTGTATATTTTATTGTATTTTTAAATTTCATGATAAGGTTTTTTATTCTGTACCTGATCATATGTATCTTTCATCCTGATTCTCCCTGCAAATAGGAGTGGGAGAGCTGCTAAGCTTCTAAGGGGCTGTGTAGGAACCTCCAGATGTTGTCTGCATCTTGGAGCATCCATTTATTTTGGTCTGTTGCTGTGAGATTCTTTGCAACTTTCTGCACTTAACATAAAGAGCTGCCTGCTCCTCATTCACATTTTAATACTGTGTTTTAAAGTGTGTTTAATGGCAATGGAATTAATGAATTGCCACATCATAGTGTCTCAGATGATAGCTCAGTTCTTATTTGTAATCATATTTTGCGACGTTTTCATTATTTTGAACAAACATAATGCTGTGGCTATTGACTGAAGAAAAACTTTGTGGAGACTTCTATAACTATTTCTGGTTTTTTATGGTTCATTTAAAATCATAAAGATTCAAAGCAGGTAATTTCTGTCAATCTTTGTTAAAAAGGTGGGGCATATTTCCCTTCAGGGTTATCTACTTCATACTCTGTAGGAGACAATTTTTCATAACTTCAGTAAAACAGCTATTAAAATCAGATTCAGATTAATTACTATATAAGCTGTTATAAAACTGAAATGTAATTGAAATATGAAATGCAACCTAAAATGCTGTGGTTGAGAAAGTCCACATCCAACAGTGACCAAAATAGTGTGCAGCTATTAGGCTACAAATGTGTATCCAGGCATGCAAAGAAAGGACGAGGCAAGGACATGTTATTTTAACTGCAATACTGCAGTACAATACCCCAACAATCTCATAACTCTCTCATCTCCTGTGCCTGTACTATTTGGTTGTTTCTCACTTCCTTCAAATTACAGACAGTTTATTTCTGGGTCCAAGTTTATTTCTGACCTCAGACATGTCAAAAAAAAGCCCACTCTAGTTTTGATTGTACTTCTAAGCCTGTTATTCTGCATCACTCCACATGGTGTCTTCATGGACCGTAAATCTTTAAAAATAATTCAGAAGCCAGTTCCCTTTGAATCCAGCCTTTCATTCTTCCCTTCTCTCCTGTGCACATGTGCATTAACACACAGTTCATGTCTGACCCATTTGTGATTTGACAAGATTTAAAGATCTTTACTTTGAAGATTTGATTTTTTGTTTTCTTTAAGGACCTAGTAGATGAATAATTTTAAGTTGCTTTAGGGAGTTAAGTATGTTAGAAGAACATGGCTTTTGAAGTCTTTGAAGTGATTCTTCTTTACTTTCTAAATATGCACATTCAGAAGCAATGTTGTTCAACACGTTACTGTAGGTACTGTAGATTCCCAAGTAAGACAGTGGGATAGTGGAATAGCATGTGAAAAAATCCCTGAGAAGAAAATCAGAGGAATGGAATTTTTTCAACCTGGAGACAAGAAGGTTTGGGGTGATGCAGTTTCACTCTTTCAGTACTTGAAAGTGCAGCTGTGGTGGAGAGGGAGATGCTTTCTTCTCAAGTGTGCACAGGGACAGGACAAGAGGCAACAGGCACAAGTTCTTCAGGAAATAATCCCTGTGGACACAGGAAAGATTTTCTTCACCATGAGAACAACTAAACTTTGGAATAGGTTGCTCAGAGAAATGGTGAAATGTTCCTCACAGGAGTTATTAAGAGCTTGGCTTGACAGAGCCCTTGGTAACCTAATCTAGATCCCTGCCTTCAGGAGTTTAGACCAGGTCATGTTAACAGCCACCTTTCAACTTGGACTAGTCTATGTTTGCATGGTTGTTCTTGTTACCTAATTTATAAAGTTGAACGTTGGAAATAATCTGTCTTTTAAGGAGAAAATTCTAATGTTACTTTTAGTGCGCTAAGGAATTGTTGTGCTGAGGACCCAAAGCTTAGTTGTATGCAATATATAGAAAGATAGATATAGGGAAAGACATGCAGAAAGAAGTAAGTCATGTAAAAGAAGTATGATGTAAAAAACGTTATCTGACCTGGCGAAGTCTTTCACAGGTTCCTTCTCCCATTTTGTGACAGCATCAGTTGCAGTGAATGTCTTAGTTACTGAGACTGTGTTAGAATGGAGATAAGCTTTTAAGACACTTCCCAGACTTTAGAAAGCCGGAGTAGTCACTGTTCTCACTGTTACTGGAGAAAGCGTCAGTCTGCATGGCCATCTCTTCTACTGAGAAAACTGTAGAAAACTATTCCACCTAATCTTGGAATTCAAATATCTGATGCTTATAAAGCAATGAGATTTTTGGTTTTGCTTTATCAAGACAAAATTATTTTCATATGTAAGAGCTGCCTGGAGACCTGGGTCAGCTATTACACAAGCGGACTTTTAAAAAGTAGGTAGCTAAAAGCATGACAGCTAATATATTCAATTCTTGGTGTACCTTGAAATTAGAAAATCAGGATAAGAAAGCCTGGAAGTCCTCAAACAATACAAGTATAAATGCCGCATTTTAAAAGATCAAGGTGAACGTACATGACAGTTTTTGCTGAATCACTAATCATTAGTAGTGATAAAAAGAAATGCCTACACTGCCTTTTTTAATGTAGAGAAGACACTACAGAGAATGAAGCATAAAGCATAAAACTGTAAGTAAAAGGGGAAAGGATATAGTTTTAAAAATTATATCACAGCAAATTGCTAAAGACAGTTTGGAAACCTCAAAAAGCAGGTGTTACTATGTCTTTTATGCAGCCACTTGCAGGTGTTTCAGATCCAGAACTCTGTGTTACATACCTCGGCTCCCTCTCACCCTCTGAGTTTTATATGCCTTCCTGTATGGAATCACCACGGCTCCAGCAGGAAGGGAGGACATGCTAGTGTCTAACAGAGGAGGCTGAGCTCTGAGTCAAAGCTTGTAAATATTCTTATTAAGGTTGTAAATAGTTTCATTGCAATACATCATAAATTAACTTACGTACAAGACAGCAAGTTTTCTCTCCAGGTCTTTGTTGGAATGCAAAACTAGCTGCTGCTGCTTACAGTGAAAATATTCCAGTTACTTTAGAGAAGAAAACGTACAGTAATGCAGAATTCTTCCCAATGCTTCCTCCTTTTTAGGTACTTGTGGAATAAACTCAGAGCAAATTAGTAATTTTGTTCATCAAAGTCCTGCTGGGAGCTGGAATAAAGAACTGTTCACAGTGAAATAAATGACAGCTCTTTCAGTGTTATTATTTAATATTAGGTTAGGATTTCATGGTTAGCATCTTTCATACTATGTTTTTGCAATCTGGTCATCAGCTGGTGCAAAAGTCTATATACAAATATCTCTCATTCCTCTTGTTAAATGAATTTATATATTCTATGTAATGTAAAGCAATTTAAAAATCTTAATTTATAATTTTTTCTTCTCTTACCTCTCCTTTATCATATGAGCAGACTTTTGTTGCAATTGTTTCAAGTACAGTTAGTTCTTGAGGATCTATATGATGATTTAAATGTTAGACGATTTGGGTCTGACACGTTTTTTGGTGGGTTTTTTTTTTTTTTTTTTTTTTTTTTTCTGTATTGGGAATTTCCAGGTCAGTCTTGGTAATATAGAAATATGGTGTCAAGGTATGAGCTATTAATAGGTGCCACTGGTTCATAGCCATTATGCCAAAGATAAGTTTGCAGCTGCTCACAGAACCACCATTCCATGACCTCAGTCTCTGAAACAAGTTTTTAAGAGAATTTTTACAGAAAACTTCTTGTGAAGCATAGTTTAAAACAGTGCCCATTTTGTTAAAGGCCTTGATAAAACCCCTTGATAAAAACAATAATCCTCAATAACTGACAATAAAACAGTCCAGCACCACATACATTTTGCAGTATTCAAATCTTGTTTTTCAGAGAAAGTGATTAATCCCCTCATCCACCTTTTTATTCCATCTTTCAATACTATCTCAGAAGTGTACATATATTACTAATTTTCACCACAACTCTGCAAAAGGAGTGATTATTACCTTGTTTAGCAAAGGGGAGACATATTTGAAGGACTGCATGTGATCTCAATTCAAAATAACAACTAGTGTGTAAGTCAATCATTCTTCAGACCCTGGCTGCCAGTTTTTCCAGCAAAAGGAAGCCAAGACTGAATTCCATGAGCTGCTGTGGGTCATGGTATGATTTCTTCACTGAACTTGGCATTAAACATTTCATATGTTTAGACATGACTTCCAATAACGTAGTAAGCTTGTTATCTATTATGCTCTACTGGCAGTCTGTGAAATGCTCAGTGTAATTGATTTCTCAGCATTGCACAGGAGTTCATAATTGTGATACAGGATGAGAATGAGCTTGAAGAAAAGACTAGTAGTAATAGCAGTAATAGTAGTTAGAGGCTGTATCATAATGCAGTCAAGAACAATGAAAATTAAAACAGTTCCTAATTGTTAAGTGCTTGATTCTACACACAAATAATACTTTCATAACGTGTTTTTTAATGGATAATTTCTTAGCTTAAAAAAAAGAACTCAAAGCCCTAGTGCCCCATCACAGTGAGGGACAAGTCCCTTTTCCTGTATTTCTCCAAGTAACGTTTAAACCCATGCATTTAAAGGTTTCCAATAGGTGCAGAAGCCTTTAAGAATATAGAATGTTCTTCAAGTACAGTGAAAATTTGTAGCAGAACACAGAAATAAGATCCCACTATGAAGTACTATTATGGAGTGATATGGTAGAGCAGAGACTTATTTGGCTTGTGTTGTGTCCTACATGTGTATCAGAATTAAGTATACCTGCCAGAATAATAAAAATAAATAAAAGAATGAGTGAATATAATAATTTTTTATTTTATATTATTTTTAATTTTTAATTCCGTCTTTACTAACCCAATCTTCTCAATTTTTTACTTACACTAGCATTTCTCACTGTGTCTGAACCCACATGGATGTACAAATTGGGGAAATGAAAATTTTAGTGGAAAGAATGAATGAACAGTTATTAGAGCCTCCTATTTTCACTAAGATTCATTTAATGAGTAGAAATACTAATATTCCCATAAAACTTGTATAGAATATGAAATTTTAAGAAATTGATTGGGGTCAGAAGTATTGGCTCTTCCCTGTGTTTCCTGTCTTTTCCCCATGGATTTGGCAGTGAAGTTCATTAAGTTCACAATAAAAATTTCTGCTACTTCACAACACATCTCATTATGAAAGGGATTTATAAAACCCATGCTGATTGTAGCAATAGGGGCTGTCTTACAGAAAAAGCAGCAGATGGACAGGTAAGATTCCTAGAATTTCAGGCAGACTGTAAATGAGAGCAGAATAGGAAAAGACTCGTTAACTTCTCCATAGAAAGTCCCCTTCAGTCACTTTGACCTGTCACTGCTTGAAAAATCACATCAAAGATTATTTCAGAGTGCTTTCTACAACTTTAGCCTCAAAAGAAGTGTTCAGACTTTCTGAGGCAAGTCACTAGAGTTTATTTGAACTACAAAACATCAATGAAACCTGCTTGTTCAAGAAAACAAATTATAATCAACTTTCACTGCTATTAAAACACATCTGTTTTGGCTACATGGAATCCAAATGAAGTCCCATGTGAGTTAATGTGTAAAACCAGCCAAGTTTAACAAGTGTTTATGACTTTCTGAAGCAAATGTAATAAAAAAGACTTTATCATTGCTTTGATTTCTGTTCCACACAGAAAAAATCCTTGGGATTTTGCAGATTAAATATGAGAAAATATATAGTATTTTAAACAAAATTTTAAAATGTGATGTGCATCTCATTGTATCATAGATATGCATTTTACTTTGAAGAAACATCAATTTATAAGGAGAATGGTGTGGATAAAATGCAATCACTTGGCGAACCATCCCAACAACTCACCTTGAAAGAGCTGTTAATTTCAAATACGAGTTAGAATAAGTCAGCACAAAAGGAACAATAGAGAAGGAGACAGAAGAGAGACAGGAAAGAGATGGAAATCCTTCATTTTTATGAAAAGTTTTGGGTTAATAGAGAATTGACCGGCAAACTTGCTGTGAATGCTTTTGTCTCTGTACTTTCCAGTGTGTTTTGATATGTGATTTTCATGTGAAAGGATATTGTTCTTTAAAAGTCCTCGTTTCTCTGTCCCTTTTGACCTTCAAAGAAAGTCAAAAGCCCTCTTCTATGCTGGTGTTCTCCTCTACCACAAAACACAAATACTCTTTCCTGGAATATTTGCTGAAGTACATGGGATTTACTTTTCTAGTAGTTTGTTAATGGAGAATATTTACAGGAAGGAATATGTCTCCTTTCTGTTTGATTTTTCATTCCTGAAACAAAGATTTTAGCCTCTTTATCTACTTCACTGAATTTTTAGACAAGTAGCATGGTTCATTCTTTGTCTAAAACCCCTTGACCTCATTTTTTTCAACTGAAGTCAGCTTATGTTTCAACACTGAGGCTGAAGAATAGATTAAATCCTTCATGGATCTTTTGTAATATATATAGAAGTTTGTGTTTATGTATTGTATGCATTATTCTCCAACTGATTTGATAACTTACTGAAATATATGGTAGCTTTTAAAGGCAAGAGAAAAGCAATTTTTTTTTAAACTGAGAAAAGATTTATACATAAATCTTATATATAAATCTATAAAAGTATTTATATAGACATTATGCCAAAATGTAACTTGAGCAGAATTACACTTAAAAATTAATTCCTGAGTTATTTTCAAGCACAAAGTGCTCGTCTTATTCTACTGCCTTTGAATTATCACTAAAACTGTCACCTTATGGTTAGTACAGGAAATTTTAAAAATTCTATCTTTACAGCTTATGTTTTAATATAGAAACCTTTCATAAAAACTCTATATTTATTATGTATATAAGGGGAAATTAATGGTAATAAGAATTTTTAACATTTTCTAAAATGCTACATACATATAGTTTTATAACCCTAGAAAGTGTTCTATTCAGAAATTCCTGAGGGACAAATATTGCAATGATCCTAATTTAAGTTTTATAATCCCTGCCCTTGGATCAGCTGCAAATAAAAATAGATCTTGTTCTCTAGATTATCAGTATGAAAAAGAATCCCAAGAAATTGTATATCTTTTCATTCTTGTTGGCACCATGACTTACAAATTTATATTCAAAGAAATTGCATATATCATTCTGACATTCTAATTTACTGAAACTTTTCAGATAGTACCAAAACATTTTTTGTGAGCACACAGTTTTCTATTTGTACAGAACGATGACTCATTTTAGCCTACTGCAATTGTAAACAAGAAGAAATTGTTCTAAGAGCACACATGCCTTCCTGCTACTGTTCATTTTAACATTTAGGACAGGGTGGAGCAGCCACAGAATTTTCACTGTCAAATCTTTTTAATTGTTGGACTTCTATCTTATTTTAGAAGTTTTTAATTAAAAAATGTACACCTGTGTGATTAAATAACTTTTACAAAACTGTTATATAAACATTTTTTGTTACAAATATTTTGCTCATCTTGTGTCTTCCTTTTATTTAAAGAAATCAAGCCTGACCTTAGAAAGTGAAGTATGTCTTAGTCTGCTCTAGCTGATTTAAATAATAATACATACAGCTTTATTTCTGTGCTGAAAATATCTTGATAATTTGTGCTTGTTTTTTTATTTGGTAATAAAAAGGAAAAGGAATTAGAGGCTATACTCAATAAAGTTTGACACCATAACATTTAGTTTTTAAAGAACTTTACCCCTAGATTACTCTACAGAACCCATTTTTTATTACTATGCAACTTCACAGTGGGTTTGAAGAGAAAGATTTATAAATCTCTATTGCTAAAAAGGAATCTCAGCTAATATCTAATCTGAAGTGAGGGGAAATCTCAAATCCCATTCCTCAGTCTACAGGGATGCATCCTCTTACACAGGACCTGCAGCACTAAATTCCCTCCTGGAGTTAGTTGCTCATGTAATTTTTCCTTAAAATACAAGTTAAGCTCATCCTTTCTTTTGTGACTATAACGTGGTAGCTGAAGCATATTCTGAATTTAATTCACAACTGTTCTTGAAGGCACTCACACCAACATCCAACAGAGATTTCTGCCTGGGGACCTGATACATTTCCTGACAAAGCTGTGCAGAAAGTTATAAGGGGTTAGTCAGGACCACCCAGCTACAAGCTGGGTGTCTGCTGAATTCCTGATTCAAAGCATGCTTTCACTTACAGCTTAAAAAAACCCACAGAAGCAGACAACACTAAAATTAGCAGTACTTATGTAATGTAAATGTACTTATTGCAATTTACTCTTATTTGGATGCCCAGCACTGGTCAAAAAACAGTTCGAAGGAAAATAAATACCATCACTTTTTTTTTTTTCTATGAAAATTCAGAATAAAATTATGAGACAGAGTTCCTGCATAAATGTAGTGCAACAACAATCTTTTCTTCCTGCAGAAATTTAGTGCAACTACAATCACTTGACTGGTGTTTTAAGATTTTCTGTGATACAGATACCATTCTTGCAGAGGAGGCAAAGTCATAATAAGCCAAATGTGTATTGAATGTGAAGGAATATTTTTTTTCCCCTCTAAAAATATTCAAAAAATATATCATGATTCCAATTAACATAGTCTTTCTCAGAAAACTTAATTCTGAGAAATACTGAAGATGAATTGTCCAAGAAAAAGTCTTGCAGCAAAGTCAGCGCTTGCTGTAGGAGCCACAGCTGTTGAGATGGTTCAGTCTCTGCTCAGATGCAGTGCAGTGGAGGGGACATCTCCTTTGGATCATCTACAGATGTTTCTTGCTAGAGCCTCCTCCTGGAAATGTCATAGGTAAGGATCTACACCTCTTTCCTGGTTTCAAGGCAGGCTGGATTTTCACTGCTGTTATCAAAAAAAAAATTTAAGCTTTTGACTGTAGCTATAGTTACTTGGTGAGTAAGGTCAAGGGTTTTATTGAGAATAACAATGCATTGTTAACCATGACTTCAGTTTGTGATAAACAACTGAGGATTTTTTCATACTTTAAGCAAATCAAGTTCAGAACCTAGTCATTCTCTACTTGTAGTCAAGAGCAGGATACCCATTCCCTTCATATATGCAGAGTGAAGTACTTGGGGGAAGTAACAGATAGCAGGAATTCTAGCATAGTGTATAAGGAGCTGAGGATACTGGCTGACAAGCAGTAAATAATATAATATATATCTTTCTTATTGCAAGCCTAGTTTTCACTGCAGCTGATTTAGTCAGGACCAATCACACTAACATGCACTTCAAGATCTGCCCACCCAAAAGTTCAGACAAGTGATCAGTTATTTCAGGAGCAGCTGTTTTTCCAGTACACTTATTTTTCATTATGTGTTCTTAATCTTGACATATTTGTTTCCTTCTCATTTGTTTAAGAACAAAGGACAGTTTATGTAACTACCAGATTTTTCATAGCTTCCTATTTTCTTCTGGAATAAATCTTGATTACTTAATTTACAGATGAAATCACAAAAATTTTGTATTGAAATGACCCTGTCAATCAGTTTGAGGGAGCAGTCTTAGTTCTTCAAAATGCTATGGTTTTGGTATTTCTCACTGTGATAATGAAATGCACAAACTTAGAAGTATTTTGCTGTGAGTAGTGTACTACTCAGAGAACACATTTTGAGTTTGATAAATACCACTAATATATTAGGAATTTTATAGGTTGGGGTTTTTTTCCTCATGGATCATAGACTAAATATCAGCACTCTGAATATTCATAAATTTAGAAAAGATTGCTTACCTGAATATGGAAGAAAACTATTCATAAGCCAAATCTTACTAAATAGGAAAGTCTAATAGTATTTTTTTTTAATTACTGGTTTTATTGCTTCTAGTCTACAACCAACAACACTAAACAATATGACATTTGGAACATGACATTTTTTGTGATATTAAGTGAGTTGGAAAAGATTTCAAGAGGCCATATAGTCCTGCTCAAAACCTCTCTTACTGCTTGTGGTATGAGAAATGCTGGATATTCTGGTGAGCCACAGTTAAAACATTGCTTGCTTGGTAATAAGAGCAGCACATTTGTTCTTTAATTAGTCTTGGTTTCCCTACTTTGCATAGTCCTTTGAAATTCTGGTGAGTAACCTGATGCATACCTGTGATCTTGACAAAAATCATGCAGAAAATAAACAGTTGAGCTACATATAAAATTCAGAAAGCTGAATTGTTTCAGCTTTGTTCAAGCCCTATTCTCTCTGGACTGCTTTGAAATTATTTGGGAAAATCCTTATGGAATTTTGTCTGAGATGTGTGCTGAGGCATCAAACAGGAAAAGCTCTGTATATCATGGAAAAATTTCTGCATGACTGCTCTGCACCCTATGCAGTAACTTGTTCAGCTCTGTACTTATCCATAGCACTCATAAAACATGAAGAACAGATATTTTCCATTGACATCCTACCATTTTTGGTGATCTGAAAAAAATGTGTCAAATTAAAAATAGATTATCACATTTAGATACTGTTTTTGGAGTTTGTTCCCAACACATGTCCCAGAGCATTATTAAATGTTAAATCTGAGCAAGGTTTTACATTGGCTGATGGTCAAAATGCAGGATTAATACTGCTTGCTCAACAGGTCTTAGTGAGAATTAGTTTTATCATGTAGTAATTGCATAAAACATAATTTTCTGATAGACTGAGGAAAGTTTAATTTTATCACTTTTATTATCTATTAAAAATAATTCCCTAAATGCTGCACTTAATAATTTGCTAGTTAATGGTATGTTCAGCAATTCTATTGCTGGTTGTAATATTTTATTGCTGGTTGCAATAAAAGTATTTAACCAATATTTTTATTGGTTGCAAAAATCATCTCCTAATGTAAAGACATTGAGAAGTTGTTTTTTTCTATTGACTTTGTGAAATGTGAGAGATGAGGTGTGGGTAAAGATTAAGACAGCAGCTGCTTTCTGCAAAGACTTTTGATGGGGTCATGGGACCTGCAGCTTACAGGGTTCTGTTCCAGCTCCTGGATGATATTGGAAGAGTATGAGTTATTTACTCCTCAGGAATAATGAATACCATCCTACTGCAGGTTCTGTATTTCAAGTGCTGTTTTATGACAAGATACTTGAATTCACTAGGATTCTAATGTACAAACCCTATTTTTATGAATAAAGAGGTATTTTAACTTTTTTTTTTAAAAAATTTAACCTCAGTTGAAGAACTGAACAAGAACATTCACTATCTGGATTATTTGCAAAATAGTTCTAGACATCTGATACTAAATGTGCTTTTTATAAACTATTCTGTTTCCTTTGAGGCAGTTCTAATGTGAGATATTGCACAGAAGAAAATTGCAAGGGCTCTACTTGATTAGAGAGAGTGTGGTGAGTTCTTCTTGTTTCCACACTTCATATTTTTAGTCTTTCATCTTTAGCCAAAGTCGAAAGTTCTACTCACATCTCTCTTAAAAATCCTGGGAGGAGAGGTGGGCATAATTCCAGCATCCCTTCTAATCATACCTCAATGTAATCTCTGTAACATCAAAGCAGTTGGAGGATGATGACTGGGAGGGAAAAAAAAAAAAAAGAGTCAGCTAAAGTTCAGTCTCTGAATAGGCTGTGTTTGCCTTTACGTTTCTGTGTGAGGAGAAAGGGGATGGTGGTGTCAAACTAATCACATGGAAAACTTGGCTTTTCCTGAAATAAGTTTCATATATGCTTGGATAATGAATTTTTAAATAAGTACTTGCCTTCATGAATGTAAGAGGAAACAGTTCATGAAGGAATTCAAGCTAGTGATTTTTAGCCTTTAAATATCAGACACCTCAGTTTCATTTCTAGAAGTAATGCCCAACATGCTATATGGCACTTTTAGACAAATTTGCAGCTGATAAATCACTTGTACTGCGTCTCTGGGAGCCAAGTTTGGACTGCATATACTGAATTGATTTGCAGAACTGGAAAGAAACTAACGCCAGATGTCACTTGTTCTGACACTTGAAAATCAGTCACAAACCATTTGCTTGTCCAGTTAGGGCAGGTAGGAGAGGACACTATTGCTTGCATAAAAACAGTAAGCAGCGATTAAAGTCCCTCTCAAGAAACAGTCAATGAATGCTGAGACCATAAGAAATAGACTTCTCCCCACATCTCTTCTGTGCACTCTGGTGAATTATTTACATAAATTCTGCTTGGTTTTGCAGAAGACTTGTAACAAAATCATCACTTCTAGCGCTTCAAATGCTGAAAAATATTTTCTGCTGATCATGCTTTGGGCTTTTGCTGATTTCTTGAAAAGAACATGCCCATTAGAACATAATAAATTATTTTTTTTATTGAGCATATCCCAAGAAAGTGTTTTCTAGCTTGGACTCTTGTGTACATGATTCTTACTTTGTCAGACAGTCTTTTACTGAGGTATCCTGATCAGTACCACAGCTAGTGTTCCTGAATATCTGGTTACATATACATTCTTTATCCAGGGAAAGGACTTGGGTTCAAATTCTGATCCTCCTGATGATAGCTATTCTTATGAAAACTTTTTACCCTTTTCTATCTACAAATCTCAGACAGTGGAAAATGTTAGGAATACTCGAGTAAGAATCAGTTTGGATGCACTAAGAATGCAATATTTTACTCTGTATTTTACTCTAACAATTCACAGAAAGACAGCTTTCCATTGCAGCAATTAAACTGAAATTCATTTAAAAAATTGGGCATGAATATCTTCACCAACTTTTGTTTCTCTATTAGAATGTAGCATCTGTGACTGAAAAAAAGCTGTACATTTCCTGTTTATTATCTGCAAAGTTATTTGCATGTACCTGAAATAAGGTTCATTTATGCCTGGAT
Source organism: Onychostruthus taczanowskii (assembly GCF_017590055.1). Taxonomy (NCBI): domain Eukaryota; kingdom Metazoa; phylum Chordata; class Aves; order Passeriformes; family Passeridae; genus Onychostruthus; species Onychostruthus taczanowskii. The sequence continues at coordinate 9,523,629 of NW_024496525.1, read as the reverse complement.
AATGACATTTTCAATAACTATTTGCCTTCATTAATGTGAGGGGAAACAGTTCATGTAGGAACTTGAGAAACTTGATGTAGTTGAAGATATCCTTGCTGATTGCAGAAGAGTTGGACTAGATGGCCTTTAAATGTCCCTTCCATTCCAAACTACTCTTGTGATTTTATGGTTTTCTGCAGAAGTTCTTTATATGGGGCAATAATAAAGTACAAAATGTCATTTCTGGGTGAAGTGTTGACAAGAAATTATTTTCTTTATTCAGTTTGTATGGCTATAAAAGCTTTCATAGATAATATGAAACAGAGTAATGGAAATTTACACTTCAGCAAAAGGAATGGATAAAATTTTTGAATTCTAACTTACCTAGACAGCCACAGAATCAGGAGTCTGGTTTAACTGAAAAAATAAGTCTTTTGATCCCATCTTATCTGGGTCTTATTCCATAAGAAATTGAATTAACATCAACTTTGAAATTAAACCCAGGAAGAGGACTGAAACTAAGAATGTACATAACAAAGTGTGTATATGTAGTAGATTTTCACATCCTTCAGTTAAAAGAGGAAGAAACAGAAAAATATTTTTGCGGGAAAAAAAATCACTAAATCTTGTTCACTCTAACTAGACATAAAAATTTGAGATCCTTTTGAAGATTGACATTTTCAAATGTGAACTCGCATGCCCTCAAAATTGGTTATTGCAGATCGAAATTTTTATTAAGTAATTAAATTTGAGATCCTTTTGAAGATTGACATTTTCAAATGTGAACTCACTTGCATGCCCTCAAAATTGGTTTTTGCAGATGGAAATTTTTATTAAGTAATCCTATCACAACTTCTGTATACATTCAAGGTACACATGCGCTCAACAGACATATGAGTTTGGGTACCTGTATGCCATTTCTGGTCTTTCCAGTTCAGCAAAAGAAAGTGAAAAATTAGGTTACACTGATGCTTTAGGCTATAATGATGGTAATTAGAAAAGCACTCTTTGAAGTATCAGAGGTGCAAGCTCACAATCCAGGTTTCTAGATTTCAGGTTGCAAATTGACTAGAAGATTTAAGAATAGAAAAAAACATTTTACTACTCTATATTTGTCATTGTGGGAATATGATTCTTATCAAAGGAGTTTATTTCCCATAATAATTAAATGCTATAAAATAAGCCTGATATTCCAGCATTGTTAGACTTCAAAACTAAATATTGTAATTTTTTTTTTTGTTGTTAAAACTCTAATAGTCCTTCCCCAAACAAAGCAGCACTTGCTAATTTCTATTTCAGTACTTTTTAACAATGATGCACTGAATTCAAAAATCCTTTTCTGACACAAGGAGATGGTGTGAAAGTCTGGAAATTTCTTAATAGAGTTCACAGACCTAGTTTAAAAGTGAAAAATATCTTTTTCCTACTATCTATTTAAATCAATGAGGAAAAAAAAAATTAACTTTGGGCAGATGAACTCATGCCTCATCAGATACAATTCATTCACTATGATTTCATTGTTTCTTTCCTCCTTCATATAGGACGAGATGATCACACCAACTTGTTCCAATGTTTATATGAACTTGTTGATCTGGACTTTCTAGGAAATAGAACAGTGTTTTTCTTCCTCATGGGTAAACACGTAATGCGTGATAAGGAAGCACGCTTGCAGATATGGATTTATGAGGGAAATTTCTTTTTCATGTAAGACAGTTGAAGCAAAACAAACTCAGAGCCAATCTGAACAGTTTTCAAGCCCAACCAACACAGCTGCACATTATCCTTGTAATCAGTACCAAGAAAAGTAGCTCTGTGGCTTGGATAACATCAAATTTTAATTCTGTGAGGGTGCTTTGACTGTGAAAGGGAGTCTATATGCTTAGCTGGGCAGCTGTCCAGCCATTTAATTCATGAAGTGGCTTTCTTCAGGTGAGGTGCTCTAATGACTTGGCTGGCACAGGATGTGTGCAGCCTCAATCAAAAAGTCCCAGTTTTCTGAGACTGATTTTTTGCCTTTGAATAGCAATTGAAACACATCTCCTATTAAATAACCTTCTGTACATTCCTCTCACCACAGTGCTGTGTTATTGAACAAACTAAACCCATGACATCACTTGATGAGTTAAAGGTACTCAGCACCAAACCATTCAGGAAATACTCAGACTATTGCAGAATCAGGCCCCTAATTACAAACTTATGTGCAGTGTTCTGATTCATTTCTATTACTGATGTCCCATTTCATTTTTTTCTCAGTAATCCACCTCTGTGACTCTAAATATTCTCCAAGGACAAAGATGGCTACTGCAGAACGTGAGCCAAGGTTCCACAGTTGAATCTCACAGGCAACTAAGAGTATGAGGTTGTGACAGAAGTAACTTCTGACTTGTAAAATGTTATGGTTTCTATCTATTAGGAAAAAAAGATTAAAACCTCATTTTTATACTACTCTGCAGCATAATGGGCCTGACATTTAGAGATCAGCAAGCAGCCTTTAGGGCTGTTTTCTTGCACAGAAAACAAGTTTTTTGATGGTTGGACACAATATTCTTTTTTAAACTAAAATTCTGTTTAGAATAATTACCAAATTGTCAGTACTTTTATGAGACAGTTTCTAAAGAAGCATAAGAGACTGAAACAAATTGATTTGCAATCAGTAGAATACCTACCCCAGAAGTTAGAAATGCTGTATAACTAAATAATGTGAATTTTAAAATAGGTAACTAATGTATTATAGTTTTGACATAAGAAGATAGAGCTATTACTAATTATCTTTAACTGCAGTTTTTCTCTGGGACCAACCAGCAATAGGACTGTGACTTTCCTTTTGGCTTCCTTCAGAACCGTACCAGCCTTATCTCTTGCTGACTATGATTTCTAGTATAAATCGCTAGTCTATGCACCCAAGAGAACAACCAAAGGCTCTTTACATTCTCCATACTATCCTGGTCCCATTTAAAGACTGCACAGAATTCTGTCTAAAAGGAGGTGATATGACTAGAGATACAGAGAACTGTGGCCTGTTGTAATGTCTGTAGAAATGAAGAAGAAAGAAGCTTTTTATTGAATGCCATGTTTTCTTCTATAAACCTGGTATTTACATATCCTTTAAGGCTTAGTTAAGCAGTCGGAATCTTTAGGAATCACTGTAGAAAACTGTGAACATGGGTAGTCCATACATCTATATGATTGTCCTTTGATACCTCTGAAACTCCACCAAATTGTTGTATCTTTTTTCAAAGAGTAGTCCATTATTGTCGATGTATATATTAATTTTTCGAGAGCTTGCCTAGAGAGGGCTTGGCTCATGTGGAGGCTGCATTTGATTCTGTTAATGTGAATAATAGAAACCGAGTGTTCTGTGGTTAAAAATAGTACTTGAAAACTATCCTTATCTATTTTCCATTCTGCTTCTTCCGTAAACAAATATTTAGAAGTAGAACTGCTAATACTATAAATATGTACTCCTGGTACTCATTTTTTACTTATGTCAGAATGCAGAAAGTATGTCAGCTAAAGACTGCAACGAAGATGGTGCAAATATTAGTACTTCAGTTCCCTTTACGTGCTGCTGGAGTACGAATGGCTCTGAATATATTGTAAAATACAGGTGGCTTTGCAAAAAATCTTGCAGTAGCTGAAGAATAGCATGACTTCAGGAATGCTTTTAACTATGTTGTCCCTTGTATGTCCTCTGTCATTATTCTTGAAGGATGCTACAAAATACCACGCAAAAAAGTTATCCTGAATCATTTCCTTGACACTGATTCTTCAAGCTCCTGTTGGAAACTGTGGGAAGTTTCAAAATTTTATATTCTGTCTTCCGTAATATCATGTTATTTTGCTACATTTATACACACAAAGAGAAGGACACAACCCTTCCTCTCATTCAGTCTATCCTATTCTGCCTGTTTCAGGGAATGGAAAACATGCAATCAACAGTGGTTTACATTTTTTAATGTTATTGCTTTATTAGGTATTTTTAGGGATATCTTAAGCCTAACTATGTTTCTAAATCCAAGGACTTACTGTACAAACAGGAAAATAAGTAGCAGAAACAAAAACCTCGATTATGAGGCAGTTATTTTCATTCCAATATTCAAAGGAATGAAACTGTCAAGGAATGGTGAATATGTGATATAAGAACTGCTTCTGAGCAGAATGATTTTTAGGAGATTTCATTTGATTTTTTAAATTATTCAATAAAGGACAGCTGCAGAAAAGAGAGACAAAAATATCTCTGAAAGTAATTAAAAATGTGTTTTGGCAACCTTTTCTTTAGAAAAGTAGAGGTAGATTCTAATTCATGAAACAGATCCATGCTTTTTTACTTTGTAGCTGTGAGTCCTGTCAGTTCCTACCGCTAAAAGTAAACAGAGTAACTCAGAAAACTGTTCCTGTCTGTTGTTAGCTTACTAGGAAAGAAGGTCTGTCTGGCTTCTGCCTTTTTATTCTCTGCATTGTTTACATGTCAGAGTGAAATAAATTTAACTATACCACATTTCAAATCAAATACTGTGTCTGGTTTCTTGGCAAATGTTAGGTCTATTATTTTCAATTTTTTTTTTTAATAAATCAAGTGCCTACTTGATATGCATCTGTCCATAATCCTAGGAAATCTTTCATTGTAATATAGGAACTCTATATGTAGAAGAGTTACCCTCACTGCTCCCTTTCATTAACATCACTTATCCCCATGGACACTGAACAGTCTGTTTTCTTGCACGATAGCTGCGCTTTGCTGGTGAACCAACAATCTGTACCACTCTGTACCTCTCACTTAAGCTTTGGGGTTTTTGTAAATGAGCCATAAAAAAACCCGTAACAGGAATATGAGACAAGATCACACTTACACACACATCAAGCCAAGCTTCAAGAGCTACCTTTCTGTCCCAGCAAATATCCCACCTATCTAATATATGACACTCCTGCTTTTACCCAGCTACTTGCAAGCTACATTTAAAAATTACCCCTTTTTTATTGCCACAGAAGCCTTGCATTTAAATCCCAGTAAATTGCCAATCTGTTGAGGATATGGGCTACATGTTATTCACCTTCATATTAAGCCCATAGGTATTTTAAATAAACTTTCAGTTAAAAACACTGAACACATATTTTTGTCTGATAGACCATTTTTAGATAATTATAACTATATTATTACATGGCGTGACTGTAATTTAATAACATTACACCTTGTTGCAGTTACCTATCTCTACTTGCTCCTTTAAGCACACAAATAGTCTAAATTTAAATATTAGATTTTCAGGTATTTCTCTGTTTTAAAGGGCTAGAGAAAAACTAGACCAGAAATTTTATTTAACATATTTGGGTCTTTTTACACATAGATTGACAAATTAAAGATGATTTTTAAGTCACATGTTAGTTCAAAACAAAGGGGAACAAAATTACTGTCAAATTTAAATGTCATGCAAGTCCTGCTAGTTTTTCTGGCTTCTTACTAAGTAAGTAGGTAGGGGTTTGCATTTTTGCAGTGTCTTTCACCCTAGAGAACTTAAAAAACTGGATTAATATACACAACAAGCCCTTGAATTTAGCCTCTACTACTGAGAACTTTGATAGCAGAGTGTGAGTACAGCTAAAATAGGAGGATTAACTCTTGCACCAAATAGAGCATCCCTTTACAAAATGAATGCACAAAGATCCTAACTCATAAAGTATAATTAAAAATGCTGAAAGTAATAAGGTTAAAGGACTACATTTACTGAGTATCCTTTAATGTGACAGCCCAGGTTTTATGTATTTCAAACTGGATTGTATCCAGTGTCAAAGTGCACTTACATGGAACAGTATATCTTACAACTGAACTAAAACTCTTGGTGTCTAAAACACAAAAAAACAATATATAATTTTGGAAAAAATATAGTGAGACCAAGAAGGGATGTTTGAAAAAGGAACAAACTGGAACACAGGAATAAACAGATGTAGCAAAACCAGTGGAAATGTCAGCATTTTCCTGAAGTGATCACGCTGAAGGTCCAATGACCTCTCGAGCAGCTAGTATGGACTTTGTGCATATGCATGGTCCAGACTCACCTAAATGCAGATCTGGAATTAAATTTTTCATTATGAATCTTGCTTCGTTGCCCCACATGTAAAAATAGGTAGATCCTAACTTTGTACAATTCTGTCTAGGCCGCTCCTGGGACACTTTAGAGCATAAATAATGCTTTTATCTGAAAATGATCCAAGTTCAGACAGCTGTGTGTAAAGGCTCCCACTCTATTCCTAAGAGAGGAATAAAAGTAAGAGTAGTTGCTTGTGATTTATTACTGATACTGTTGGCAAATTCCAGGTTGCAGCAATAAGAGATGGTATATATTTTAGAAGTTGTAGGCTGGGGCACATAAACAAGAAAACTGTTCAGAGTGAAACAGTAAACAGCTTTATTATAGCTATGAATCTCACTCAATGATAGTTGAGGTATGGCCACAGAATTTTTAAGAGACAGAGTGCTAGGAATGATCCTTGGCTATTTTCAAGAAATTCCACAGCTGTTTGATTTCCATGTAAATAACTCATTAAAGATGAATTGCCAGACTCAAGACTGACCAAATTCAGAGCCTTTGATGTCTACAGCACATAGGACTACCAATGGCAGAAAATTGAAATTGTGGTATAGAATTAGACAAGGTTATATGCCTTAGTTTTACTGTGGTATACCTTTTCCTTTAATCCCTGCAGAAGATGCTATCTATTTATTGTCTGCTGTTACACTTGCCCAACAGAGCAGAAACATGTAGCTTAGAACTGAAGAACAATCCAAAATAGTGCAAGTCTTCATTTTTTGAGCTTTGGGAATGAGTCCATACATTTTAATTTTCAAAGAAAAAAAAGTGTCAATACATCTACAGCAATAAGCACTTTAGATTAAACTCTACTAGTCCCTTTACCTTCTAAATCTGGTAGGGGTGTCACACACATATGGAAGGCCCATTTCCCGTATTGCCTAGCTGGCACATCCCTAAAGTGCCTTGGAAATAGGACCTTTGAATGTATTTTAGTATTGCTTGTTCTCTCTGCAGAGGCTGCCAGCCAGTTTACAAGTAATGCCAGCTGTGGATGCTACATTTTGGATAGCTTTTGCTTGTCTCCACAAACAAAAGTAGCTGTGCATTGATTTGTTTATATTTTGCTATGTCAGGCTTGTAGCAAGTCATGCCATTGTAATGGAGTGGAAATGTCACCTTCATTTCTCACCTGCAAGAAGTTGCTGCCTTAGATAAATGAGGCTTTCTGTTCCTTCTGTTTTTGACTTAGATGGTCTTCGGCTGGAGGGTTGCAATACAGGACGAAACCACAGAACCCTTGTTTTCAGCTGAAAAGAAAACATTTCCATGAATAGATGAGACTCATACCCTCAAGGTCACTGTTTTGGCAAAGAATGTTTTGTAAGAAATATGTGAGAAAATATGCTTATTCTAAAAGAAAATACAGGAAACTTATAACTTTATTATATTTATTAAATACTGACATTTAAAAAAACATCGTCTTTGTTTAATAATATCCTGGACTGGAAGTGAACTTAGCCGTAGTTTGGAAGAAACAAAATCAAAGAGATTTGAACCACTAAAGTAGAAAGACACAAAAGAAGACAAAACTAAAAATAGCTCTGGCAGCACCCTGTGTGCGGATTTTGTGGGACATAAGGCCTTCTGAACACACCTTTTGGAAGGCAGCTGAAGCTTCTGTCACTTTCCAACATTTGTCCTTTAGTTCGGAGATACTACAGACCAGTAAAGTATTTCCTTCAAGACAGTTGCTCAGCCAATTTGTCCTCTTTGTCTGGTGCTGAAAACGTTCTATCTAGTCTGTACTGCCTGGTTTGGTATTACATTTTTGACTTCTGAACTAGATTTTTCAGTCTGTAGTCTGATCACTTTAGCAGAGCTTATTTTGTGAAACTGGCATTTTTATGCCTCTTTTGGGCAGCAGAATTTTTCACTTCCTAGACTCTGAACTGCCCTTAAAGCTTCCTTTAAATGTTCCTAGCAGTGGAAGCATGAGGATCAATTAATGATTTTTTGACAAATAATAAATAATCAACTTTACAGAAAAGACTTCAAGTAAGTGAGAATATTTCTCTCTGACAAACTATATGGGAAAGTATTTATATCCTTTTCCCAACCTTTGTGTACTTGTCACTTGGCCACATGGTTGCCTAAGGACAGGGACTAGCCTTTTGTGAACTTTTTTTATATGTGTGTGCTTGTGTGCATGCACAAACGTGTATTTTTGATTTTATAACTGTGTAAGTAATAAAAACATATTTACCATCTCTCCTTACCGTCTCAAAGTGCATTACAAGGCTTAGGTCCTCCCCTGGTGAATCTGCAGCCTCACTAAGACTTTTAACAATGCCTATACAAGTAGAATAAGACAGTAGTTAATTCTGGGATCACAAGATTATTATACTTAAAACAGTCACATAATACATCTTTTATACAGCACATGAATGCATGTGCACTTTGCATCTTACTGCAGTACAGAACGTTGGTCTCATCTGTGAATGAGACTGGTCTTATTCTGTCCCTGGAAGTTTTCGGAGATTCTTTTTTCATTTGGGACAACATTACTTATGATCTGTGGTTCATTTACATTTACTTCATAGATTTTAATTCTGCTTTTTAGTTCTTTCAGAGATCATTCCTAAGGCTTCTGTCAGATGCTGAGATCAATTCTGTGTGTACTGGGGAAGCAAGATACTGGAATTGCAATCTGCTGTTGTACGTGAAAGGAGAACTTTTTTTCAATTGAAGAGCTTGTCAGTGCCCTTGAAAAATAGGTTTGTGAAATAATATCAGTTGCACCTATATGTATTCTTTAATATTTAGAATGTAATTTAAGCTGAAAGCAATGTCAAAATTATGAGAAGCTTTTATCCATCAGACAGAGACTCATTCCCTACAGATAGCTTTCTCAGTTTTGTTGGCTTTGTACAGGTGTGCATGAAAGATGTATTCTTTAACCTTTTCCAAGCTGCATCTTGCAGCCTGATTTATAAATGGGATAATTTTTCTCCATGTAAATTCACTCATGCTAAGGCAGTGCATCCACAAAATTAGTGGAATTATCATTGTTAGAAATGCCTCTCTACTATGTCTACCTGAAATAGAGAAAAGTAATTTCCAAGTTTTCCATAAGATAAAGCTTAATGCTACTCCAGTTGCTTGTGTATATCTTCACTGAGTGAAAATAAGCTTTACTAGATAATTTTGGTCAAAATGCAAGAGAAATTCTTTTATACTAGCTGTAGTAGCTCTTTTGAAGTGACTGGCTAAAAATAATGAAGGTTTTTATTCTAACTAAAAGTATTAAAAATATTTTATATGTATAACATTGAAAAATTAAGATTCTTGGTTACACTATATAGTTTAGTTATGTCTACCAAGGTTCAGTAATACCAGGTAAATAGATTTATCTGGGTGCAAACTGAAGTAGACAGAGTTCTCATACATTCCTTTCTGATGAGCCATGTACCACTATCTCAGGACCATTTCTTGACAACAGTAGGTAGGCACTCAGCCTTTGTTTCTCCTGCAAGTTTATTTCATGCTTATTATTGGCCAGACTTGGCTCCCTAGGTGATTCTGCTCTTCCTAGGTGAGTGCTAAGTAAAAATCTATCTCTAGTGTGGCACTTGAGCTACATAGTAAAAAAAAAAAAACAAAAAACTACTCACTGGGAACTCATATCTTTTCCTAATGCACCCTTGGGAATTTAGCATTGTTGTGAAACTATCTGAGAAACCGTGGTAATGGAAATGTTAACAGAAACCAGACAGTAGTGTTTAGAGAGCTATTATGAACTTTAGCTTCTGTTCACACAGTTCTCAGAAAAAACAAAACTTTCAGTTGCTGAAACTGCAGTCTGAAGAGGGTGAATGTTTACCAGATTCTTTGTTACCAGCCAAAGAATCCACAGAAAGCATATTCCATCATATGTTTACATAGCAAATCACATCCACATACAAATGCTTTCATCAGTTGAACTCCACTGGAGATGCTCAGCTGAAAAGGCTTATACTACAGCATATTGAAGTAAGTGGAAATTTTCACATGGACTGCAGCAGGTTTTCTTTCAAGTTCTAACTCCACTTTTAGCAGCTGAGTTAAAAAGTAACTCCTTAAGTCGTAAGCTCACAGCACACTGTGATATGAGCCAGATCCAGTGTCATGACATGATTATTCATTATTATGCTGCAGGAAAATTATGGTGAATATTGCACACTGTCCATAGAAAAAATCTTACAAAATTTACATTCCCTGTAAAATAAGCCTAAACTACTTCATAGACATGAAAATTCCTCTTTATATGCACAAATTCTCCTGCTGAGAAGGGATAGTTTGAGTTGGTTTGAGGACATACAGATCATTAACCAGGCCTGTGACAATTTCTTATATAAAGACATTTTTGAAATCTACTATACAAGGGAAAACAATGTAAATGGTTAGGGTAGGGTTTGGCCTGAAGTTCAGGTCCTATGTGTCTTCTATATTTTAGTTGAGCCTGGTTTGATATGGTAATTTGAACAAAGAAATTGCTTCATCCATAGTGAATTGCTTTTTATAGTGAAAAGCAGCCTCTGTACAGTCCTGTGATGTGTATTTCTTGCATTTCTCTTAAGGGAACTTGAAAGTTTAGGGGTTTTTCCAGTTTGAGCCATGAGTATTTTGCTACATGAATGCGACAAAGCTAGGTTTCAGGGAGTGAGTACATTACTATTAGATGGGATTGCTAAGGACTGTCATCCTAAGTCTACAAAAATTGCAGAATCATATAAAGGTTTGGATTGGGAGAGACCTTTAAAGATAATCTAGTTCCATCCCACTTTCCATGGCCAGGGACATCTTCCACTAGGCCACGTTGCTCAAAGCTCATCCAACCTGGCCTTGAACACTTCCAGGGACAGGGCATCCCACAGCTTCTCTGGGCAGCCTGTTCCAATGTATGTAATACATATCCTTCTCTCATGACTAAATGGGTAAACACAGATTGCTTGGATATGCAGATCAGTGCATCTATGGCAGTTCAGACAAGGGAAAGGTAACAGAAATTGTTGAGAGTGTTGGCTGACCCAGACAGCTAGTGGTGTTACTGGGCTGCCATCTATTCACTGATGCTGTTATTCAATCTTTCCCACTGTGTCTCTGGAAATTCACATCTTCATGACCTGTCAGGCCAATGAATAAAGAAATATAGGTTCATATACAAAAGATCAGGGAAGACTGAAGAGGGCAATTAAAAATGTTATTTTCTGAAGTATTTGTGATATTTAAAAATTTTTTTTTATCTTTAATGGTTAGAAAAAATCCATTGCAGGAACTTCTGAGAATAAAAGATTCTATGTTTTTTGCAGCTGGCTCAAATCAAATGATGTGTTTCATTTAAACAGCTTATCTTTTGAATATATGAGTCATTCAAATTCAGACAAAGTATGACATAGTCACAGAGTGTTTCTGTATATAAACTTGTAAATTCTTCTAGGTATAAAAGACAGACATAGAACATGACTTCAGAAAACAGTCTCCTAACAGGCTTCTTGGAGCTGAACTTTGCTCGCAGCATGCTCTAGGGAACGTGATGACACACAGTGACCTTAGTCACAGAGAAACACAGAATACATTTTCTCAAAACAAGAAATAGTGCTAGCTCTGCTGTCAGTTTCTATAAATCTGGGAACAGAAGCTGTGAACCAACCTTCTGTCAAAACAATCTCCTAACAGCCACCAAGTACATGTTTTCTGTTATTCTATTTTAAATATTCACTTAACTTTTTACAAAGTTAAGTGAATATTTAAAATAGAATAACAAAATTCCACTGTACTTGGGCTTTCTGTAGGCCTCTATTTTTTGTTCCATATAATTTTTCTTCAAAGCATGAACACTAAATTATAAAAGTAAACTTTTCCTCATAGCTTAGGTGAAATTAAGGATAGAATTGCATCCAAAACCTGGGATCAACCTTCCCTGAAACTGAAATTCTAAATTAAAACCAGATCAAATTTTATAAGATGGCTTTATTTCTTATTAAAATTATCTTTGTTTAATATCTGATTTTATTTTAACATTTTGATTTTAAGTCAGGTTGGCTGCTGGATTTAAAAACTCTTAGTCCACATCTGAGTTTTGTCATTGACCTACTTCAGGGTGGAATGTCAGTTCAGATATTTCAATCAGGTTCAGGATTGTCTTAAAAATCTCTAATTCATGTCTTTTGCACTCAGAGAGAAGTTTAGACAGGAGATCGCTTCCTAAAAAGGTTGTTGGGGAAACAAAACACATTGTATAACAGGATTAGGATCACTTTGAAAGTTTGAACTGCTAGTGGTTACTTAAAAATAACCTCATGGACTTGTAACTGAAAATTCCAATTGTATTTTTAACAGTAGGTGTTGCTGTAGGAAAAGAGAACAAAGCATGCAAAGCAAACTGCATTCACAGGAACAGCACATTAGTGAAGAAACAGAGAAGCCAGAATGCTTTGTTCAGAACTATTTGAAAAACCCTATTGTCAGTTTATGTGATTTAAAATTTGACCTTACCTCCTTTTCTCAGTCAGTTCTGATGAATTGCCTGTAGAAAAGTTAGATAGTTTAGCATTTTGAATATTTTGTCTGATTATGAAATTACCACTCAAAATTAAACCTCCCTCTTTTCACTGAAATTTATATTAATATTCTGTCTGCATGAAAACTGAATCATAGACAGATATACACTTCTACATACCACTGCCTGGCTAGTATTTCAACCTGAAGATGTGGACAGACCAGAACAAAAGGTAGGATTTATATTAAGTAAATAAGGCGCACAGTTTACTCTGGTGTCTAGATAGCAGACGCTACTGGCAAAGCTCCAAAAGTCACCGTAGGTACCCATCTGTCATGTTGGGTTAGCAGATAGATATGGCTGGGTGATGCTATCACTTTCCAATATGCTGATATAAGTAATTTGTGTTGCAGTGGTTTCAGACCCTTATCAGAAAGAACTCCATGTGCACATAGTGTACACACACAAAAAACTCTGTTTGCCCTGATCTACTGAGGTACTGAGACAAACACTGCATTGCCATGGGAGAAATATATGCACGTTTGTTAAATTTTTCATCTGGAAGTGATTAGAGAGATTGCTAGAAGATTGTGGTGGAACTGTGTTTGGTTGAAAAAGGAGGGAAAAAGTCACAGCCATGCTTGTGCCAAGTGTTACCTAGTGAGAGCATGCTCTGCTCCAGCCAGAGAAGGACATACCCTCTTTTAACCTGGGCTTTTTCTTTCAAGTTTTCCCTTCCCTCACTTATATTGCAATTCAGAACTTCAGGATAAAAAAACTGTTGCCTTCTGATGTTCAGCAGGTTTGGGTGAAGGATATGTGTTGTAAAACAGGTTTGTGGAGGAGCACTGTGTGAGTAAGCACAAGCTGACAACGTGCTGAAAACCCAGGGGCTTGGCTTTCCTTGTACATTGTACTCTGCCTATACTGTCGTTAGTGTTCCAGCTATCTGCTTGTGGGGAAGAAAAGATGAATTCTTCACTTCTCACTCTGTGGAGTGAGAAGTGAAGAATTTGAAATGTCAGATGTTGCTTCTTACCTAATAACATTGTGATACTATCAATAATGAGAGTTCTTGGTTTGATGGCATAAATAATGCACCGAAATATGAAAGCTTTATAGAAATAGCAATAAATGGAAGTGAACCAAGATGCCTTATAAGGATGTAATTGTAAACACCAGAGTCTCAACCTGCTCCTGGGTCAGAATACTAGATCCAGCTGAGTCTGCCAAACTGGAGCAATGCCTCAGTAAAGTTACAGATTACAATGATTTCACCAAGTTAATAAAAATCTAGGAATACAGCAAAAAATGTATTCTTTGATATATCTAACTGGAGATATAAGTAGTGATGTCTGTTGAGGAATAGTCAGGGATGATGAAGTGTAAATTGCAGCACATTAAGAAGTCATTTGAAGGTCTCTTTTTATGGCATGAGAGATTTACTGTGTTGATAAGTTGTAGAGAATGTAGAGAATTTTGTGCAGGAATGGCTTGATGAGAAAGGACACAGTCAAACTGGCCTGATAAAACTAGATGGGAAAGGAGGCTAATGATATCTTGAAGGACAGGGTGTCCTTCAGGAGGGAAAGTCTCGGTAAGACTGTATCAATAAGTTGCAGAATTAGGGACTGAGAGTTAGCTCTAAAATCACAAAAATGCAGAAGAGACCTTCAGATGATGTAATGACGCAAATAACACATTAACCAATGATGAGCTATAGTTTTGCACTATGCATGAGCTAATTAAGTATTGTATTTAACCAAGTGTATGACTATCATTAAACTGAGAGTTTGCTGATGACCATCTGGTGTCGCCTCTCCCTTCTTCGACAAAAAGTTACTGATGTAAGGTCATTTTGTACCAGTCCTAACAGAGGCAAAAGGGTTTGAGCTATGATTAAAACTGTATAAGGTTTATATATGTGATGTTTGTGGTTCAAAATAAGTGAGTCAATGAATCAGTTAATTGTATAGGAACACTTTCTGGTCTCTCTAACACATACTATTCAAATTTAGAGAAGTGAGAGGGTTCAGTGGTTTAATTACTGGTTCCTTTCTTCATGGTTTGGGTGCTATGAAGGTATGAGCTATTGTCCTTAGAAGAAATTGCAAAAAATATTTTTCAAAAAGTGTAACTTACTGGAAAGTGAAAGAGAGACAAGTCCCCACCCAGGGAGCAAATTGTAATAGCACTGGCAATTTAACAATGAAAGATCTCATCAGTTAAATTTGTAATAGTATTGATAGCAGAAAGGATCAACAAGTGTGAATACTAACAAATATTTTCCCCAAAGGGTGAAAGATATGATGAAGGTTTGTGAATGGGATTGAATTCTTACCCCAGCATTCCTTGGGTCTGTTCTTTCAAGAGTATCTTGGCAAACACATGGTAGAGGAAATGGATCTTCTCTCCTTTATATCTTTAGAGTATGCAACCAGTACCTACCTCGTGCTCCTCTCAGCACTGCAGATTGTCACTTGTTCCACACATGCAGCAGCACCCTCCTGTCCTGCACTCTGCTGAGGGGAGGAGCAGCTCCAGCCCAGGTACACAGCAAAGCTGCCTCTTGCTTCTCAGAGTTTTTGTTCAGGCAACACTAGGAGACATGATGAAGTAGAAACATAGAAAAGAGGAGAAAGCTAGCATCACAGGTCAATTGTTAGCATTAGCACCTCCAAGATTTGATTTAATTTTGCATGCTTATAGATGTTACTTCTGCATCATCTGAGGTTATATTTCACAACATCTGCAACCATAAAAAAACATAGAGATAGAATAAGAGGGAGTCTTTGAGTTGAAACATGCAAAAAATTGTTTCAAATGAAGGAATATGATTTTGTTTCCTCTTTACTGAATACATGCAGTCCTCATATAATTCTAAATTTTGGCTCAGCATAAAAGAATGGAGGATAACATAATGTCTGACAGAGCTGACTGGTAAGGACTACAAACCTATAGTAAAGATCCTTGTTCCAGTGATTTTCTCCTGGTATATTTTAAATATTGCATATGGAAACCAATGTTCTGTGCTTATTAACAGCTCTATTACATGCCAGCCTTTGCTTGCAGTTTGGTTTTTTCAACAATGCAGTTGGACTGTGGATCTATTGAAAGGTTCAAACTTCTGGACACTCTCAAGCTCAGCTGAATCATTTATATCACATCTGCCTTGGAGTAAAATTAGCAATTATTACTAGATGCTGCAGTATGAGGTGCCTTCTCCATCATTGGCTCTCCTAAGCCAGGTTCTTCTGCAATAAATTTGGAACACAGCCATGAGCCACGACATTTGATCACAGGCAATTTACCACAGTCACGGAATCTCTTGCTTCTGGCTCTTGACTTCTGGACTTTGTATATTTTTGGTTTGCTGTGTCTCTGAAAACAAACCATGCCTGGAAGGGAACACAAGACAGAAATTCCTATCAGAAAGACTCAGTTTTGCATAATATAGATAAATTGGAACACATTCCCACTCTCTGCTTGATTTTAGAAGCAGAATGTGGGCATCAGTGCTGTGGGTTGAAAGACATTTTTTGAAAAAAGGGCTCAAGGTTTTACTACTGCGTCTCCTCTGCTCTTTTGAGCAAATCCTGTAGTTAGTTTTCATGTAAAATCACACACAAGTATACATAAATCACATTTTGCTGACTGTCTTGAAAGAGGGAACTCCCTGTGAGGAACAGAGAATTGGACTTGACAATCTTTATGGGTCCCTTCCAACTTGAGATAAGCTATGATTCTGTTATTATAATCTCCTGGGTTTCAAAGGAGCAGTGTTTGAAAACAGTTTTTTTTGGGAGTCCTTATTGCTGGTGCTATCTATACATCTTGTTAAAGAAATCTTTGTCTCTTTCCAAAACTAGACGTGGAAGTCAAAATGGGAGTAAGGAAAAAAGGAAGATTAAAAAGATGTGCCAAGATTGCCACAACAGACAAAAGGCAAAGCAGATAATACCCTCCTTTTTCCAAGATTGTGTATACTGTTGACTCACAAATTCTCTCAAATTCTCCAAGCAGTAGTAGTACAAAGAAGTGAAACTGCTGAGAGGTTGAAAGCTTACCTTTGCAACAATGCTCAGACCCCATTATGAGAAATACTGTGTAAGAACATCAAGAGCCTAAACCTTTTCCCCTCACTGATAATACCAATTTATGAATTTGAATTTTTGTTACTTACTTGACCCTCTTCCCAGCAAGAAAATTCATAAGTATTTAAAGTTCTTCCATATAAGGACTGGATTACTTTGAAATTAAATTATATAAAAATATGAAAATAGTCTGCAGTTGAATCATACTTATTTTTTTTTAATATAGGTTTATTCAGCAAATTGGCTACTAGTTGAGAGCAATGGTTTCCATACTACGATTTGTGGTGTATTCAAAACAGATGGAAGCATCTCAAAGCCTGCTTTGTCCAAAGCCAAGAACATTTTTCGGCAAGAAGTCTGAACTTGTTGCCACATAAACAAAATGAGTGATTTAACTTAGTGTCTACATATTTTGGATTGGCAAAAACTGCTGTAAAAAAGTAAAGCCAGAGAGCAGGCTCTACAAAAATAGGAAAAGACAGAGCAGAAAAAAGAGAGAGCTACACACACATATGTGTGCACCACACACAAACACACCCATTCTGGCAGCTGTTAGACTCTGAGTGTTTGTGTTGCGAGATTCTAAACAAGTAACAGGGCGTTTTGATCCATCTGGAAAATTTCTTACACTTTTTGCTCCCTGAGTTTAGGCACCCACATCAATACTGAAGAAAGCATATTTGTATGCCTTCTATGGGCTGTCCCTAAAAATAAAATTAAGCCTTACATTTTCTTCAGGTTTGTTTATGATGTAGATATTCAGCAAGATGCTTTCCAAGAAATCAAATGTATCCTAAAACTTTGAAATGTAGAAAGGTAAAGAGAGTAGATAATAATCTTGACAGCTGTATATGTCTATACTTGTGTGGAAGGAGTCAGAGATTTAATTTTGTACTAAGACACATGTGCTGTTTGGCCCTGAACTTCACCTAGACAATTCTCTTGTAGAGACTATCATTGGGTATTTCCAAATTTGAAGCTTTTGTAGACATTGATGTTTTGTCCTGGAAGTGCTCATGGAAGAAGACTGAGTATGGGAGTAGAAAGCTCTGCATAAGTCGGTGTCTGACATTGATGTCTTTTGGTGGTTTTGGTGTTGCAGAGCTGTATAGTTGTAACTCTCCAATTTTGTTCCCTTTTCTAGGGCTGTGTGTCTAGTTAAAGTGTACATCGAACAGTTTGCTAAAATGTCTTCTAACCTTGCGTAGTTGTTCCTCTAGTTTTTCCTACAGCAAAAGTAATGATGGTGGCATGAAATGAGAAATTATTATGAAAAATGTCAGACATGGCATCAGGCTATATGCCATGTCATGGCATATAAACCAATGTATTTTGTGAGATTTCAAAGCCCATAGGTGAACAATGCAAGATTCGAGAACAGACTGGCCAGGAAAGTGAGTTCCAAATCTCATTGAAAAAATCATAATAGATTTTTGATTTAAAAAATCTAGGACATTTCAGGAGTGCTGTTGTTTGGTTGTACCATATTCTTAACTACAGAATTATTTTTTACTATATATCTCACAATTTGAGGACCATGGAGCATACAATGAAGCTGTTGGTGCATTTGTGGACAACCAAAAATGTTCTTTTCAGAGAATGAATAAATAGCTTAAGTAACCTATAAGTAAGTTGGAAGCAGACCTATTCTAAATCCAGACAAAGTGAAAGTCATAAATTTCTCATAGCAGATATTAAACTGCCAAAATTTTGTTCATGTCAGAAAAGGTGAAGTCTAATTTGGGCATCTTAATCAGACATGAAATAGTATTTATCTGCAGTGAGAACATGGAGAAAGATTATTCAGAACTGGTTAAATCATGGTGAGCTTGATTTCATAGTCAAGACTATCTATTAGAGAGAAAGCTCAATGCTTTTTCTGATAAGAAACAAGGCAATTAATGGCACCGTGAATGGTAATTGAATTTGTATTGCTGATGAGATTTTAGGGGATTGTGACAAATGGTCTCCAGAACGGGATCTGACAGGATCTGTCTGACCTCTGCAAGAGGCATCTGTGAGAGACAGCAGCTACAGAGGCACTATGAAAGAAGTCCAGGACTTCCTGCCACGCATTAAGCTGGTGATGGACACATGCCCAAGCAGTATTTTGATTCTGTGTTGCAGTCAGATGCAGTTGCACATCCCATTATTCACAGCCTTGGATTTCCTTCAGCATTAAGTCTAGATGTGCAACAGAGAAAAGCTTCATTTTAGTCTGGACCTGATTTGGACAGATGGGGAAGTGATATGCTGAGGTGTACGGCAGAGTGCCATTGCTCTGCATTTTAGATAGCTTATGAGAGACAGAAACTGGAAGAAATAAAGCAATTACGTAGGCAGTGAAATCTTCTAACTAAGAAAACCTCTGTCTGAGAAAAAAGTATATGGAGCATGTATCTGGCACAACACCAATAATACATTCAAATATTTTTTTGTCACAATAATCAACACTTTTCAGGACCGTTTTTGATTGTCATACATAGCAAATTCTGAGCCTAGCTATCTTCATGGTTTTCTTCTATGAATGAGATGCATTTTCTGTGTAATGGGGATATTGAAATGTAGTCATGACTGTCTCACAAGTCTTTCATTATTTCATACTTCTTGGGCCAAGTAGATCAGGAAAACACTGCAGAGGATAAATTCAGACTGTGGGGTACAGCTTGAATTAGTGATTTTTTGACTTCATATGACTTCTTCTTTTATCTTTTATCTAGCATTTTAGCAAAAAGAGACCATTTTTTTCTTTTGTGTAGCTCTGTTAAAGTCAGTGAGCTCAGAAATATGGATTTGAATGACAATCCACTTTATAGAAATGTCCCCAGATGACTAGAAAGAAATCTTTGAAAGTCATGGAATAAAAAGAAGCTATAAAAATTCCTGGGATTCTTATTTGATTTGCCAAAAACATTTATCAAACATGCATTTGTAGAAAACATTGTGCCTTTCTCAGTAATCCATTTTCTTCTAGAATACAACATAATGAAATATATACCAATAGATTATCAAGCACAATGGCAATTCAATGTGATTTAGTGACTGAGAAGGTGGTAACATTTCATGTTCATAACAAACAGTTGAGGAAGCAGCACAGGAGCCCTAAACTCATGTTTAAAAACTAATGTGAAGGGGGTTTTATACCTTATTTCTGGATCAGTCACAATAAAATACAAAATGTATCTTTAGAAGGATGGCAACTTCATTTTACTGAGATCTGTTATTTTATTAGACATTAGCTCAAAACTTTAGTAAAATTTGTCAATCATTTAATGAATTTGACGGTAAAAAATTCTTCAGAATACACCAGAGCTTTGAATGGTTATTTTCTACAAAGAGGAGATGGGAAGGAATAAGGATATATGACTTTTCTTCTCATCCTTGTATTTTTGATATTCAAAATTATACTTTTAAAGTAGCTGCATATGAAGCCTCCATATGAAGACTTGTGATTTTAAGCTACATTCCATTTATATTAGGTGCTTTGTTTGTAGATTTCTGACATATCTAATTTTAAAAGTGCTTTACTAATACTATATTTAAAATTAAAACCAAAACCAGACGCCTTTTAAGGATTCTTTTACTTTGGGCTCCTTGTTGGATTTTTGTGGTTAGAGAACCACATTTTTGTTTCAAATCCAACAGCTCTGTTATGAGAACAAAACCTAATGATGGGGGAAAATCTTGCCGAGAGATGATTCCTAGTGTATATCAAATGGAAGAACCATTACTTATAGTGAAAAACGGCTCAGCTGATTCCGGGCTTTAGCTTTACATGCTAAATAAAATTGAGAATTTGCAGTCCAGAATAAGCTAAACTGTATTAACAGTAAGGATTTCAACACTGCATAATCCAAAAAGTATTTAATTTCAAATGGTTTAACTCTGTGTAGGTGGTCCATGCTCACAATTTTTTTTGTTTAATCTCAACACAGATCTCAAAGATGTGTCAGAGGTCCCTGAAGAGCAGTAAAACTACAGTCCAAGATTTCAACCATAGTGAAAGGTGGAGACAGTGAATCAGCTTATTATCTACTAAGCCTTGGCACCTTGTGGTTTTCCTTACATTGGTGCCTTTAGTATTAAAAATATAGGCCCTTTGTAATAGTAATGATTTTGAAAATAACCACTTACTGGTCATTAAAAATTGTGATTCTCAAGCAGAACTGGCCCTGTGCTTCTCAGCAACGTAGAAGAACATGAATTTTGCTGTCTCAGGGGAGGGTCCTGCCACAGGAAGCATGGGACAGATGTCCAGGAAGTCCATTGTAGGGAAAGACCATGGAGAGCAGGGATTGCTGCTCCCACTGCCAAAGGAAAGATGATCAGACAGCTGTTGTTTGTGAGTGACACTCCTCACCACAGAATGAGCTTTTGCCAAACCAACACTGGTTTGGAAGCTGCCAGACTGGTTTTCTATGCCTTAGGTGTGGGTAAACGTTGCTGATAACATCCCAGAGCTTGCAGTCTTAGAAAACCTTCTGCTCTACCTGAGCCTGCAGTAAGTCTCTATTGATCTTTTGCCTTTAGATTCTGCATGTGTTATTTGGAGAGAATCTGTAGTCAATTATGCAGTTGACATCCAGGAATTTCTGCTTCTTTAAATCTGAAATGCTGTCTATCTCAGTGGTCTGGATAAGTAAATTTTTTATTGTTTTGCACCTTTTTCTGGTTTCATATTATGCCAATCACTCACAGGACTGTGGCTAGGATTTGCCAGTGTCAGTAAAGGATTTTAAAAATAAAGTCAAGTATAATGTACCTGCTAGAGATGGGTTTTGTATTCAGCAAAGACCGACTCTTCAGAGATAGAAAGACCCTACCAGCTGAAATGGTAGAATTGCACCATTGCAGACAATCTCAGGCAATGGAAAATTCTTGAAGAAGGGTTTCCTCCTCATCTTGTCTATGATTTATGTTGAACACTTGGACCTCCAGGCCAGAGGACGCATGTTGCACAGGCAGAGGGCAGTTCTGAGGAGGGTTATAGGAAGTCCTGCTAACATCAGACAGCCTGGAAGAGTAACTTGATATAAGAGAATGGAGTATTCTGCTTTGAACAGCCATAACTCTCTGGACTGGAAAACTAGGAGAGTAAGATATAAGATATACAGAATCCTTCTTTCTTCACAAATTTCTTCCTCCTGTGTGCTCATTTTGCTTATCACATTTTTAGAACCGCAAATTGCTTGGAGAGAGAGAAGTGACAAAAATCACAGAATATCCTGAGTTGGAAGGGCCCCAGAGGGATCACTGAGTCCAACTGTTAAGTGAATGGCCCATATGAGGATCAAACCCACAACCTTGGGGTTATTAGCCTCATTCTCTACCCAACTGAGAAGTTTATTTTTCAAATGTACATTGAAATATGTGCTTTTCAAATGCTAATAATTACGTCCCTTTCTGAAAGTATATCTAGTGTACTTTATCAAACACATGTTTCGAACACAGATTGCAAAATTGTACTTTTAACTAACTGAGATTTCTAGATGAATAAAAAGAGCTCAGCTGAGTCTTAAAAAGATATCCAGGATTCTTAACAGTAAAAAGTGCTAATTGAAAAATAGTCTCTCTTGATTTTTTTCCCCTGGTCTAGAAGGTTAACTCCAAAAAAATACCTGTTTTATTTTTAGACCTTTAGCATGAAAAAGTTAGATGACTTAACTGTGATATTTCAGTTCAGCCCAAGCTTGAGAATTCTTGATTTTCTTTCCATATCATATGTTGCCTCCACTAAAGAAATTACAAAAGGAAGTAGCATCGAATGATCTGTGCATATTCTTTGAATCTTAGTGGTTCTTATAGGCAATTGTAGGACAGTTGTGGCAAGCACCAAATCATTTATCAAATAAAGCTTTCCAGCAGGTAAATGGAATCTATTTTGTTGGGCAGAGAAGCATGCCATACAAACCCATTATGAATTGCAGATTTTCATAACTGAGACTCTTGTCTTCTGACACTTTAGAGGTAAGTCTGGTTGGCTATACTGTCTGATGGCCTTGGTGGTCCATCGTACAGTTTTGTAGACATAAAGTTTGCACCATCTCAGAAAACGAGTCATTTTTATTTACCAAGTTTCTAAACACCAGGGCTCAGAAGAGAACCCCGGGACAAAGGGAGTCACCGTATGTTCAAGGAGAGATGATATCATTTGGAAGTCATTTGCTCAGGGAAGAAATAGGAGGGAGAAAATATCTGTTGACTGTTGGGAGGCTTGCCAAGGAAAACAGGAGTTGCGGTTGATAGTTAGGACATGCTAACAAAACCAAGGAAAGTAATAATTGTGTATAGAAGCATACAAGACACATACTACACATAGTTTTCAAAAGATGACCTTCAAACTAACACAGCTGGTATTTTTCTGAAGGATGGTTATCTGTCTTTGCTTTGCATGAAGAAAGTAGATGAAAATGAAACAATTTTTACTTAAATATTTTGTGCAGAAAAGAAAATTCACTTTGTCAGCTGTTTCTCAGCCTTCCAGATGCTTTGAAAGACATACTTGCACTAGAACTAAGGGAAAAAAACCTGTGAGACAGAAAAAAACCCCGTACATTTGTATTGCAGATACTGCATAATCACAGAGTAGCCAGGTTTGGAAGGGACCTCTGAAGATCAAGTCCAATCCCTCTGCCAAGGCAGAGTGACCTAGGGCAGGTGACAGGAATGTGTCCAGGTGGGTTTTGTATGTCTCCAGACAGGGAGGCTCCATGACCTCCCTTGGCAGCCTGTTCCAGGGCTCTGCCACCCTCAATATAAAGAAGGGCTAGTTTTAGTATTTGGGCAGGTCTTTTGGTCAAAGGAGGCTGGGTGACCCATTTCTTCACCCTATTGTTCCACTCTTTTATGGGCAACTACCACAGAAGAAACAATGTGGCTACAATTACTCTTAGATGATAGTTAAACAAAGGTAATTTAAAATAAATACAGTGCCTAATGTCCAAAAGGTTAAAGAAAAAGGAATGTTGGTGAAACAATATAGTGAAACAATACAGAACTTGTTTCTCAACTTTTTTCTTTTCCTTTTTCCCCCCAGAATATATTACTGAGAGTATTCTAATTACTTTCTCTCAAAAAGATCCTCAGGTCACAATATACTGAGGTGGGGAAAAATAAGTAGCATGAAATGTAAGTACTAAAATTAATTAAACAGATTGGATGAAATTCTCCTGTGCTGGGTAATATAATAATGGAACCTCATACCTAGGATATGATCTTTAGTCATGTCTGTCTGGACATCTCATCAGGAGAAAACTCTTTCTTGCTTAATTTCAATGCCACACCTGTGGTCTCTGATGGTATCAGGAAATGCTGAAACACAAGAAAAATGAAAGCAACAGACTGTTAAATAGGATAACATGTAAGTTTAAGGGTTTATGATAGACTGGGTCTCCAAAAGTTGGGAGGAGTCTCCCATAACTTTCCATGGTATCTTAAAAAAAGAGTGAACAAAAGGAAATTAAATATCATTTCCCCTAAGCTTTAATGCTGTTAAGATTTATTACAAATCATCAAGAGCTGAGAAGTATGGCTTTAGTTCCTTGATGGTATTCCTTAATTCCTGTATCTTCTAGAGCTCTCTAGTATTGGTAAAGCTGAATTCTGAAACTTCCTAAGCAACTGAAAAGAATTTTGATGAGTTAAGTCTTCCTACTTTCACTTCAGAGGTCTTCTGAAGGTCTTCACTTCTTTATGTAGAAGACATAAATATGTTTTTAATGTTTTAATGGACCCACTGCTACTTAATGTCTTGTGAAAGTTGTAGCCAAATAGAAAATTTAGGCAAAGTCCATGTTTTCTAAAACTCCAGAGACTGTGACTATTTTAACTTCAGAATTACTCTTCCATCCTGGTAAGGGAGTATGTAGATCTTCTATACATCAGGACCCACGGAGGACCTAATTATGTCCTCAGCTTTACTCAAGGTGATTGCCAAAACCAGGTGTTATGAAAGAATATTGTCCACAGAAATACATGGACAGGCTGGAACTGCCTCAAAGAGGCTTTAAGTTGTGAGATCAAATGGACAATGTGGGGATTAAGGCCAGTCAGAATTACAGGGATGAAGGTGGATCTAACTTTCTCTCTTGCAGAAGAGAAGTGAGCATCCTGAAAACAAGGAGCTAGGAAAAAAATTAATCCCAGGTTGGAGGGACCTAACTGATTAAATGATTATCTGGATTTTGAGGAATGACTGTGAAGTCTTTTTTACCCCTGAGAAAGGTGTGAACATGAATCACCCCAAATACTTTGAGCAGTCTCTCTTTTCCATTCAGTAGCAATTTGAGGGTTTTTTTTCTTTGAGGAAAAACCTCATCACTTAAATTGTGTATCTCTAAACATATATGATTTTATATAACTGTTGAGTTTTACTATTGTTATTTTCATTTCTTCAGGATAAAACTCTTACCAAATGGTTTGCTTGCAAAACTTGTCATTAAGCATAGTAGAATAAATAGCTATGGGTAAGCGACCTTTGTGGTGTTTTGAGTTTGCAGATCCTCTAGAACTTTATTTCATAATTCTTTGAACTGATGAAATATGCCAACTCTTCCCCCCCCCCCCCCCCCCAATTTAATTTTCTTGCTCTGCCAGTGTATTTGTAACTGGGTGGAATCATGTGTTATTTAAATAATGATTCCTGTCTGAAAGTAATTTCTGCCCTGTTTGTGGAAGAACTGTTCATGCAAAAACAAAACCTGTGGCAGCTTAGGATTTCTATTTGAAATCCTGAATGGAATAAAATGACTGGAAATAAAGCCTCAAAATATTGTGTGTTGTGGTTCCTTCTGCTCTAAACATAGAACTCTGAGTTATTAAAGGGTCCAAGTTCTGGCACAAATATTTTTCTCCTTCCTTTTAATAATTGCCTGTGTTAACCAGACATGGTGACAACAAACTTTGATCCTTACAGTGGTATTCATAAATCTCCAGGTCACATCCAATCAAATCATTTCAGGAGTGGTGAAAATAACTTGGTGCTTGCTTGATATATATGGATCTAGTATAAGAATACAAAGACATGAATGCATTTCATGTTGTCTGTTGTGAAGGAGATTTGGAGTGCTAAACCCTGGAAGATTAATGTGGTGGTTGCCTTCTTATCAACAGTACATTAGAAAGCACCAATACTTTTTAATAATGAGAACAGAATATGTCAAATAGTACGCAATCCCTGGTGCCAACGTGCTTTATATAAATATTTGCTGTAAATTATTTCTTCATAACAGGTTGTGTATTATATACATGTATATATATATAAACATGCACATATCAGAATGCTGGGAAAAGTCACGTTTATATAGACTTCTCTAATTTTCCCTGGGACTTTTTTTTTCTTCCTTCTCATCTGGGTTTAGAACTATCTCTGAAGTATTATCAAAGTAATAGAGGAAATGGCTAAAATTCCACTAAAGTAAGGTAAATATTGTTTTTAAACATTGATTAGAGTAGATCTAATCCAGCCTGCACAGTTATGGATTTAATGCTCTCCACAGCTCTACCTCAGTTCCCAGAAAGAATGATTGTAAGCTGAAATATAATATTCTGCCAGGAAATCACTAGTTCCGAGTTATTAGATTCCAGCCGTGGTTGAGACTGAGGCAAGGAGACAGCACAGGAAGCACTCAGAGTTCTTTGTAAGTGTGGCTTAACATTTTTTAAATAGTATACTTTCAAAGGTAGCGGAGATGATGGACTGCAGCAACAAAACTGCAGGTGCAAAGAGACCCTCCTGAAAACTGTGATTATTTCTTCTCTTCCTGTTGAAAGTGTGAGCACAAGTACTTAATTTTGTTCTCTAATGTTTGGAATAGAAGTATTTATATTTCTTGCAGTTTGAAGTAACCATATCTATTTTTGCATGAATCCCTGTGTGTGTGATGCTTAATGTTATGTTCTCTTTGCGCAGAGCCCACAAAATTTCAATCTTCACTAAACAACTTCAGCCTATATCAGAAACATGGACCAAAAAGCCTCTAAGGTTACTGCGGTTGCTGTTTGATGGCATATTCTCGATGCTAAGAAGATTTACAATACTGGTTAAGAGGATCATATTGTCTACATGCATGAAGTAGATAATTCAAACCTGAAAACAAGTAGTCTACAATGTATCAGTTATGATTTATTTTCTTTTAAATCAAGGGAATACTGGTATTTTTCTTTTAATTAAAGAACATCTTTTGGAGAAAGCATCTGTTTAGTGAAGGCCAAGAAAAATATTCTTTAATGTTGCTCTTTCGTCACGTGGGACCTGCAGTTCAGGTATTTCCTGTTCTTACTTTTTCTCAGTTGTGTTTCCCAGCAGATGACATCTACCCTGTTTATTTTTCAACATAAATCCTTATTGATTATTCCTGGGACAATTCTGCCAGTTACATTACTCTCACAGATCAAATTCTGTACTGCTCAGCCTTAACTAGAATATGACATATGACTGAAAGGCTGTTTACATGGAAGTATAATAATTTTATTTAAGTGAGAAGTGGGCAGCTATTATAGAACTCCATAACACATTGTCTGTTGTAGGAAACATTTGCATTGCTGGTGTTAGTAGGGATGAAGGACTGCCTCCACTATGAAGAAACAGATTCCTTTCTATGCTTTGGCTACGTAGGAAAGAAAAACAATTTTTTTTTTTTTTTTTTTTGTCCCTGTCTATAACAATGAAGTTATTGATGGAACCATGCTCTGCTGTTTAGGTAACTCCAGGTAATGCTGTCAGGGAACAGGCTTAGTGCTCACTCTTTCTCTTTCAATAACTATCCCTGAAAATGCTCTAATGATCATTACATGTACACAAATCAGAAGAATTGTAAGTAGTATTTGCTCTGGCAAGCGTCCTGTATTTCAGGCTTCCCAAGAGATTTGCTATCCTTGATGGCAACCTCCAGGCAAGTCTGTGACACTGTTCAGCAGATTGGTATTTTTAAAAAGGGTCATCCAAAGGTTTGGACTAAAATTGCACTTCCGTCCTTCTGGTAGACTGAAATGTAAGTAAAGATACCTGTAGTGTAAAGAACAGGTGTGTGAATTCACACAGTAAATTCAGAAAGAAAATATTTTCAAAACCCCAAATGAATCAGAAATACACATTTCTGTAATTTCCTTTCCTTTTTGTCATCAGTATTCTGTTAATGGGATCCACTAACATTTCATATCACAATAACCATCAACAGGGAAAATGGTAAAACAATGACACAGATATAGTTCTACTTCTATAGAAGAAGAATATATTTCTAACTAGTGTCTATATTTTTTTCACTGGAATCTTCATCAGAAATTTTAGATTTAGTGAAGGAAAAACACTTTGCAGAAATTCTACTTTCTGTGAATGCTCATTTCAGAAAAACACGGAAAAAACTCCATAGCTACAATTTTCTTGTTGGTCTACTGAGTTTTTAATAAGAACAGCTGGATAAACTTTTTTCTTAAGTTAATATTATGATATTAGAGGTATGAGATGCATCTCTGATGTAATCTTCATTAAATAATCATGTTGTTTTCCTCAGTAATAAAATTCATGCTAAAATATTTGGGCTTGCCAGTCAAAGCAATAGAAAATAAAATAAGGAGCCTACAGAAAAACACAGGACTGTTTCATTTTTCTTGGATCTTGTGGAAGGATGTTACTTCTAAAATTGCAGCTCTGCTACCTCATCTGTCAGGTTAATTTCACCAATGTTTTCCATTTCCTTCTGTTGAAAACCATTAAAATGATGGTGTTTAATATGAGGCCTCATTTTAGTGTACTGTTTATTTAAGACAATTGATGCAATGAAAGAATTTGGTTCTCTTTTTCAAAAGTTCCAGGATTTTCACTACCCAGATATAGCCTTCCTATAGCCAACCTGTTAGTTGATTTTGGTTAATGTCATAAATATTCTTTAAGTTCCTAAATGTCATAATCTCGTAAATATCCTTGTTCTTAAAACGGGTTGAAGATTGTAGGCTGTTTATTTTCATTCTGTACTCATTTAACACAGGTGTTCACCTACTATCTCCACCTCATTGAAGTGGGCAGAGTTATAAACAAAAATTTATTTACCATAAGCATTCTGCTTGTCTGGTCCCTTTATCAAGATTAAGAAAACACGAAAACACCAAAACGGGCTGTCCGAACCCGAGAGCTGGCAGCTGCCCCGGATGACTTACCGAGGGCAGAGAGAAAGCCAGCGCCTCTGGCTGGCAGGGACGTGCGGGAGCTGCCCTGCCAGCCCGGGTTTGGTTTGGCCCGCGTAAGGCGAAATGTGGTATCCTGTATTCCCTCGGGCAGCTTTCTGCTACGGAAGAAGCAGAAGACCTAGAAGACCTGATTGCTTGAATATTTTTACTTCTTGAAGGTCATGTTTTGAGGCCGATGCACTCACCTGCAAGGTAAGAGAGCAGAGAGAGCCGTGCCGGTGCCCGCTGCAGCTGAGGGGCCGCCCTGGCGGTACCTCTGGGCGGGCAGAAGGATGTCCGTGCGCATAGGTGAGCCCATACGATTTTTAACACTGCATTGGCATTCTCACCCCTTATTTACAACAGGTGTGCCCTTTAATTTGAAAAGAAAAATACGTAATGTTTGTTTGCCACCTCTCGACTGCCCCGACGGCTCCGCTCCTGGCTGGCCCGTGCCGTGCTTCCCACCGCATCCCGGCTCTCGTTGCCCCGGGCCCTCCGCGGAGCTGCAGCCCCGGACCCGCCTCCGCGGGCGCGGGCGGGGGCGCTGCCGCGGCGGGACAGCAGAGGGCGCCCGCGCACCGCCCCTCGCGGGCCTGAGGGGCTGCGCTGCGCGCCCGCGGGGCTCGGCCCCTGAGCGCTGGGAACGCCACAGCCCATAGCGGCCCTGGAATCCCGGCTGCCCCCGCACCCTGGGAACCCCACAGCCCATAGCGGCCCTGGAATCCCGGCTGCCCCCGCACCCTGGGAACCCCACAGCCCATAGCGGCCCTGGAATCCCGGCTGCCCCCGCACCCTGGGAACCCCACAGCCCATAGCGGCCCTGGAATCCCGGCTGCCCCCGCACCCTGGGAACCCCACAGCCCATAGCGGCCCTGGAATCCCGGCTGCTCCACAGCCTCCGCCCCGGGTGCGGGAGGTAGCGCCGGCAGGCTCAGGGGGATGTTCAGACATTCCGGCTGTGGATCCCCCACCAGAGGTGGCTCTCAGCGCGGGTAACTCAAGGAGAGGGCTGTACAAAGTAGCCCGAGCACCTTTCCTCTGGCTGCCTGGCCAAGTATCAAGTGGGAAAGAGCTGAGGGGAAGCCACCTTTTCAGGTCTTCACTCCTGATATAAAAGTTTTAAAATATTTCAAGTGTAAATTTCAAAAGGTAGGAGAAAAAAAATTATCCTGTCTATGCATCCAAGGACCCAGGCAGAGATATGCTTTTGCCTCAATACATTTATTTAAGTGCATGCCTAGACCTAGAGTTTTAAAAATGGTACCCATATCAGACTGTATCACATCCCATATCAGAACAATATCTATATTGGTGTAGAGAGGTTTGCTAGTGTAGAGCAAGTCACAATATGGCATCTCCAAGATCTTGGATGTGAAGTGAAAGAATCTCAAGGGCAGTAACAAATGCATTCTGTCAAATGCAAGAAGTGGATTTTCCAGTACTATGTTTTTCTTTTTAAATACCATTTTCTCTAGCAATGGGCTAGATAACAGTCATGGGAGATTTTGAAGAAAAAAAGCCATGGTTTTTAAGCTTTAAAAACATTTGTTTGCTTCTGGGCAGGGTTAGGTCTGACTGGGAATAATGTCTTCCGTTTTGGAAATAGAGATATGCAAGGTTTGTTATTGAGACGTTAGAGAGAGAAAAGGAGATCTTGTGGTCTGAAACAACTTCCAGGGCTCTAATTCCACATCCTCTGCAATATTTACAAGGCAAATAATTTATACGTAATCTGGCTTTACTCAGTAGAGCGCCTCCTGATCTATACACTGCAATAGAAATCATAAACAGATATTCCACATCTGTTTCTGGTTTTGAACATGGGAAAAAAGGAATTGAAGCCCGACATCTAAGCCTCAGTCCATACATTTTAATATTCTAAATGAGTCATATCTCCAGTAGGATGAGTTGCCTGCTGTGGATATGTGTTAGTTAATTAATTAGTACCCTTTGCAGACACTTTTTAAATTGCACAGCACAAGAAGTACAGAGCTATCAGTTACTTCAAAGTACCTCCCCTTAGCAGTGCTTTTCTGACTTTCCTCAGTTTTAAAACCCATGTTTTTTTGTGGTTCTGTCTCAGATGCAGTAAAGCTGCAGCACTGGCATTGAAACATACCATAGCAGGGTTTGTGGCCTTTTCCAATGACTAGGTTATATCATGGTTATAGTTCTAGATGTTAATATATAGAATAAATGATAGGCCCTGAAGTAAAGCCCTATAAACACTGAGCATTGAGCAGATGATGACATCGTAATTAACCAGAAGGGCAAGGTTCCAGAGCTTGCTGTTGTCACCAGGACCTTCTGTAATTGCAGCTTTGTCCATGGTATCTTCCTGCTTCACTTTTTTCTCTTTATACTCCAGAGAACCAGTTAGCATTTTTAGTAGAAAACACTTTGCTGGTAGAGGAATAAAATCTGACAGCTAAAAATTGTAACTATCAACATTGGTATTTTACAGAGCCTAAATCGTTATCTGCATCAAATGTACTTGACTGAGTACGACAGTTCTGTCAACAGGGGATTAATGCCTAGCAGAATTTTTTTTGTGTCAATCCTGCTTATTCTTACATAGAAGCCAAGGGTGGCAGAGAAGGTAATTCAGGGCATTTTAGTTGTCTCAGAAGCTGAACAATTCTCTTTGCAAAGTGGTGATTACTGATTTGGAAAATATTTCAGATGTAGTATGCTCCCTGCTTCAAGCACAGTAAGAACTGTGTTCATTTACCGCAAAAATGAAAAAGAGAGATGGGGCATATCTGGACTGGTGGATTTGCTGAGTTGAAAGAGTAATTTTGGGACTTCAGGCCTCTCAGAGCAGTTCTGTTGCTGGATGTTGTCTCCCTGCATCTGGCCTTTAAGAAGCCCGTCCAAACAACTGCACTTGTGATGAAGGCACTTTCAGAGGAAATAAATAATTTCCTCTGAAATAAGAGATGAGTAATGAAGTAGATATATATGTTTTTAACTTCAAGATTTGTGTCTTAATTCAGGCAGAAAGAATCACTGAATGCAATCACAGAATGTCCTGATTTGGAAGGGATCCACAGTGATCACTGAGCCCAGCTTCTGGCCCTGTACAGGAGAGCCCCAGGAATCGCACCATGTGCCTGAGAGCATTCTCTGAATGCTTCCTGGACTCTGACAGGCTGCTGCTGTGACCACTTCCCTTAAGGCCTGTTCCAGTGTCCAGCCACCCTCTGTGTGGAGAACTTTTGCTAATATCCAATCTGAGTCTCCCCTGACACAGCTTCATGACATTTCCTCTAATCTTGTGGGGTTTATGGTTTTTATGACTTTGTATTTTATTTTTATTCTTTATGACTTCTAGCTGTGACGTGTCTTTATGTAATTCAGTTATTTGTTCAGTGCTTCTAAATTAAGTTGCTAACTTTAGAGAATTTAATAGAAAATTTATGATTTCTTAAAAACTTTTGGCCTTTTCCTCTACTTTCAAACTACATGAAACACATTGAATGCTCTGTAGCAGTTCTTTTAATTTATCACTTGCTTTTAAAAAGTTTTAGCAATGAAATCTGTGAGCAAGTGTGACACTGTATCTTCTCAGGAGGCTTGTGCTTAGTACCTTTGAATGTCAAAATATAGTGAAGACTCAGGTTTTGTAATCCAGTGGTTCTTGGAGTGGAGTTGTGTGGAGCATCTCTAAAAACAATTATGTACTTTTGGAAATATTGCTGATTCCAGTGCTGTGTTCCTAATATAAATCCAAGACACCTTATCATAGTTAGTAACCTTAGCAATAGTGAAAATAGCTTTTGAAGCAGACATACTCTTAGAGTTGTTTTACCAAAACAAATTAAGATTTCTTGCTTTCTTCCTCCATCTACATCCACATTACATGGCACAAAGGAATCTTTCAAATGATAAATACATATAAAAGGAAGAACAAAATATCCAAGATTCAGCAATCAGGTTTCTTAATTAACTCTGCTTTATCTGTTCATGCACAGACATAGTTTTTCGTGTACTTAAAGATTGAATCAAACCATGATCCCTTGTCTAATTCCATTATCCTTGCCATTGAGATATAGACCCTGAATGTGGTGTCTGTTTTTCTTCTGTCTTCAAATTTTATGCCAATTTAGTTTTTGTTACAGGAAAACACATATTCCAATTGTCTTGTTCGAACACCAAGCACCGTGCCAAAACCAGGGCCATCCTAAGGAACTCCCTTTCTCCTCAGGTTTTAGTGGTTTGTATTAAATGAAATCTGGATTCACAGCTGTTCCACTGAGGTTTTTCAAAACCGTTCTTGAAATAATTTTTTGCCATTTTTGCTTTTGTTGACCTGATGCTTTAAAAATATAGAGTTTGCCAGGGCTCTTACCACTTAGTGTCTAAATTGTCACAGTATCATACCTTTCTAAAGGCATGTAATTATGGTGCCAGATTACATTAATCCATGATTTATGATGAACAAGTAGTAAACATTCTATCACTTTGTGATGTATGTGTAACTGCATTTGTCTGTTCTGCAAAATACCATTCCATTGTTACTTGTATTTTTTGTGGTGCACAGAAAATCAACTTGTCCTTCATTCATTCGTTTAATCCATTCACTGTAATTTGAGGCAGCAGTCCCAACCTAAAAAAAAAACCCCTGATGTTGCAAAAAGTTATTTTAATGTTAAGTTTCATTCCTGTGTAGTTGCTTGCATGTGAGAAAAAAAAAGTAGTAATATAAATCCGCAACACATGATATTTGCTTTTTTTTCAACACACCTACTGCTGATTTACCCCATCCGAGTTTTATGGGTTTGGCATGATAAAGGCAGTAATGAATTTGTGCAAACTGCTTTGAGAAGTGAGCCACAAGCTCTTGTGGCAATAGCCATGTTTCTTTCTGCAGACATTGGAGCAGAGGGCTGGATGTGACCAGAAGAGAGAGGGATTTCAAGGAAATCTTCAGTATGCAAGTGAATCACTGATATAAACTCCTGTTTTGCTTAATCCTGTTGAGTAAATGTAAAGATCTGAGTTGTTACTGTATGGAACTCTCAAGACACTGAATCACCTGCCACAAAGCTCCTTCCTCTGTCTGATATTTAGCGGTAGCTCATTACCAGGCTGCAGATTTGGTAAAATGTGGGTTCTGTCTTTCTTTATTAGTAGTGATAGCTGGAGTGGAAGTATTCCTACCTTGTGAAGAAGTCCTACTGGAGGCCAGCAGACTCCTCCTAATTCAAGGAGGGCTGTGTCTCCCCTGTGTTACCTCTACTTGTTTTACAGGATCAAGCCTTACAAGTGTTGTTGGGGGGCTTTTTTAAAGAAAGGACTTCATTTTAGAAACAAAAGTATTTTGTTTCTTTGATTAATCAAAGATATGTTTAAACCCACAAAAATGAGTACAGACAATTCAATTTATCATCTCCAAAAGTATTACAGAATAAAAGTTATTTTGTTTATTATACAATTGTCTCTGGCTATCACCATGATACCATGACTAGTCTTTTTTCTTGATTTTACACATTGATAAAAAAAATCCCTGTGATTTTAAAAAATCAGGCAACAATTTTTATGATTCAACAATTTTTGCGATTCATCTTTAAAAGTCATACCTCTAGACCAGTATGTTAAAACTGATACTTTACAGTTTGAGTTCCATATTCTCTGTACTGGGAAAATGAGAGCAGCTATAGTTTATGATAACCAGACAGATAAAATCTGTGAAGTGATTCACTGTGAAGTGATTCCCCAAGTTTGCCAGGAATTTAATTTCTCTGTAGGAGAATTTAATTATCCAGTAGGGGTTATGATACTTAAAATGCTGAGTCCTCAAAGGCTGATGTTCACTAGACAGCAAAATATCCTCTCTGTTGAAGAGGTTTGCATGGAATCCTCACATTTTTCTGATTGAAAGAAAGACTTCTAGTCCAATCTAAAGGTGTCAGTGTTAAATTACCTAAATTTTATTGGTATAAAATAATGATTAAATCAAGGACTGGGATGTTTCTCCACTGCTTAGAAAATACTTCCCCCCCCACAAAAAAAAAAAAAAAAGTAAATGCATTTTTAAAGGGAGAATAATTTCAAAGGAAGGAAAAATGTGTTTGGTGGTATAGGAAAAAAAAACCCTTCTAGTGCGTTTATTCAAGTCAAACTTCTAGGGACTAGGAAAATGGCAGGGGATATGTGGTTTTTTAAAATTTATTCTGAGTGAGTGCCTTCAGTTGCACAGTAAGTAAAAGAGAAGTTTTGCCAAGTTCTTATTTCATAACTTTGGTCCTTCACTTTTTTAATGCTATTTGGAAATGCAACATTTAAGAAGAATTGAGCCAGTTTGTTTTCCTAGTCCTTAATATTTTTTTCACCTTAAAATTTTTTTTTGCACTTTCATGTCAGATAAACCCAAATTTGGATTCTTCTGTTCAATTCTGCAGCTAAATTGACAATTTAGTTATTTGCAACTTCACAGTTACTCTTAACATTTTTTTCCCAGAGGCTCTTTGGTTTAAAACTTTGTTGCTGTGTTCGAGCCTATATTTCTAGCAAGTTTTGTAGTGGCTTTGTGTGTGATATTACAGCTGTGCCCCTTGAGGTGATAGTCTTTAATGCTGAAATTCACTTTTTGCTTTTATAAAATTGGCATAATGACAATTTTATTATTAACAAGCCTTTATAATAAATAACATGGTGTTCTATTTGTCCTCAAGATGCATCATACTTAATTCTTTCCAAGTGTAGGTACATATTAATTTCACCTCACAGTACATTTGTAAGTTTATTAATAAGGCCAAGTCTTAACATCAGAAACCTCCCTGCAATTTAGAGGGGCTTGTTTTGTTTCCTGCTCAAGGGGCAGCATTTTACTTCTGTAAGGGCACCTTTGCCCTTTTGAAATTAGACTACGGCTTTGCACATTAGACAGTAATCTCAGTTAGGAATTCTGGCAAGGATTTTCTGAAAATCCAGATGCACAGTATTCCCAGCATTCCCCATGTTTGTGTTGGCAGCCACAGGCTCAAACAATTCCAGCAACTAAGTGAGGCATGCATGCCCTTCCCTTCCTAAGACCATGTTGGCTATCCTTGATTCAAGATGTGGTTTACTGAATGTTCTTCCATTTTCTCTTTTCCAAGGCTTTCCCCACAACTGGTGCAAAGCTGCAGGAATAAGTCTATAGTTTCCTGATCAATAAGTCCTACAAATGGCCTTATTTTGATGACTTGACACACTTTCAATTCTTGTCAGCCTGTGTTCCTTTACTTTCTTTCCTTTGAGTTGCAAAGGCCAGAATTTTATATCAAACTTTCCTTAGGGTTAATGTTTGTCAGGATTTGCTACCTGCAGCTGATAAATCTTGAGAGCTTCAATGCAATCATCTGGTCCAAAGAAATGGTGAAGGGAACACAGATTAAACAAGAGGTTTTGTCATTGGATGATGAAACAATTAAGCCTAGTAGAACTTCCTAGATCTTGTAATGAAACTGGTGCTTCTTCAGAAGCCTGCAAGTCTCAGATCATGAAATCTGCCAGTTTCTTGCTCTGTTGAAATCTGTGGGCTTTCGCTTTCATAATCGAATACTACTTGTAGATGAAAACAAGATTTTTAGATAAAACACCAATCAGAAGAGAGGCAGAAATAGCATCTTTGACTCATCCCTCTTTCTTATTTTTTCATCATAAAAAAAATCATAAACCTTGTAAAGCTCTTTTGACTAAGCTAAAAATTGAAATTAATCTTTTGTAGAAATAAATGTGGTAAAAAAGACAGAGGTTTGCTAAGCAATTAATGTAGAAGGTTGTTTGACATGTCATTTTCTTCTCCAGAAATTTTCCGAATAATTATCTTTTCTAAACTTTTACAAATTTCTCTTTTACTAAGAAAAGCCCAAACAAAGAAAAGGTTGCATATTATAAATTTTGAGTTGCTCTTTGGTGGAGACCAGGGTATTTTCTTAAAAGTGTGCTTCTAACTTTCTGTATCAAGTCTTAATAGTAACCTTTTTCCTTAACTTTTGTTTCTTGAAGTGTGTTTAATGCATGATGAGCTTCAAGGAAGAGAATAGAGTTATGTACTCTTTCTGCAAAATTGCTAAAA
This sequence comes from Onychostruthus taczanowskii, assembly GCF_017590055.1. Lineage (NCBI taxonomy): Eukaryota > Metazoa > Chordata > Aves > Passeriformes > Passeridae > Onychostruthus > Onychostruthus taczanowskii. Next base: position 9,486,762 of record NW_024496525.1, on the reverse strand, counting down.
TACATTCTGAACTTTCTGAGCATTTTGCTGTTAATTCTATGTTACTTGAATTATGTTTTGACATAGAGAAATAATTGTTAGTGTTTGATATGCAATATTCACTAAAATGAAAATAATTTGACAACAATAACGAGACCCCCAAGAAAATAGATTGGAAAAACAGTTTAAAATTTGGCAGAGTAGATCTTTCTTTTCATAATTTTTTCTGATAAATTGAATTAAAACTCACAGTTGCTTTGTATATTATTCACACAAGGCCATTTTTGGCCATTTGGTCTTGCCAAGTAATAGAGATCCACATTTCATTTTTTAGCTCTGGCCTGCCAAGTTATATAAAGGAAATGTTTGCCCTCAATGTCTTTTTTTTTTTTCCTAAATTATTTGGAGTGCTGTGTTTCAGTCTCCTTTGGGTCTATTCATTTTACAGAGGTTCTGTATTCTGTCCTTTCTGTTCATTTTCCAATAACAGCAAATGTCTTACATCCAGAAATCTTTTCTTCAGTTGAAGCAGATAGATCACTCAATTCCTTGATTCCCACTACGCTTCACACAACCTATGCCTGCATTTTCCTGCCAGGAAAAAACCTTTTAGGAATCTGTTTTCCCCATGCTGTTTACCTTCATCCTTGATTGGTTTTCCTTCCCTGACTCACTTTTTCTCTGTCCCCACTCTGTTAATTACAGCGGTGTAGTACTTGCACAACAAAAAAGGGTATCAGAACTTACAGTGAACCAGATGACTGTTAAGAAAGGAGTCTGACTGGAGGATTTTAAAATGCCCTTTTTCTGTCAAGATAAAGCTGATAACTTTCCATGGAGCCTTTTAGTAGTGAGTAAGAAGTTCTGATATGTTGTAGTTAGTGAAGTGGGGTCATGAAAGGTTGTCTGCCTTTAAATTAAGGAGTAGAAATCAGTTGGCCTGACAAGTCTTCATTTTCAGAAGTGAAATGCTATGTAAATCAGTTATGGAAATGTGAGGTTTAACATACCTTGTCCAAATTAGCTCTTTCCTGCACACACTTAACTAAATATTTTGCTGTGTTTAAGTGGCTGCAAGTATATACTGAATGGGAGAGATCACAATATTAAGTTACGCAGAGCCATCACACATGGTGACATGAGGGATGTTATTAATTTCTATGTTCTGAGAAAAAGGAATGATGCCAGAGTAAAGATTCCTGAGCTACAGTTAGTGACTGAGAAAATAATTTGGCTATTGTGTTTTAAAGGGCTTATTTTACAGCATTTTTCACTTAATGATCCCAGTTTCCAGAAGAAACCCGTGCAGCTCTGGGACTTCAGGACATATGGGATCTGCATCTTTGTTGCTGACTTCTGTTTTAAAAGTCAGCATGATAAACAGATATGTGACAGGGGGTTGACTTATGTCATGCCACAAATGTCCCAGGCTTAAGGTACAGTTATATCTGTGTTAATCTAAGCATCACAACAATGTAAACAGTGGTTTGTGTGACTAACAGTGGAGCTTTGTTGAGAATATTTGTACCAATTATATTATGAATGATGGAATTTCAGGCACGTGTTTGGATTACCTATCCATTTCAGTCGTTTCCTGTTGTTGATTTTTTCTAGCAGTAATTTTTTCCAATTACAGGAATCGTTAGGTTTTTTTTTTTTTCCTGGAGACACTAGGCCTTTAGTATAGGTAGGAAAAGAGTCTGGATGGTTTACACAGCCATATCCTCAAAGGGGCTGCTGCATAGGGTATCTTTCAAAGCTTAGCAGAGTGCATTCCACAGCTAGAGGATTTAGAACATCTCAAGGGTCCCTGTCGCTGTTTAACTCTTTGAAATAGATGGTTCCCTTCAACATGAGAAGGAAAAAAAACCATATTGGTTTGCCAAAGCTGTGCAAACACATTCATCCAAATAACGCTGATCAATTATGTAAAAAAATGGGACATTTTGGGAGCAATATGCAGATGAAGGGAAAGAGGCAGAATTAATTTGTTTAGTGATCATTTTTTGCTTAGATGAACAATATACTAGGAAAAATCAGCTGCTAAAAGAGATATTCTGGTTATGCAAATGAAGGAAATGGGCTTTTTCTTTTTTGTTTAGAGAAGCAAAATGTGCAAAAACCTGGCCTATTTCCAAAAGCACACATTTTTTCCTTCAGTGGAGAAACGATGTTTTCCTGGAAATGTTGATCACTCTGTTTGCGGACCAAACAACACTTTTGCTAACACTGCTAAAGACATGATGTTTACCCTAAACATGAATGAAATTTCGAGTATCAGTGGAAATTCTCAGCAATAATATCAGTTTGTAGAAATACTATTCTATTCCCAGATTATTGTATTACAATGGTTTCTACTTGCATAAAGATGAGACAAAAGCAACCTTCTCTGTGGTAGAGATGAAAGCCATCTTGCTAAGTTTAGCAGTGGACTGTAAAACAAATCAGCAATTTTATGAAACAAATCTGCAGTTGTGTGTGTGTGAAGTATTATCGGCTAGAGGACTCTTATTTTGGTGATTCATTATTTCCCCTCCAGGTAGGTTCATAATGGAATTTGAGCTCACCAGATATCTATCCTGTCTTTCTTCTGTTGTAGAGGAACTGACAAACTAGGGGAAACAAACCAATTAAAAGCAATTGTCTTGCATATTACTAATTTCTTCTTGGTATTCCTAAGTCTTTGTTATCCCTCATTTTCCTCCTCTTTCATCTTTTGCCCATGTGGTAGTGTTTTTTCCAGTGTATCATTCCAGGTTCCATTTTCTTCTCACTACACGTGGCATTTATTTAGCACTCAAAAGTACTTAATTGTTTGCAGTAATTAATATTTTTTATTTCTGGATATATATAGGAAATTTAAAGGAAAAAAGCAAACAATTTGTCAAAGACTTCTTATGAATGCAAAAGAAAATAAAGAAAAAGAAAAAAAGAAATAGAATACAAAAATACCTAGTTTGTGCTTCCCCTGCAGTGCCCAGGAATTAAATCAGGTATTTATAAGTGGAGTTTTCAAATTGAATGTGTGTGACTGGAAATAAATTCTCAACATTTAAGGAATGCTGCTATCAGGAAGTGCTTGAGGAGTAATCTCTTCCTGTATGCCCCACAAAATAAGTTTTTCAGTCATAGAAATCTATGTTGAAGATCTGATGTGATAAGTAGGGATAAAAACTTATTAATTAATTAATTAATAGTTTTTCCTTTTAAGTTTGATTGTGGCAAAACTGCTGCTTGGTCTTGCAGTTCTGAAAGGGCAGCTTGGGTGGCACCATCATTCCATAAATGTAATTAACCTTCTATCTTTCACGTGTCTTAGAGGTAACCCTGAACTACCAATGCAATACCACAAATACTGCATGTCTAAATGTTTACATAATCTTACAATATATTAAAGCTAAGTATTGCTCAAATAATCTTCAAATGGTGCTGTTCAGTGAACATCAAGGAATCACGTCTTGGAAGATAGAGAATATAGATGAGATGGTGGACACTGAGTCTTCCTATTCCCAACTGTATGTGGACAGTTAGTGTAAAGAAAAAACTTTCCTTTGTAATCCTGTAAGTTCTGTGGACCAAACTCCTTCAAATTCTTGAAATTCTCTTACAGTAGAATTTTGTAAGACATTGTTGTTCTTTCCTCTTCTTAAAAAAAAATTAGGTTGCAAATTTTTAAACAAGGCCTTAATGTTGTCCCAATTTTCATAAAGGGTGAGAGGAATGATCCTGAAAACTATAGGCCTGTCAGTAATACTTCAGTGTTTGGAAAATTCTGGAGATGATTATTCTGGGAGAGATTGGAAAACACCTGAAAGACAACACAGTCATCAATCACAACTAGCCTGGCTTCATGAGGGCGAAGTTCTGCTTTTCAAGCCTGATTTCCTTTTGTGACAAGGTCACCCACCTAGCTGATCAAGGGAAGCCAGTTGACCTAATATTTATGGATTTTAGTAAATCTTTCGGTACTGTGTCTCACAGTATCTGTTTGGGTAAAATGTCCAGTCTAGATCTGGATAAACACATCATGTGATGGGTGAGGTACTGGTTCATGGGTTGGATGCAAAATGGGTCACGTGAGACTGGCAACCCATCAGTCATTCCTATGGGGTTCTGGAGGGTTCCATTTTGGGGAAATGACTGAACACAGACCTGGAATGTGTACTAGGTATGTTTAATGATGATACTAAACTGGGAGGAGCTGTTGACTCCCTCAAAGGCAGGGAGGCCCTGCAGAAAAACCTTGACAAATCAGAGAACTGTGCAATCACCAACCAAATGAAATTCAACAAGGGAGAGTGCTGGATTCCACACCTGGGATGGGGCAACCCTGGATGGATGGACAGAATGGGGAATGGAGAGGCTGAGATGCAGCACTGTGGAACAGGACCTGGTGGTCCTGGTCTGTGGCAAGTTGAACATGAGTCAGCAGTGCCCTGGCAGTCAGGAGGGCCAACGCTGTCCTGAGGTGCATCAGGCACAGCATCACGGCTGGGCAAAGGAGGGGACTGTCCTGCTCTGCTTTGCACTGGGAAGGTGTCACCTTGAATGCTAGGGGCAGTTCTGATGTATGTATAATAAGAACATTGACTTTTTAGAGAGAGTACAGAAGAGGACATGAAGGGTGGATGAAGATGGGGAAGGATCTAGAGGGGAAGCTATATGGGGAGTGGCTGAGGTCACTTGGTCTGTTCATCCAGGAGGAGACTGAGGGAAGACTTCAAAACTGTCTCCAGCTTCCTCATGAGGGAATGCAGAGGGGCAGGCACCAATCTCTTCTCTGTGGTGACCAGTGACAGGACCTGAGGAAATGGCCTATGTTAGGGGACTTTTACGTTGGATATTAGGAAAAGGTTCTTCACCCAGAGGGTGTTTGGTCACTGAAATAGGCTGCACAGGGAAGTGGTCACAGCACCAGCCTGACAAAGTTCAAGAAACATTTGGGCTGTCAGGCACATAGTGTAATACTTGGAGTTGTCCTGTGCAGGGCCGGGAGGTGGACTTCAATGATCCTTGTGGGTCCCTTCCAGCTTATGACATTCTATGATTCGGTAAATAATTAAGAGTTTTGGGGACAAAACAATGCACTCCACTGCTGTTTCTATCTGCTTTTTCATTTTCCAGGTATCCTTTAATGAAAAGTATTATAGAATTGGCCTGTAAAATGTGGTAAATGAATAAAAAGGATGTAATGTGGGGCATTGTCTAGATGGAATGAAGGAATTTGAACTCTAAGACTGTCTTGTCAACTAAGTGGTAGTTAGCTTAGCACTGCAGTGTGGAATTCTGTTGCTTAAAAAATATGCAATTTCCATTTGCTCCACCCTGTTTTCAGTTATATGGGGCAGTATGATTTAAAAGCAATAAGGCTTTCTGAAGATATGTGGGGTACCAAAAATTAGTTTAGTACCTCTATTTGACCATGTACTGGTCAAGTACTGAGCAAAGGCAGCTCTAAGAAAAGGATTTTATTGTTGCCTGAGAAGCAAAAAATTTTTGACTAGTTGTTTACTAGTGCTATATAAACCTATTGGTTTGTACTCTTACCCAAACTCCTAAAAATGATGGGTACTTGTTTGGTTAGCATTCATGTCAGGAGCAGCTACCTGCCTTTTCCTAGACTTAAAATTGCATTTCTAATAGTGTTTTAATTTTTATTCTCTGAAATTTTCCTCTAGAAAGAAATATAAGCATTTTTCAACATATGAACTAACACTGTTCACCCCCATGTTTTATAGATTGAAATAAAAGCAGAAAATGGAGTTTTCAGGGCACAAGGATTAGATGAAACAGAAAAATAGTGTAAATGTTTGCAGATCTCATTTGCTAATTTAAGTATTTTTAATCTAAAATTCCTCAGTGCATATGTAAATAGTCCATCCATCACTCCTTGTAGGACTCTGTGACTGAGTTATAATTTTGTCACTGAAGTCCTAAGAAAATAAATTTTTTCAGATGATAAATTTAATTTACATTTTTTGGACAAGCGGCTTCTTTCCCCATTGAGTGCAAAAAATCTGGTTGTTTTGGACTTGAATTTTCCCCTAGAAAGCTTTTCTTTAATTTTCTACTATGTGAATCTCCTCTCCAAGTACCTGTCTCTACTTTTTTTTTTTTCAGAAGTGGCACTTTGGACTGTTAACTGAGTACCGTGGCATGTGATGCTATTTTTCCTTAGATGACTGAAAATAAAAAGAACGTGCTATGCATGTGGGAAACACAATATTAGAAAATATTTACTACATAAATTTTACCAGAGTCTAGGGCTTCCCAAGTCTTTATAACAAGTTTTTGAAGGGTTCTTAGCCACTCCATGACTTATAGTAAGATCTCATCTGAAAGGTTATATTTTCTTATAAAAATTGGCAAAAAGAATAGAGGCATGCTATTTAAAAGAAAACCATGTTATCTGAACCAACTAAAACAGCATTGATACCTGTCATGTGGATGCTGCTTCTATAACTGCATGGAGCATGTCATTGTCTAGGACTTTGTTTGGGCAGGAGACAAATCATTTGAAATGTTGGATGGATATAATCTCCTACAAGAACACTTTTATTAGAGAAGAAGCATTTGCTTACTTTAACTTAGAGCTCTTCCCATGCGATGCAAACAAACTTCAAAAAGTTTTGTGGTATTGAAAGCAAAACATCTACATTTTAGGTTGTAACTGTTTTATTTCAAATTTACAATAAAAGTGTACCAAAACAAATATCTTGTGTTGACAAAGCTGAGTTCCACAACCTCATGTGCATGGTCAGCAAAAAGGAGTGATTGAAAAAGCTTGCTGTGCTCCACCAAATGAGTAGTTAGGAATGATGGATTTGAAAGGGAGTAATCAATGGGTAAGAGAGAAAATCACTACCTAGTGGGCACAAGTAAAAAAGGTGTAAAGTATGACTGTTTTCAGCAGAAGAAATCCTATAATTATATCTTATATTTACATCTATATGGAAAAAGGAAGATCCATTTAATGGCATACAGACATCACTTTCATAGAACACAGATAGATGATGAGAAATAATGTTAAATAAATAGCAAACTGAAATTTCAGTATTGCACATTGGGAAAGAAAAATACAAAAATATTTTTAAACTTTCCTTCTCCTGTGTCTGGTTCCAGCCCTTCTCTTTTTAACAGTGTACATTTAACCTATCTGCATGTTAATGTACATATTTAATGCAGACTGTAATTGCTTGTGTAGGTTTATAAACAAGCTAATAGAAAGTTCTAGAAATATTGCCATCAGGAATACTTTTGATATCTGATACCACTCCGATACCTGATATTTTTCTAAACTTGTGTGTGGGATGCCTTCTAGCAAAGAGCCTGGGAAAGTTATATTCTGTCTTGGTGCCAGTGTCAGCTTGGAGCCATGACTGATGCTTTTCTGAGCACCTGTCAGCTATGGCCACAAAGGCAGCTCCTTTGGAACTTCACCAACCGGTACAAATTAGAGCAGACTTCAGGATGTTAAAATTTGTACAGAAGAGTTGGCCAGGCACAGGTGTGGCCTCGGGCGATGAAGCAGAGGGGTGGCTTCATGCTTTCCTCTGGGTCCTTTTGTTTAGGCTGGTATAAGAGGACTGATCTTCAAACTTGCACATGGAAAAAGATGAGCACAATTATTTGTGTTTATGGGTAAAATAGTTTAGCTCGTTTTCATTTTTAGTCAAAAGGCTCAGAAGGTTTTGTCGGTTGTTCCTTTTACAGTGGGTTTGTTTCCATGACAATTTCTAAGTATGTAATTTCTAAATATGTATTTTTTATTTTCGCCAAAGATGTATAAGGAGTGATCCTATATGGAAGTGGTCTTTGATAGTAGTGGGTTTTGCATGGCTGCATTCCTGTTATTTATGAATTAAAGGAACTATATACTTTTTTCTTCATACCTTGATGTAAAATATTGGGATATTTTACTTCTGGCAAACATTGTATAAAATCACTAAATATGTGTGTCTGACACAAAATTGAAGTGATTACTGGAGTCCTAAAGGAGAAGTGTAGATAATACACATCCTGAAATCTCAATCTGACCGGCAGACAGAAGAAAGCTCCTTCATGTCCCTAAGGTGAAGAGTTTTGTATTCTTAGGATATTATCCAGCTATTTCATGTGATTTTTTTGGTCTTATTGTTAAATCTAAATATCAGATTTGTGAAGAAAATGCTTAAGAAAACCGACAGATTAGTTTTACTCAGGAATAGCAACACACATGATACACTTTAGAGAGTCCTGGAATATGAAGCCATCTCGTGCATTGTCTCAATTTCACATTAAATGTTATGTTTTTCTGTTAACTGAGAGTTTAAGTCAGCTTGCTCCTGTATTTCTTATGGTATGGACCAGAATATGACTATATTCACTCCTGAGCAGCCGTATGGTTTGTATAGTTTACAAATGAGCCATTTTCTTCCACAGACATCTCCCTTTTTACTTGGAAGATGAAGCTGAAATTTATGTTTTCATTTAAAATTTGTTCATTACAGGTGGTGCCTCCTTATAGTGCGTCCCCTCTCAGAGGTGCTGCTGGTTCAGGGCCGGGTGCCAGCCAGATGCCACTGACCAGCAGCACCACAGGATGCTATTTAAGCGTTTAAATAACAGTGGCTCTGTCACACCGTAGCTAACTGCTGGTTTGTTTTCTCCTCAGATTTCAGAAGTTTTAGTCATACAAAGGAATGGAAATGCCTTGTTTAAAAATAGAGCTCTGTGATGTTTTCATGTTCAGATGGACTTAGGACGCAGAGGATTGCTTGCATGCAAATGGCCTCTCAAGCTAAAACAATTACAACGGGGAATTTGCAAAATCTAGAGTCCTTCTGTGTTGTCTAAATACCCAGAATGAGTATCAGGTGTTGTGAGATAATTTCAAATCAATTCTGCATGATGATTAGTTTATACACTTAGACGAAAATGTGTACAATGAGTTTTACTTTATTTCTTGTCTGTTTTTCTGTATCAAAACTGTGAATTCTGAAGTGTTTTTTCAGTAGCCAGGCTTTTGACTTTGCCTTGTATGCTCAAGAAACTAACTGCAAAGTTACCCTGTGATGTCTGGGTAACCATCTACATCTACCATCTACAAGACATAGGACAAAATAAAATTTTATAAGAAAACCTTAATATCTTCAAGACCCAAATTTAAAGAAGCATAGTGATTTGTCACTGAATGTCAACTTTTATTTGACAGGAAGAGTGTGCAAATATTTATAATGAATTTGGAATTATGTATACTAGGATTTTATTTAGCGCATATGTTTGTTTGGATGTTAACTTGAGCCTTCATGTCTCTATATTTTGCTAATACCATTGTTCTAGTTTTACTTCTCAACTTTTTTAATCATAGTGGACAGCATCAATATGTTCTAAAAAAGAAACTCTAAAAGGACGAACCCTTCCAAAATAATCTGTTAATGAAATTTTAAAATTTTTATTTTATACCTATACTTATGCTTTTGCATAGTATTTTTTTAAAATGGAAGAGAGAAAAAAGGGCATAGCTTGGAAGAAAATGAAAATAAGAAAATAAGAAGTAGAAGATAAAAGGAAAGTTATAAAGAAAGAAAGAGGCAGGAAAGGGAAAAAAAGGATGAAAAGGTGAGAAAGAAGAGGGAAAGTGAAAAAAAAGAAAGGAAAGGGGAAACAAGGAATTTATGTCTCTTGAAACAGGAAATTTAACATCAGGTATTCAGATATATCAGATATTCAAACTTTTCTTATTTAGATGTTTTTAGTTTTTCCTATATAGATATGTTATTTTTTTGGTTTTTTTTTTTTTTTTTTTTTTTTTTTTTTTTTTTTTTTTAATTTATGGCAAAAGCATTCTCTAAAATTAACAGAAGGGTTTGGGGTTTTTTTTCATATTTGTAGAAATGTCTAGAGATAAAAACAAAACTACTTTTTCTACTGAGACTAATGAGTTTCTAGAGTACATCTAGGACTGTAGCATTGAGAGACTGTAGTAAATTCTAAAATACTGTTTTTAAAGCTACTTTATAGAAAGTCACATGCTTGATCCCGGCAGAACAGGTTCACAGGATGGACTGGACACTGCTGCAGTGGACCTTTCCTCTGACACAGTTCAGCATCCTCTGAAGTTAAGGAAGGTGCAGGAGAACTCACTCAAAAAGTGTTCCTTCCTTTGGAAAAGTGTATTATTTTGCTTGAAAAGTATGTATTTGAAATGCTGAAGTTTTTAAACCAAAATGCACTTGTATTTGTCTGGTCAACAAAACAAGTGCTTGTTGATATCTTTGCTGAGCTGGCAGGCTGGCAGTCTTATATAGTATCACGAAAAAGAAAACACCACTTGTAATAACAGACTTAGTATGATCACCCTTACTTTAAAGTGAAAAGGAGGAATCATACTTCATCTTAAAAGAGTCATCCATGTAATCATCATTCCAGCTGTAAATAAATATATCCTGACAGTGGTTAGGAGAGGGTGTCTCATTGTACAGCCTTTATGCCCTCAAATCAAAATAGACAGTGATGATGCTGAGCATTCTTCATGTTGGCCTTCTCATCCCCAGTGAACCAGCTAAGCAGCAGACAGTAGTTGCCCTTAAATCTCAGCAATACTCTGTGCCTTTGCTGCATAGTTACTCTCTTAATGGCTTCCAGAACTTTTGTTCTGGTTACAGATCAGATAGGCAACACAAAGTATTAAAGGTCTACAATTAAAGTGATAAGCAAATGGGATTTATTTACCTCTTTGGAAGTATTTTGAAAAGCTGGGATTTCATCATTGAAAATTGGCTCACATTCCTTAGGGAAATGGTGTCCAGGTCACTGCCTGTCATTTAAATGGGATGAGGTAGTGTCAGGGAAGGTTTTTATCAGTATAGTGCTACCAGTAGATAGCAGTAGATATTACATTGTAATACAAAAGGGAGTGAACACTAGACTTCATGTAAACAAGTACTGATTGCATTTAAAATGCAAAAAAATCAAAATAGCTGAGCCCCAAATTGTAGGGTTTTTTTTTTTTTTTTTGTTTGTTTGATTGTTTGTTTGTGGTTTTTTGGTGAAAGTGTTTAAAAACTCTCATTCAGATCATTATGTAGTGACTGACCCAAATCTTTTAAACACACCATTCTCAAAATTCTTGATTTAAAATTCTCAGGTGATGGACTTATAAATCCTCACCTGAATTTGGACATGGTAGGTCAACTCTGATTCTAGAAGTAACTGCATAATATCACAGTTGTCTAACATATATTTCAAATTAAATGTTTTGCTCCCTTTGTATTGAAAATTCTACTACTTGAAATAACACTAGTAATTTTGCAACGAAAGTAAATTTAAAGCTGATCTTCATTAATTTGAAATTATTAATATTTAATACACTTAATATCAATCTTGCATTAATTCAGTCAAAGAGTATAGTGGTCTACACACCCAGTAGTCTTCAAGGAATGAAGATTGCATTTAATAATGATTGGCTGTTATTCCCAAGAACTGGCTCAAAATCAGTCCTCATTTTCATGATTATTATATAATAAATAATTTTATGAATAATTAAAACTATTATTTGAAACTAATAAAGACAATTCACAGCAGGAGCAAAGCTGTCAAACTGTCCAACACCATTTATGCAGTGGTGATTTTTCCAGATGGCAAAAGTTATATTTATAGAAAAGATGTGAAAACATTGTCATCAGAGAAGGACCAGAAGAGAATGCTCTCCTGCTTCTCTGCTCATCAGAGCAAGTCTGGACTGTGAAGGCCAGAAAGGGACTCCTTTTTTTTTTTTTCTTCATTTATTTGAGTGTTGCACTTTCAGAAAGAAATTAATATTTGTGCTCAATCCTCAAGCTACTCCAGTAAAGAAGTTATAGTTACGAGATTGATACTACTCGACTTAGCATCCTCTGTTTTGTGGCAGGTCTGATTTCAGTTCTGAGTCCACTTGTATTAATTTTACATTGAAGAACTGACAGTGGCACTATGGAGAAACTGGTTCATCTGACCAACATTTTCTATTCACTCTGCCTTAAGCTTAGTCTTTTTGAAGACTAGGGTCTTCAAAAAACCCTGAGAAGGGCTGCTTTGGAAATGTTCTGTGTAATGGTAGCTACTGAGTTTTTTGAATCCTTCAACTCTTTATGGGGCAAGTATTTTCAGTTGTCCTTTTGTTTGGACTTTTACATATTTTGAGAGAAGGAAATTCAGTGAAGGAGTGTAAGTGCTCCAAGGAGTGACATGTCTTGCTTGGAACAGTCAATAAGTCAATAGACAATACTAGGAAGTGGAAAATAGAAGTAGAGTCCTTGTTTGCCTGATTTGATGCAAGGACAGAACACTTTCGTGTCAGATGAATGTTGCAGTCACAGAACAATTGGATTTTCTTGTATGAGGGCTGTCTGATTTACATCCTGCATCTAAGAAACAAACATTTCCATTTGCTTAAAAACAGGTCCACATTTGGCTTGAGAATGCTTCTCATTGCTCATGAAAAAAGTTATTGAAAAGGAAGTTTTTGTAAGGACAGAAAACCCATTCACCACCTTGAAATTGCACTGTTTTTCTTGATGTGGATAAATTGTAGGGAATTCTAGACAGGATATAACTGCCCTGAGAGTTTCTTTTGGGAAGCTACCATAGTCAGTGTCTGTCTGGTGACCTATATCCCTTTTCTGAACCAGCTATAGTATTCATCACTGAAATCTGCCTCTACTGGAAAATAGTAATTCATTCCAGGACATGAATTTTTGTTTCAAAGCTGAGCTTTATAAGTATCTGTGAGATAAAGCACAAGGTCAGCTGTGTAGCACTTTAATACGTGCACACAGACTGGTAGGAGGCCATATCCCCAAAATGAGCAGTTGCCACAAATCTCGTGTAGCTGCACTGGTACTCTGGGATTAGCCAAATGCCTGGTGGTTATCTAAATACAAGAACTTATTTTCTGTGTTCCCCTCTCACTGATATTGTAGCTCAGGCAGGAAAAATTCCAAAAATAATGTATTGCTGAGAGTGGTACTTCCAAAGAAACACACTGTATATCTTAAAAACGCACTGAAATTATGACACTAATTTGTCAGTGAAGGATTATGTAACCTAAATTGACTACTCTGACAGTACCCAGAGTGTCTGAAATCTAAAATTCCGTATTTTGATATACCTTCCATCTCAGGATTGCTTCAATTAGCATGCACCCTGTTAATGTCCTACTTACAGGGGGACATGGGTCCCCAAGCAGAAAGACTTTGAGTTCCATGTTCTGGCTTCTGCCTTTTTCTCAGCTCTAGAAATACTTGCCCATATTAAATCTCCTGGGAATGTGTCAGAACTCTCATTTTCATGTCAGTGATTGAAAACAAGTTGATAGACTCTGCCTTAAAACTTGATGTATATTTCTTCATGAAAATATAGTGCAGACACATTTGCTAAATTTATAATTTGAAATGTGATGGCTCTTAGAGATCACATGTGAGGTTATGGAAGAAACCTGTGGTGCTTTTAATAATATTTAAAAAATAACATGAGAGTTCAAGAGTTGGACTTGATGATTGTTGTGGGTCCCTTCCAACTCAGAATATTCCATGATTCTATGATTCTCAAGTGCCGAGTCTATGAAAACAAACACTTTGTGCATTTGCTTTTTAAATTTTGGTAGCTGATTTGACTTCTATAAGTTACTTCTTTTCCAGTATTTTTATATTTATATACTTATTTTAAATGGCATTGGCAAAGGTATGTTTTTGAACTTTTCCTGTTTACAATATGTGGGCCAGAATTTTGATGCTTTCCTAAACAAGGGATGTAGGAGACACAAGAAACAGAGCAAATTGTTGCCAGACTATCTGTACTGTACAGTGATGAAGTCTAGCAGCCCCAATCATAAATCAGATACTCAGCAAATAAAGAGGAAAAGTTAACACATGCCACTGTAAGGAATGAATCAGAGGAAAGAACAACTTTGGTAAATAAACAAATGCATTTTCCTCTGGATATGTTGTCAAAGAATTGGAGTTTCAGTGCTTTCCTCAAATGCATCTTTAAACTGCCAGATATCAGACACCAAATATCAGACAAAGTAGGCTAATTGCTAGAATATGGTTTTCTTCTAACCCTCACCTTTATCCGCAGTCTCTTGAGAGGGCTGTAAAGTAAAAGAAATATTTTCAGAACTCTTCTATATGAGATCCATATCAATGCATGCTCTTTTAGTGGGAGGAAAGGCAATGGAAACATGACAGCAAGCAGAATTTAAAAGCAAGCACATGAATAAAGTAGATCAAATTAGGATAACCTTTAAGTACAGAAGTAAAAAGTAAATCCATGATTTTGAGTCCATCAAACAAAAAGGGCAATAGGAAGTGACAAGTCTGCAAAGCAGCTCTTCTTTTACCTCTTCTTTCCCTTCAATAGTTTTTCTTTCTTTCAGTGGAAAGTGTTGGCTTCTTTTTCCACCTTGTTTATTTTTTCCCTTTTCTTTTGGTGAAAACATGTTTTCTTCCAGAAATCCACTCTGCCTGCATCCTGGCAGAAACTTCCCACTGTCCTTAATATCCCCTCACACTTAGAGTTACAGCACTGGTCTTACCTCAAACGAGAAGTTCTTTCTTTGCCTCTTCTTTTTCTAGATGTCCATATGCTTCTTGTAGGTTATCCAAATGCCTGCCAAAGACCACTCTATCCAAATCCACAAAGATCTGATGGAATTATCTGCCTGAATTTCTAGTCTTTAAAGGAAACTGTTATTTTGGATGATTCATAATGACTGCTTATTTTGCTACTGCTTCAGTAATAAACACATTATTTTAATGTCTCTTAGAAACAAATCCTGCAGTCCTCACTGAGCAAAACTTCTATTGACTTCAATAAGCTTTCCTGGGCAAGTTTAGAAAAATGGCTTCAGTATTAGGCTGAAAATAAGTAACCTGAAATGTGTGTTTTTCAAAACATTAATAAAATGTGTTGATTTTTTTCTTTTTTCTTTTCTTTTTTCTTTTTTTCTTTTTTTTCTTTTAAAATTGCATTTTTCAGTATCTTTGCCTGGTTTGCCTTCTGAAACCAAGAAAAAAAAACTTCACCATTGCTGGAACTAAGTGTCCTTCGGCATTTGGTTTTTCCCAAAAATGCCAGGGCCAAAATTCCTTTCTCAAGTGTTTGTGAACTGGAAAAAATGTGTATTCTGGTTTCTGGCATATGCATAAGCATGAGTTGGCTACTATTCCTCTGCATACTTTAATGTGGTCATAATAGTTTTCCATTACTTGTTAACTCCTGTTAATAGCACAGCATCAAGGATCACAATAAAAGTAGGGTTGATAAAATTCTGACTCACATGTAGCAAATGGGAAGTTTGGCTTAGCCCAATGTAGGGCTCCTCTTGATGTGTCAAGACATTACTGTAATAAACACAGTCAGTAGCAGTGTGTGGCACTTTTACTGCAATGAATATGTACCCAAAGGGAAGATAAAATCTGGCACTTAGATTCTGCTTCAGTTCTGGATGCACCTGTTTCTTGTGAATGGCAGAAGGAAATGTGACAGCTGCTTATCTACTCATTCAGAACTAGAGATGGCTTGGCTCAACTGGGGAAGCTGAAGTGCTGCAGAAAAGCAGAGAAAGAGATGGGCTAAATTTAGGGATTAGATTATTTTTCCAAATCTGATACTAAACTTATTGCCTACTATTAAACAAAAAAGATTTTTGGTGACTCCTTGGCATTGCAATAGGACACCGATATGCAGTCTTTCTGTCACACACCACATATTATGATATTGTGAAGGAATAAAATGTAGGTAGAACAGCTCATGCACTTGAATTTGGAAGATTCAGGCTGCCCTTATCATGGCTTTTTCATCAATGCAGATGCCTGATAAAGAGTTGTTTATTCACAACTGATTTTTTTTTCCTTTTGTATGGAAAAAAAAAGCTAAAAACATGTGTAATGATAGCTTTTGTCGTTAGGTTGCAGAATAACTTCAGAAGTTTATGTTGGCGTTGGCTAAACATAACATCTCAGCAACCTAGCCCAGAAAGGGGCTCTTAACACTCATTGATCTCTGGATCATATAAGAACTTTCTGGCAGGACAGATGAATACTGCAAGCCTTTTTTTGAAACACTTTTTTTTTCACTTCTGTTCTACATACCACTGTTTCTGCTGAACTTATTGCTCCCATTTTCCTGAGCGTGTAACCTGTCTCTCAGCTCAGAGGAAATTAATCCATCACCATCACACCTTTCTATTTCCCTTCTCCTTTTGAAAATCGTTGCTCTTTTCCTGACTTCTTTTCTTGCAAATGAGATGCAATTTTGCACTGAAATAGCCATGTTGCTTTAAACTGTCCAAGTTCCAGTTTCCATAAAGGACTGACACATGCAAATGCTACCTTTATGTTTTTTCCTCACATAGATATAAGGAGCTGTTGTAAGTGGAAACCATTATTTAGATAACAATTGCTTGCTGATGCTGGAAATGCCAAAATTAATTCTTTCACTTTAAATCTAGCATAGGCACAGATGTTCTCTGGTGGGAAGAAATACTCTTCTGTCTTCAGGGATTTCTCTCCTGGATATACAAATGCACTCTAGACAAGTTACAATGCTAAGGTCAATGAACTGAGAGCCCTGGGGGATTTCAATGTACTTTAAAATTTTCTTATTAAGTCAGTGTGACTGGAATAGGATAAACAGATACATTTTAAGTCTATTGCTCTTTCTGTTAGACCTCTTCTGTAATACATCTAAGTTACATATACCTGTTTAAACGTCTATAAATAACAGTCTACAAACCAGATATTGTTACACAATATCAAGACATGATAATAATGTATCAAGACAAGAAAATAAATGACATTTTCTCTGTTTTCCTAAATAATTCTGCAAATATTCTGGGCAAGTGACATACTTTGCTGAAACATTTCATTTGTCCATTGTGACTAGTGTCTTAAGTTTATGCCCTCACCCTTAGAATTTGCAATTGAATTTACAGTTGTTTACTTTCAAGAGTATATACAGTAATATATTTAAAAACAAATAAAATGGAAAATGGAAAGACTATCCATGATTATGCCCATGGCAGGGGAGTTGGCTAGATGATCTGTAAAGGTACTTTCAACCCAAACCATTCTTTGTTTCTGTTATTCAAAGATAAGAAAGTACTGTGCTTTCAAATTCAATCACATTTTTCACTGAAATAACTCAAAAATAGATTGTGTCTGCTGAAACATTAACAGGATCTAGGGAGGCATTAGAGAAGAAGATTCACTTTGCAATAGACATGAGAACAAGGTAGTCTCTCTACTTGGCTTCAACAGTATTCTTAGTCACAGCCATCCAGAGCTATTCTTGATGTACATGCAACAAGACATGATTACCAAGTAGTTGCATTTTTTCTTTCATGTAATGCAGCCGCTATGGAAGGATTCTCCCCTGCTGTATGATCACGCAAGCCATGTCTTCTCATCAGAATCAGTACCATGATTCTTGACAGAGCTAGCGTTTTCCAAGGAAGATATTAATTCACTTTCATTAGAGGTAAGAAGGGCACTGCCATGTTTATTTCAATAAGCAGCAAAGAACCACAGACAGAGTTAGGACATGTGGTAGACACCTGTTAGGTAGACTGAGAGCCTGGCTCCTTCCTCCTCTCAGGTTCTTCAGCTCTTTCTCAGCTCTTCATAGAGAAAGTGAGCTCTGTTAGAGTGAGCAGAAGATAGGTCTTTAATTTGAGCAGGTCCAGAATTTCACGTCATAAACCTGAAACTGATTTTATAGTCTCTTCCAGAGAGCACCATGGAAAGAAGGAAGTATTGTTTTGCTTCCACAGTGATTGATCTGAGGTTTTCCTCATACTTGGCATGAAATATGGAGAAGTATGTCTGAGTGCACGTGCAAGAGACCAAACATCCATCCTCACAATGCTACTGAGAACCTATTTGCCTTCTGTGTTTTTGGTAGAATTATATTAACCATTTTACTCAAGACTGGCCAAGTGGATTGAAGTGTCTTGAACATTCAGCAAGGTTTGCAAGTATTTGGTAGATTTTTCTTTGACTCTCTTAATGAATTTAGCTATGCTCTCTCCTGTTTCTGTTCAGAAGCAGAGGGACTGATACATTATATGAAATATGGCTCCTAGATAGTCCTTAGCCTCAGTAGAAATTTCCAAAAAGGTGTCTGGAACTGAGATATTTAGAGATTGCATTTGCAGATTACTTTGGCATCTCAGTTTTTGAATACTGATTATTTGAAACAAATCCCTGCATCTCTGAAGACTTGCCTGTCACCTACTTGGCTGAACTATGATGCTTACCAGGGGCTTTGTAGGGACTTGAATTTTAGTCTGGACTGAAAATTCTCACTGTGTCTTTGGAACTATATCTCAGTGTAACAACAGGTAAGAAAAAATAATCTAAAAGGGCTTTCATTGAAATTCAGATAGAATTAGCTATTGTGGTTCACCGTCTGTCAGATGTCCTATGCCTGAGGTCATTGGATTAGACCTTGACAACACTGATAAGATTAACTTGTCATTCCTAGTGTTGAGTTGCAGATTTATGGATTTGGCTTCTACTGGGAGTAGCTCCAAGGATAGGAGAAAAAACAGCTTATAAATTCTTCAGAGTTCTTTGGAGCCAAGAGCCGCTATTTGGCTGGCTTTGCAAGTGATATTATTTAAAGGGTACTTGGAGACATGAGAGTAATTGAAGAATAAAATAAAAAGTGAAAAATAATGGAAAGTTATTTCTCTTATAAAGTAAATTATATAAACTGCATTCATTATTATCTCCAGTAATGTTTCTCATCACAAGTAAACATTCTGTCGTTGCTGCAAGCATAAGCATTCTTCAGGCAGATCACTCAGCTACATTTACTACTCTGTTTATCAGTTGTTTCTTTGGAAAATATTTGTGAAAAATGGGCAATTGTATTTTACTAAGATTTATTGGACTTTGGCCAATAAATTCTATTAAATCATTAGTTTTTAAAATGTCCAAACTGAAGCTGGGTGGAAAAGACAGACAAAGAATGACAGGTTTTTGTTCACAGGAAAAGAAAACATGTCAACAAGTTAAATCATGCTTTTATTTGGGAGCATGCAGTAAGTACTTATTGTCACTTAGTGAATTGAAACACATAAAGTTGCTGAGATTTTGGAGAACTGTCATGGAGGAGTCTCTCAGACCTTGTTTCACTTCTAGCTGATAAAGATCTAATGAAAGTATTGGGGTTCTAAGATACTCTACAGACTATAAAGACATTCATATTTTAATTTTATTGGTTTATCATCTATCTGAAAGAATCCAATAAAATCCCAAGTCAGGGATTCTATTGTCTGTTGAGATCATGAAGCCGAATATGACAGAAAACTTCTTGGTTTTTGCTTGTTAGGTTTCTTCATAGTTGACTAGTGCTAGCTGGAGCTGTGGGGAACAGGTGTCAGGAAATGCAGTAGTAATGATGCCAGATCTTGGCTGTAGCTGAGTAGTTCACAGCAGAGCTATAAGCCACAGGATTTAAAAATTATCTTCAGTCACTCTTTTCCATAAGTGAGACTATCTAGGGATAAACAAAAATGATAGTATCTTGCTATGCTTGCATTGTAGTTACAGCAGAGTTGCAATTATGTAATTGTGACAAAAATTATTCTCATTAATTTGATATATATAAGTGGGAATTCTGATCCAGACCTTGGAAAATCTGTACCATATCCTGCCGAAAAGAATTCAGTGTTCATGCTTGGGTACTAATTAAGAGTGTTAGCATATCTGAAACAGGTTGTCCCTTTCTTTGGAACTTGTTAGTATCTTTCCTGGAAGAAGCAATAAATTTAGTCTTTGAACTTGTGCAGACCAAAAGGCTTATCAGTAGGCCTTTCTGTAGAAAGAACTATAAAATATTTGAGGTTTTTAAGATTCTTTCAAAATGAAAGGTGAGAATTATGTAAATGCATAATTATACTGTTCTGCACATTCTTTGTTTTTTCCTAATGACTTCCTTTATTTTCTGGTACAGAATTTTGAAAGAGACAGAACTAGACAGATTTTTTGTCATACACAAAATGGCTAGTTAATGCGCTTATCTTCCTAAGTGCTTCCTTTTGGAAGCAGTAGTTAGGGAGTTGGTCTGGAATGATGACAGATGCTATTCAGGTTGTCTTCCACCTGTTTCAGAATACTCTAGGATGATAAATTGCATTCTGACTCTCAGGTCCCTTGTTTCAACAGTCAACAGATGCCTTTTGAATAGGAAAGTTTGGCTTTGCCACCCAATTAATTTTTGGCAATGTTTCAAAAAAAAAAAAAGCTGAAAGCTTGAATCTTACTATGAAAACAAAATACGTCTCTGCAGACAGCTCTGCCATCTGTGCTTCAGGTTCCCTGAAGAAGTATTTCTAAAAAATGTGCACAGTATTTAAAATTTGTCAGTGTAGTACATTAAAAAGGTTTTTGTAGCCCATGTGCTTATTATTTTTTTACTTTTTTAATTAGGGTTGCCTTGAGACTAAGAACAAATGTTGCTTACTTGTCTGTGGATACATATGTATAGAGAATTTAAAAGAAATGGTAAAAAATAAGCAAAGTTTTTATGTTGTAGAGCCAGAAGATAGAGGTCTTTGGCTCAAAAAGCTTCAATTTCATCTTCCAGTGAGAATTTTCGTTTTTCTGAGAAGCTCCAGTTGGGGGCTGCTATTCTAAACACAGGAGACAGGAACAAGCAGTGACGTTGGGGTTTGCATCCCTCTGTGATCCAGCAGTACTTGCTTCAGCTCTTAAAAACGTTACATCACCACAGTTGGATGTTGTGGGACATGAGTGGGAGTCAATACTGAAATTGTTATTGTTTTACATAAATGGAAGGCTTGCTAGAACTTCGGGTCTGCAAGAAACTGAAATGGCTGAGAACTATTTTCTCAAAAGAATTAGGCTAAGGGTGTTTCAGGGGTCTTTCATGTGTTATGGCATTTTTTCTCCATAAAAAAATTATTTTTCTTGAAAATATTTAGATGCATTTACAGTTAAGTAATGGATTACATTCCTCTTGGAATGTGTGTTTGTGTGATTTAAGAGATATCTTGGGGCTGTTCAAGAAAAAAATAGAACCAAGGATAATTTATTAGCAGCATGCCAATAGAGGGAAATAAGAATACAGTAATAACAAAAGTCTTAGACAAAATGTCTTAGACAAAACAATTTGTATACCATTTCCAGATAGAGAATACCAAATGCTTATGCAAAAAATATCAGGACACTGATTTCCCAGGTCCTTGTTCAGAACCTTGATCTTATAAATTTAACAGTAGTTATAGGTAATATTGCTGGTTGACCACTATGAAATTAGTGAAAGATAGCAAGCTAATTTCTTTTCACGTCTATGCTCACAAGGTCACTATTATATTTGAACCAATTTAGTGGTTCTGCAGCAATGCAACAGAGGATGAATTTTGAAAGACTGTAATTGGTGCAAAACTTGACTAAAGCAGAGGATTTCTGGACAAGAAACAGAAAATCTGATCTCCCTAATATTTCAAATCAACCAGGTCTTGGTGGATGTTTTTTTTATTTACATATTTTTGTTTACATTTTATTGTTTACCATAGCTGTGTGCCCCATAGAACCTACTTGCAACTCGTCCAGTGTATCTAGATTTTCTCAGAAAATGGACGTAATGAAGGTGTTAATTTCCTTTTTGTGAAGGGGGGAATAATTGGGTATGCTAACAGGAGTCATAATACATCCTGAGTTTGAGCAGCCTCTGAAAGGCTAGAATGAGTGGCAAGGTAACTCCATGCACCAAGAAGAAGCAAAAGAAAGAACATACCTTTTATAAAATGAGAACTGTGTAGACATAATATCTGGAAACCATGAATTTCCTAAGGGAATGGAAGTAGGAGTTGCTGATCTCGGCTGCTGTTGTGCTCAGTAAATGTTATTGCATATACTGTTCTGGTTGATGACCAGATGGTTTGGTAAATGTTTGTGCTTGAGTAGAGCCTGAATTCAGAGAATTCTTGAACACTGTTTCCAGGACAGTGAAATTTCCCTAAGAAATTTTGAACCCACTGAGCTTTAGTTCTGCAGTTGCTTTGCCATTTGTAAGTAGTTAACCTACATTACAACACACTGGAGAAATCACTCTAGAGTCCTACAGTATAATGTAGTCAGTAGTATGCCAGTAACAAAATTAAGCTTCTAGTATAAATTGACTTGGATCTGGGGTGGCTGTTTTGTGGAATATCCAATTTCACTGTGTGTGGCACACTTTTTTTTGCTTTAGCTTTATTGTATGAGGCATGAAGTAACTGTTACTGGTTATCATATGGGTTCCATTCTCATCGTCACGAAGATCTCTTTCTCAAACTCTTTGATGTACATGTAATTTCTGTAAGACACTGTGTTTTCTGCTGCCAGAAATATGTTTTATATGCTGCTTGTATATCCAAGTGCAACTGTTTATGCCTAAACATACATCAAAGGGACCTATGCCACTGATGACTTGTGGGGTTTTTCTGTACTGCTCGGAAAGAAGAAACAGGCCTGTTTCCTTCCTCTAGAGTGCTGTTTTCCTGACTGTAAATTTCACCAAATAAGCGCACTCTTGCCAAGTTGTCTAACTCCTACTAAGGAAACTTACAGGAAGTCCTGTGTTATTCTTTATGATTGAGATTCAATGACAATATTGAATGCCCTGTATTAAGCATGCAGGTAATCAACAACCACTTCTCCCCCACCCTTACAGATTGTGCTTATTTTTTTAATACATGAACAAACCCTAGAGTATCCTACTCTAAATGGGCCCTCCGAAACTTACAGTTTCAAAGAGAAAAATTCCACTTCACTTTTATATCTTTTAGAACATTGGAATCTGGTGTATCAAAACAACTTTAAGAAACAAACATTTTTTTACTTTTTCAAAATATTTTAATTCCTATGCTACTGCTGGAAATCTTAGTGGTTGCATCTTTTTCATGTAATTATTCATGACTAGAAAGCTAATAAAAGATGGAATTTTCTTGAGTAATTCAAAATGGCTGATTTTCGAGATAAAGAAGCAAGCTTTTCCCTTGTGAGGTCTCCAGAGACAGCAACTGTCCTCTACTTAATGGAGCATGATGCATAAGTCTCCTCTTTAATGTGCTTTGAAATGAAACTGTTCTGGTTCTTGCCTGAATGAGGATTGCAGGGAGAGAGGTTGCCCTGTTGTAAAAATGGAGCCAATAGGTCAATTTTTTACCTTTACAATTTTTTGTTGCATAATAAAAAAATAGCTACTTATTTTTGGGTGTGAAGCTTGTCTGTGTCAGTCTGAGCCAGAACAACCTCAGCCATGTGTTTGTATTTTGGTCTGACTTGCTTAAGAAGCCTCAGCACACCACACAAAGCTCCTCTGTCTCCAGGCTGAGTAACAGCTATATGATACTCCCAGACATACCTTTCCTAGCCACATGACATATTGCCATTCCAAGTACTGAAAGCCTGTATATTTCTCTTTCCTGTTATTATAAATTCCATGTAAAAACTAAGCTTCAGAAATACAGTGAGGTATTTGCTAGAGACTTGAACCTGAGAGTAAGTGCTTTTCTGGGATCTCTTCTGTCAGTTTGGACCTCTCCAGACACACCAGTGGCCCTTGGAGAATATGTAGAGACCTACACTCAAAATGGGGGTGCAAGAAAGAGAAATGTTTGCATAGGCATAAGAGGTAGTGACCTGAGGTGGCCTCTGTAAATCAACAAAAATATGTGAAAGGTTTTGGTTGCATGAGCAGAGAGAGAGCTTGAGTCACCTAAAAAATAAAGGGAAAAAGGAAAGTTTTGGATGGAAGCCAGCAGGGACAACATTAGAGTAGGAAAAGAAAAGCTCAAAATGGAAGCTGGATGTGACAAGATCCAAGAAAGAGAGATGCATGGAGTGAAGGAAAAGGGGTGTGTGTACAATTCAGAATCACAGAATGACACAGTTACAGAATGTTTGAGGATGGAGGGTACCTCTGGAGAACATCCAGTCCAACCCTTCTGCTAAGGCAGGTTCACCCAGAGCAGCTTGCACAGGATCACATAGATATGTGTTGCATATCTCCAGAGAAGGAGTCTCCACAACCTCTCCAGTGCTCTGTCACCCTTGAAGAAAAATTTGCTTCATATTCAGATGGAATTTGCTGTGTTTAAATTTGTTGCCCCTTGTCCAACTGATGGACTATTTAAAAATGTGTGTCTGAAAGGCAAATTTTGTTATTGCTTATGCTCTAGTTCAGTATTTATGTTTTGCTTAAACAATATTTGTGGTGAGAAGTTATCTTCTTTGACCTGATTCCCCTTACAGTGTAATTCTCCATTTGGTTGACTTGAAGAAAAGAAAATTAAATTCAAGGGTGCAATGGTCACTGTCCGATAAGACTTGCTTTATTTGTATTCATCTGTATCTGAGGGAAAATAAACTAGGAATTATAGTTTTTATATAATTATAGAAATATAGGGAAAAGGAGGAGAAAAGATGAGACCACAGTATGTGAAGGCCTTCACACCGTTTATGTCTGCCTGCAGTCCACTTGCTGCATGAGGGACGCAAGTTGCTTTGTGGAAGAACAAGACCTAATTACACCAAAAAGTGCATAATATTGAGTAATCAAAACTTACAGTTGGATATTCATCTATAGAAGAAATAAGGATTTGCAATATCCCTAAGTCCAATGGACATTCCTGCTTTGCCTGTCTTTACACACATTGTTGGTCATAGGGTCTACTGTGCATAATTGGTGTGCACAGTTGTAACTCAACTTGAAATGTCAGAGTCCTGTACCATAATGATTGTCATGGAGACATTTATAGTGAGCCTCTTCCTGAACTCAGCAGCTCACCAAATAATTACAGTGCTATAATGGCATGGATCCTACATACAGACAGCTCTCCTTATTGAAAAATGAGGATGGCAAGTTTCTTTTCTCCAGCTGCTTATTCCATGCAATAACAATCTGGTCTTTGATTAAGAAACATTCTAGAGAGAAGCAAATTAATTGTAAAAAGGATCAGTGGAAACTACTGCATTCATTTCTCTCTCTGATGCCCCAAGCAAGAAAACAAAAAAATATTATTTTTTCTGTCATTACTAATTTCTATCTGAATCTTTCTTAATGAAGTATATTTAATGTATTCTGTAAGAATACACCTTTCCAAGATGACAGGCTCTACTGTCAAAGATGTCCCTGAGCCTGGACCTGACTATCCCAAGCTCTATGGGAAAGGAAGTGGGTGGAGATAATGATCTAACTGGATGCATGACCACGTTTTTCAAATAACCTCTCTCTGTGAAAAAAAAAAAACAAACAAACCATGAATGCCTCTAAACTTTGAAATGTTGATGCTGGAAATCTACATTTCCCTTCTGCTTATATGGCTTGGGTTTTTTCCTGTTACTCTTCAGTCCTGACTCTGTTATTCCATCTTTGACATGTAAAAATGTTCAGTTTATGTTACTTAGTTTCAATATTGTTAATGATGGCTCATCCTTTGGTAAAAGCACAGGTCATCACAGGAGCAAACCTGAGCAAATGTCTTGTTCAAAAAGATAGGATACAGCACACGCCATAACCAGTCACAATTGTCTCTAGTTCTGGAAAGCAGCATGCAAGACCTGAATTCCTATAAATAGGGATAGTCCCATAAATGTAAGTGGTGTCGATTTGATTTGTAGCAAGAGGGTCCTCATGCATGAGAAGAATAACAAAACCCCTGCATATACTGTGTTCTCCTGCATATAACATTTTTGATTACCCTGTGTTCATTATTATTGAAAAAAGGGTGGTAATAGAAAATCACAGCTTCTGAGGAGGCTGAGGCTATTTTGCCAAGAACAACATAATGTACCAGCTTTTACTTCAGGATGAAGTCTGTTAAGTATCTAGCAGATTTGTTTTTCATCAAAATAGAGTTAATATATTATATGTGGTCCTTTAAAGGCTACATGGTTTGTGAAAAAGGCTCTTTTGGATCAAATTGCATTCATTGCTGAACTTGATATGGAGATGGTAAAGCTCATTAAAAAACTTCATGGCAGGTAGTCAATGCCACTGCTACCACAACTCTAAAATTTTTTTCCAAATTACAATTCCAGGCATACTTTGGTTTCTTCTGAGCAAAAACAAGTGACACTGTAGAAAACTATAGGCTAAGAAAAGAAGGCAATGGGATGTGTGTCTCCATTTGATTATCCTACTAATTTGCAATAATATATTGGGTATCACTGTAAGTCATTGAAATGACAGACCAAAACACAGAAGATAGTATGAGGCATAGACTCTTCAGTTTCAAAAAAGGATTTATATTCCAGTGACCTAAATGTGTAGCTAACTGACAACTGATTTTGACCAAATTCTGCTTTAAGAATGGTCAAGTCTTCCCACTTTTGATTTTTTTTTCCCTTACAATACTTTACTGTGATTAATCTTGCATTCTTAATGTTGTCTTTAATCACAGTATATATTTGTAAATACAAAAGCTTAGGCACTGGGAATGGAGTTTAAGAAGATATTAAGAATTAAATTCAAGAAAGTGTTTTCCAGATCTTCACTTAGTCACTGCTTATATAGTTCTAAAGCTACCCATAAAATTTCTTAAATCCCCAGGTTAAAAAAAAAAAAAAAAAATTGTTTCCAGGCATGAGCAAAGAATTTCAGTTTTGGTTTGTCTGAGCATTTCAGCATCTATCAGAAACATATTAAGAGACTAGTAATCCATACTTACATTGCTATAATGAGATCATTACCATTTCACCTGCCAGAAAGGACTCCAGCTGCAAACTGAAAGCAATAAAAATTACAAAAGCACACTTTTGGTAGCCTCACCTGCATTTTCAGGGCTTCCTAAGTGTTTTGAAAGAAGTTGTCTATCTAGGTAGACATATAATAAGGTATGGAGGAGCAACATGGAAGAGACTTAACTGACTTTGCAAATACATTAACACTCAGTATACTAGATTTAATATTTTTCACATTTTCATAGAATTGTAGCAATTTTTTGTTTGGTTTTACTCTAGACTGAATGACCTTGGAAAAAGTCCTTGTATCTCTTTGTGAAGAGGTACATTATCTTCTCTGCACTAGAGAAATGTCAGAGTTCCCCGTTTTCAGATCTCTTATATCAGATGCCGAGAAACAGAAGGCCGCTTTGGTCAGCACCTATACACAAAGACTACTGGCCTTGCCAAACAATGTAAGACATTAACTGATGGCTTCTGCAATGCCATGGGACATGGCCCAGAGAGTTTCTTCAGTAAATGTTCATGCAATCTAGGAATCCTCTACACACCTGCAGAGCATGTCTGCTGTCCACATACAGTAACTCTGATCCATCCATACCAGACCTGCCTCCCAACCCTGACATGGCTTCCTGCTGTTCATCTCTCACCACAGAGAAGAGATTGGTGACTGCCTCTCTGTTTCCCCTCATGAGGAAGCTGGAGACAGCCATGAGGTCTTCCCTCAGTCTCCTCCTGGATGAACAGATCATGTGACCTCAGCTGCTCCACATATGTCTTTCCCTCTAGACCCTTCCCCATCTTTGTTGCCCTCCTTTGGATACTCTCTAACACTTCATGTCTTTGTTATGCTGTGGCTCTCAGAACTGCCCCCAGCAGTCCAGGTGAGGCTGCCCCAGCTCAGAGCAGAGCAGGACAATCCCCTCCCTTGCCCAGCTGTGATGCTGTGCGTGATGCATCTCAGGACAGCATTGGCCCTCCTGGCTGCCAGGGCACTGCTGAATCATGTTCAACTTGCCACAGACCAGGACCATCAGGTCCCTTTCTGTGGCACATCTTCCCAGCCTCTCATTCCCATTCTGCCCATACATCCAGGGTTGCCCATCCCAGGTGTGGAATCCAGCACTTTCCCATGTTGAATTTCATGTGGTTGATGATTGCACAGTTCTCTGATTTGTCAAGGTTTTTCTGCAGAGCCTCCCTGCCTTTGAGGGAGTCAACAGCTCCTCCCGGTTTAGTATCATCATCAAGTTCATCTAATACAACTTCATGATCATCATCCAAGTAATTTATGAAGACATTGACAAGCACAGAGATGAGGAAGGAGCCCTGGAGACCCCACTAGTGAACTATCATCGGACCCTATTCACTACAACCCTTTGTGCCCACCCTGTGAGGCAGTTGCCCACCCATCATAGGACGTGGTTATGCAGTTGTGGGCTGGACATTTTATCCAGAAGAATACTGTGAGACACAGTATTAAAAGACAATAATCACTACAGCCTGAGTTAAGAAGATATTTTTGGCTTCACCTTACAGATCTCAGGTACAAAAGATTCCTTGACACATTAAAACAGGTCATTAAAAAATGTGCTTAAAAATTCAAGCTGGAATGTGAAGGTGAAGATATGGGCATTTCTTACTACTGCCTGGAATAACTCATAACTATAATAATAACTCATGGAAAGATTAATCACCTTACTATATGCATTAACTTATTTGTCTAAAATCAAGGAATATATCTACATAGGTTAGACCCTGAATAAGCTGTCATCCAGAAATGAAGGAGTCTCCAATGTGCTAAAAGCCATAGCACAGTTACAATGTATGAACACTGGAAAATGATTTTTTTTTCCTTGGAATTTGTTAATGTCAAATTCTTATATTGAGCATCCAGGACTGGATGAGCATTTGTCAGCATTTGAACATGTGGTTTCTCACACAGGACAGCACAGTAGCCTATTATGACCATTAGACCACTGAATAATGTAGTGAATGTAAAATTTGAAATGTGGTTACAAGGCTACAGCTGAATAGCCAATTTGGGAATTGAAATTTGGGGTCTAAATTGTTTTTTACCTGGGCACCATATTCTCCTGTCACTGGAAATGAATAACCAACATTGACTTTTGAAAAATTGCTTGTCTCTACAGCGGGAAAACAGGGCCTTTGGGTATACATTGCCTACCAAAATCACAGACATGCTCTGTTCTTTGTTTTCTCAAGATTGCTGTCTCCTTCTTTAATCATCTACGCATTCTGATTTTTGTTTTATTAATGATGGATATTCATAGATAGAAATTGTTCTGCAAAGTGATGAATTTTGCAAGCCAAATCTCTTTCCCTGTCCAACTTTATAAAAAACCAAGCATATAAGGCTCCAGACAGAAGCAAAAGCAATTTATTTTAGTGCATGATTAATACTAAATATACATAAGCATACACAAATACCATTCATGTTGCCTTTTTCACTTTATTTCTTGTTCACTTTATTTTTTTCTAAATCAATAAATTACAATGGTGGGGAAAATTGATTTAAAAATCTAAGATAAACATAATACTAGTCTAGGAGACAGAAAGACAGAAAGGTGTTTAGATAGATGCCAAGGAGGAGAATAAAGAAAGTGGGTATTTTCAGTGTCCAGATATATGAGACATATTTTTCATTAGGAAAGAAAAAAACAGTGGCAAAAAGACTGTAAGAGTGTAAGAAGCAGAAGTTAAGTGATAATTGAGGCATTCTGTTATAGACAGCCTGTGAAGGCTCCTACTCTTAACTGAAGTAAGGATCGAATTACAGGATCTTTTGCAATAGGAATAAAACACTCTCAGATTGCACAGAGACAGATTATATGAGCAAAACAGCTAAATTAATGAACTGAGGAAAAGCAGGTTGATTAATCTGTAGCTGTTTTGACTGTGGTGAGGATTTGAAACCAAGCCAAGAAAAACAACTGTAATAGGGAGCTACTATTGAGCTTTCTAGCTGAGAAATGATGTTGAGGTGTAATTTTAATTAGGATTCTGAGTGAAAGACAGCAGAAAGTATCTTTGACATAGAAAAAGTGATGAGTATGAAACATTATACATATTGCTCATTAAATATCTATTTTAATTTTGTGGTCGAAATATTTTTTTCATACTGTGAACACCTTTTTTGTATATTCATGAGACTATTATTTTAAACCTTTTTACTCAAGGAAAGAACAATGTCTGAAAAAGAACTGAGCAAGAAGAACTCTTTTTTCAGTGGCCAGAGAAATTGAGCTTATCCAAGTTTAAGGTTTGAAAGACTGCTCCTAGAGGAGGTGGCTTAATTATATAAATAAGTATCATTTTACTTGAAGCTTAGGAGCCTAAAAAATGTTAAAAATGTAGATTTCTTAAGTATAATTATATGAGTGCCAGGCTCTCCATTTACCTCTTGGCCATATTGCATTGTTGCTTCTGTGAAGTACTTGTATAGTGCAGTCTAGTGTGCAGTGCATAGTACCATCCTATATATTAATCACTTAGATTTGGTTATATAAATTTAACTTCTTTGAACTAAGTAGCCCTGATACAAATATTTTCAGCAGCTTGCTCACCTTTAACTGCTGGGAGATTCTGCAAAGCCTTATCACTGCTGTCTTTGTACTCTTACGCTTAGGAAAGCTGCAGTAACATTGACATCAAGTAGCTAGGAAAACATCTGCATGTGCATTACATTCACTTCTTCAGCTTCAGCTCAGTTAATGAACTGTCTGCTTCCATGTAAATCAAGAAAAACAGTTAATGCTTTCATCAGGTGAACAGTGCTCAGGAGTTTCTGTGAAGGTGGGGCTGTATTCACTGCAGTGGCTAAATGTTGCCCATATAAACACCCCATCTCAAAGATGTTGTTCTGTTTTTCAGACAGGCTTACAGGTATTAAGAGAAAGTGTGCCAGTGTGCCAGGTACCAGAAGCCAGACCAATTTATTTTGAATTTGTGGAATGGAGAGAAAAAAGAAGACAGCCAACAAAAATCCCATTAGTGGTTTTTGAGATCTTAACAAAATGGAAAGAGTGAAAAGCTGAGATTACATCTGGGATTTATCACCATATTTTGATAAACCTTTGGGTTTAGCCAACACTCTGTCCTCCACTGAGGATTCAGTGAAATTGCCCCATTACATTCTCAATAGAGTTTGTCAGATCAACTTTACACCTGAGTGTTTTTGACTGATTAGTTACTGGCATAGTGAGGAACTGATTAGTTACTGGCATAGTGAGGAATTCAGACAAAGGTGACTTTTTCTTCTTAGGAAACTTAAGCATGTCAAATATTACTAGGAAGCGTGACCCTAATTAGAAAAATGGGAATAGTTACTTTGTTTCCATCCTAATTTAAAGATAACATCTGAATCTTCTTAAAGAGTAGAAGATACATTTTGCTTAATATCAAATTGATGTGTTGATGTATTGCCAGTAAAGGAGCAGTCTGTAAAATAGATGCTTTTAAGATTACTTAGTCTCAGATGAGTTGTCCATAGCCTTTCACAGTGCATGAGCTCTGAGGTTCCAAAGCATGAAAATCCATCTCAGTTATCCACTTGAAAATGTCAAGAAGTGTCCTAGTTAATAAACTTTAGAGTAATTCTTCTATTGCTGCATATTTGATTATTTATGCAAAGGACATAAATAATGAGGACAGCTTTGACTTGAGAGCTGCTAACAGCTGTATCCCTGGAATATTCTGTATTCTGTCAAGCCCTGCTTGGATGTCTAAAGTCTAACATGAGAAGACTAGACTGTCTTTCCCCATGGTCATGCTGTCTAAAATAACCATTTCAGTATATGTTCGAGGTCACAGCCACTGTTCTGTGAGGCTATTCCTTCTTTACTATTGCTGTGTGCTTCCATGTGGCTGTGGTTTAAAACATCCAGGTCCCATAAAGTAAGTTGAGAAAACCATGAAGATTACTCCATGTAAGCAGTCTTTTATCTTTGCACTTAGCAATTATTTAGTCTTGTTATCTTTATTTCTTGAACTTTCCTGGGTGTAATTTTGTCTTTTGTTCAGACAATTTATAAAAGAGATTTAACAGTATTTTACAAGGATCTATACACATTCAGAATCTTCTCTGAAATATCTACAACATGTAGTTGTATGTTCTATTTTGAGTTATAGTAATGGCATTAACAATGCTAATATCTGGTAGACTTTTTACCTATATGGCTCCTATCATATATTAAAATGCACTTTTAAGAATGTCACATATATCAACCATACATCTCTTTCAAGAGCTTCAGTTTGCATGCAGCTTTTTTCCTAAAATTGTGTTTTTTCTGCTTGCTTAGATAAGAATTGCTGACTGCAAAACAAAAGTAGCCAACATGGTGATACAGCCAGTAAAATTGCAGTTTTGGTGACAAGTGTATGATACCCTCTAAATTTACCTACAGTCTTGTTACTTGTGCACATGCCACTATGTGCTATTTTTATTTAGTAAATAAAAAAAATCATTTATTAATAAATCAAAAAGGTGTCAATCAACCACACATTCAGAAAGAAGTCAAAAATAGTGTATGTAAACATAAGACCTTTGTAATGCCAGATACGGTAATATCAGCGCCTGATGTGTTTCTGGCAAGCCAAGGCTAAGTGACAGAGTATAATTAAATGTTAAATTAACCTGTAAGGGGTTCCTAAGGACAGAGGATACATTTTATTTAAAGAAAGTAATATTGTACCTCATGCCAAGCTGAAGTAATTTCCTTCCGCTTTCTATGCTTCCTGGGTTTCCAGATTTATATTTTTTAACGGCATTTGCCAGAGCTCACCTGAAGAGAGCATTACTCAAAGTCTAAAGGAAATATTTTTGTTCAGAATCCAGACCCGTAAAGAATAACTACTGTATGCTAAAATAAAAAAAAAAAAAACCTGTAATTTTACTAGTAATTATGCACATAAGTTGAATAAATAGCCCACTGTTGCTGAGTTGAATAGGAAATTCACACATTGCTGCTTACAGCAATGCACTGGGGCTGCTTTCTCTATCACTAACCTAATTGAGGGATTTCTTAGCATGCAGTTTGTCTTTTCTTGGAAGCCAAAGTAGATTGTGTGAAACAAAATATACACATGGTCCCATTGACTGGGAGAACTATTAGTTTAAGTGTCCACTTCAGCCAGTTATTCAAGAACTCAGCTACTTCTTGTTAGGTATAAAGAAACTTTAGTTTAATTTAATTTACGTGTAATGTATAATTCGCTAGTTGCAGAAGGATTGTTCCACTAGTTCTATACTAAATTATTTGAAGGCCAAAAGGCTGAAAATTTAACTGTCAGGAGCTGGACTCACAAGGACATGTATGAGTGTAAATTTAACAGTAAGGTACCTCTTTCAGTCACAAAACTATCAAACAGCTGCTGCTTAGAATTATGGGAGCATAAATTTCCCCAACAGTTAAGTTTCCACCAGTACAGCATTTCCAGTGGCAACATTTGCTGCAGAGCCCTTTTGGTTCTGTCAGTACTGGAATACATTCTGGGCACATGGGTCAGGGACTTCAGTCCTTTTGCAGAGGGACTGGTTATTTCACAGGGACCCTTCCCAGCACAATGGCTTCCCCCGTGCCACCTGGAGGCACCCGTTTCTTCCATGGCTCCATGCAGGGATTCAGCTTGGGGATATGGATTCTGCCAAGTAGTGAGACAAATTTGACTGGTGAGTGACTTGAGTCCTTTATTTCATTTGTGGTGACCTTTTTGCAGTGCAGTGCAATGAAAATTTAAGAACTCAAGAAATAAGGCCTAGATTTTATGAAGTCATCCGTCGCTCTCCATGAAAAATTCAGACCATGAATGGAGTGGGATATTGGGAATGTGTGAGTATAACACAACCCCTGTAAGACAATAGCCAGAGAATTGCTTTTACCTAATACTAGCCATTTATTTATTTACTTACTTATTTTTTAACCTAGGAAAGAACCATGACCTCTGTCTTTCCTTCTCTTTTAACTTGGATTTGCTAGCCAAAATATTCCTCAACTATGTCCTGATTTCCTGATTCATATTTACAGAGAAGTACACATGCTCCCATCTATCATTTATTTTCTGAGAATGTGATATTATCCAAGAATATTTCACAGCAAATTAGAAATCCAGATGATTCACTGATTTCAACAGGGACCCATATCTGCCTGTTTTATGTGTAAGAACATTTTGTACAGATATTGCATTTAGATTCATTAATTCTTGAGCTGTGGGTTCCTCCTGTTCATCATGTTGAGGACTGAGCAGGTGGATTGCCTGCTGCCTTTGGCTGGGGCTGTGAGGAGCATGACAGTGATGCTGTGGTCACAGGCAGATCAAATTGTTCTGAACCAGTTAATGCTGCTTGTGCCTGACCTCTCGAGTATTTTGTGTGGTCTATAGTAGTATAAATGATCTGAATATATTCCACAGGAAATGTTTGAGTTACTGTTTTGGTTATAGCATTTTATAAGTATTGAGTCTTGTGGTTCTGTTTTGGAAAGAGTAGTGCCTTCCAATCACTGAAGATAAATCACTGAATCACAGAATAAGCTGAGATGGAAGACACCCATAAGCACCACTGAGTCCAACTCACAGGATAGCCCAAGTCACACCATGGGCCTGAACATTGTCCAAACACTTCTTGAACTCTGTCAGGTTGGTGCTGTGACCACTTCCCTGTGGAGCCCATTCCAGTGCCCAACAACCCTCTGAGTAAAGAACCTTTTCCTACTTTCCAACCGAAACCACACCATCAAAACTTCAGGCCATTCCCTTGGGTCCTGTCAATGGTTGCCACAGTGAAGGGATCAGTGCCTGTCCCTCCTCTTCCCCCCATGAGGAAGCTATAGATTGTGATGAGGCCTCCCCTCAGTCTCCTCTTCTCCAGGCTGAACAGGCCAAGTGACCCCAGCCACTCCTCACACAACTTCTCCTCAAGGACCTTCACCATCTTCATGTCCCTTCTTGGATTCTCCATAATACTTTAATATCTTTCTTACATTGTTGTGAACAAAACTGCAAGGTGAGGCTATATGCTTCAGGTATTTGAGGCTGTCATCTCTCAGTTCTGCATCTTTAATTAGAGAGTCTGAGACAAAGAAGTTTGGCCTGAGATTGTTGGTGGCTTTGTCCTTCTAGTCATCTCATTCATGTACAGGTGATTTGCAAGAGTATTAAAATTTAGATCAGAATTCTCCTAGCATTTTGCACTAATTTCTCTTCTGCATGCTAAAATGTTCACATTTTCAAAAAGGATTGTCTGATCACCAGAGAAACTTCACAAGGTATGTTCCATGATGAAATAGAGAAATGCATTCATTAGTTTAATTAGATGATAATTTCTGTAAATAAATCCTGTACCTTTGTTTTGAGACAAGTAACCAAATCGTTGCTGTCACCATGAGTCTATTGATAAAAATTAATCTAGATCTGTAGGGAGAAGTCACTGACTTTGTTAAAGTAGCTAATATAGGAAAAATGTTTACTTTGGACATTTTACCAGCCATGACAGTTTTGTTTTTTTTAAACATGCATAATTTTGTCTTACAAATTCTAATAAGGTACCATCAGAATGTAGCAAAATTACAGGTGAATTATGCAAAATTATTTAAAATATAAATTTAAAATTATTATTTTCTTAAGAGGTTTCTTTCTTTCAAATAGTGATTTTACCTGTGCACTGTCCTGAAGCTCCTCACCAGAAGGGAATGTTGTCTCTATAATTTCTCTCTAGCAGAGAATGTCTGTGGATTTTAATGCTGGACTAGTTAAAAAGGAGACCATAGGAATAGATACTTCAAAACACCAGAAAAACATGGTGCCTAATTTACATGCCAGGAAATGCAGTCTTGCTGAAAGGATGTACCTGTTCCCAGCTAATAAGTAATCCTGCCATTTGCATTGATGGTGCATCTTTGCTTACTCTTGAGTGATTTTATGTATCATACATTAATGGTAACATATATTTTGGATTTTTGAATCAGAAAACTGAGGCTGTTTAAACATTCATGGTTTAAACTGCTGAGGTAACTGCTTTTTTATATAAACCTTGTTTTATAAAACTTTATATATGCACATCTGTTTTGCTTCGGTAACTCTGCTACAGCTGATAATAGCGATGCTTTTGGAAAATTAAAAGTGTTAGAACTTATAATGATTATATAAAGTTATAAATTATATTAACTGCATAAATCACTAATTAGAGAGCTAATTAGAGAATCCTGTGAAATCTGCTTGCTGTCATGAGATAGTCTCACTGAAATTGGGGGAATGTGCAGCACAGAATTGGTATCTGTGAACAGTCTTTTATCAACCTTGCAATAAATTTGCAACACTTGGATTTCACAGGATCTCCATGTTCTGGGTTTGTAATTTATGTAGTAGATTTCCCAGATTTTTAAGGTCGCCCTATGAATTCAGAGGTTTTTAGACTGCAAAGGGTCATTGTTTGATGTTTCTTAGGGGAATGTAGAGCCTCTACCTTCAATAGCACAGTTGAAAGTTAACATAGCATAGAGATAATAAAAGGTTTTTAATGATACATGAGCTAAGTCAAGTTCCCCTCTCACTTCAGATCACAATAGTGCAGAATGGATAATATCTTGCTGGAACTGATTTGTATCCTTTTTTCTTGTTTCAGGGGAGATTAGAGACTAGTGGTCAAAGGCAGGCCAAATCTGAAGGTGTTGTGCAGTCTAAAGGTGCTGTTTGACTTCAGTATTTGGGGAGGTGGGATCTGCAGACAGAAAATATCTAATTTGATATTTTGAACTCGCCCATTGTTGATGTTGCTCAGATAGAAGAACAGGAAAAGATTTAAAGGTTTCAGTGAACCACCTTGTATTTTCTGCACAATTCCCTTGCTAAATCTCCTCCAGAGTTTGCCTCTGCTTCAATGATACTGGTTCAGCTTCAAGGAACCTGATAAAAGGGACTTTTATAATGCACAGAAGACATTTAGATTATATTTATAATATACTGACTTTGAAAATTAGTTACTTGAAATCTGTAAAACAACCTTATTCTTCCATCACTGAAACTATCCTTCCTAGAGGGTAGGAGCTTCCATTCCAATGGCCAAATTCCCATTGATTTCAGAGCTTTGGAATAAGACTTGTAATCTTTATTCTGTTCATTTTAATACCAAAGTCTTCTTTTATACAGCATTTATTTAATTTCTATATTTATTATAGCAACTTCAAGCAATACTGGAGAAAAAAGACAATTGGAGCACCTCTATGAGTCCAGAGTCCATTCCCATATTACAAACAGGCTTAAGTTATTACAAAATGGAGATGTAGCATGTTTTCTTATTATCCTCATTCTATGTATTCATGTTACAGGTAATGGATTATTTTGCAGGATAAAATGCACTTAAAGTTCAGATGAAGAAAAATTATTAAGTTTATTATAAATCAGAAACATTGACTGTGGGCAGTGACTATTTTAGTCTTCCATTTTACTTTGGTTTTGCTGATAAAAAAGCACTAAATAATTCTGAAATATTTATATTAAAAACATAATAGAAAAAAGAATATGTTGCTCAACATTGTTCATGCAGTTCAAAAAGTATGATGCTAAGTTGCTTCTTGCCTTGAAAAAAGTTAGGGGAAAAAAAAGTCTAACTGTCTATTAATATAAAAGTATTCTTCATGTGCTCAAAAATCACCATAAATTCTTAACTTAAGTTAGTGCAGGAACTGCAAAGAAGTTTGGACAAATTATAAACAACCGAGGATGTGATTTGTTCTGGAGACTTTGGTTAAAAGGGAATTTCAGTAAAGTGGGAGGACAGGGGTTTACTAAATACACAGGCTGTATACACAAATACATCCATAAATGTATGACATTGATGGGAAAGTGATGAGATACTGAAAACTGATGGGTTTTAAACTTCTGCCTTTCCATTCCAGCAATTTTCTTTTCTAAGAGGCATGTTTGCACATCTGGTTCCAGGGGAAAGTTTAGGCTGAAAGGACACCTCTAACCATGACTGAGGAACTAAAACAAGAATACTTTTCAAAACATACTGCATAGATTAGCCATATGTTTTCAGTGCATTTTATTAGTTTTTACAGACAGAGAACAAAAAACTTCTTTTACAGGTGAATATTTAGCTCCAGGATTTAAAGACTGTGAGTGCAGAAATATCATGAAGTGGCAAAGTACTGTATAATGCTGAATTTACTTGTCTTCCTTATCACAATGGCTGTTTTTCAAGATATCAGACACTGTCCCTGTTATATTTGATGCTGTATGCAAGCACAAAGAATGATATAGTGGCACTGTGACTCCATGTGCTTAATCTGTTACTGTCTTTAAGCTACTGCCCCTAAATAGTGTTTTGGAATGTCTTTGTGATGAACGGTAAAACAATAATTTGATTCCTTTTTATTTATTCTTTCTGTCAAGCAATAACATTTAGTTAATCTATGGTCAAAATATGAATTGAACTAATAACTTTGCCTTGCACAAAATGATAGAAAAAAGAGAGTAGGGAACAGACAGCAGCAAAAATGGGCAGAATGCTATGGAAATGTGATTATTAGGATCTTAAGAGAAGCCAAGGACCATTGTGAGCAGTGAAGGGATGTTTTATACTATGAGTATATTCTTATGCCCCACCTCACTTCTTTCCTTTATGTTTCCTTGCATGTGGACTCATTACAACTTACATGCAGGTTTATTGTAAACAGTTTGGAATATGGAATGTATCTTCCTGTGTGCTCCCTCAGTTAAAATACTTAGCAAAAAGAAACAAGTTATGCATAGAGAAAAAGGCGTATACCAGTATTGAAAGGGGCAAACAGTAAAGCTATACCTATTCAAATTCTGGGCAGGTTCTCTTTCAAATCTGGATTAAAACTCCATGATTCATGACTTGATAGAAAGTCAGCTGAAGGTGGCCAGCAGGAGAAAATACAGTGTAATTGTTGTGAGAGAATACTCCTAGGAAAACCAGTAAAACAGTCCTGCTGCTGCACCTTCCCACCCTGTTATTGGAAGGAGTAGGTAATGTAGATGCGGCTTCCCAATTGCCATGGGAGTTGAAGGCACATTATTCATCATTCCCAGGTCTGTCATGATGTTTCAGGTTTACTATTTTGGCTTAAGAATACCAAGTGGTGGTGTTTGGTTTTGGAAAAGTCAGCATAGTTTTCAATGAATGTCAGAAATTCTTGCTTACCTCTTGGAAGCGAAATCTTACCCAGGATAATGTGGCCTCCTGTGAGTTAAAGGTTTTGAAAGAACCACATCGTTGTCAGGGTGGTGCTAAAACTGCAGCCTGAATTTAGTCTTTGGTTTTCATTTGTGTCCTTGAACTATGAGGACATTGTTTTCTGTAAACATCAAGAAAGAAAAAAACCCAAGTTCATTGCTGTAGTTTTACTGGTAGCTTTAGATGTTGCATCCAAGGCATTGTGAAATGCTGCACTGCTGAATGCATTGGAATTATTCTAAGAACTGTAAATAGACTTTAACCATTGTAGGTAGGCATCTATTTGGGGACAAAATATTTAGCATTGTGTATTTTAACTGTTTAGCAGCCCATTAAACTGCAAGGTAATCATCACCTATTTCCTAATGGACACAGATATTCTTCTTATTATTATTAGAAGCATTTATTATGTTTTATAGTGTTGTGTTTAATTTATTATGTTTAATAGAACTAGCAGTCTCAGAAGAGGACTCAGATGAAATTATGAATATGTTACTATAAACCACCCTTTTATCACACCTCTTTGAAATCTGGAGTAATAGTGGGTTTTTTTCCAAACTGTTTACTGTCATGATTTAAGTAATTCATAGATTCACTTTAGTAGTAGCCACTTTTATATTGTCAGTGAACAGTTTGTAATTCTCATGAAGTGAGTAATCAAATATGATTTTGTCCATTATTTCTGTCTGATATTTAAAATTCAGACTGTTTGGATTGCATATTCATGAAGTTAGGCCTATTTTAGTTTTCTACTCACAGATGCTACAAAATTGTCCTGATATAATCTCTTAACCTCCTGACTCCTGAAAAAAAAATGGAGTAAGCAGTCCCTTAGAGACATTTCACCTCCAGAAAAGGAAGACTTACAGAATCCTCTTATTTTAATTTTTTTGCACAGAAATTGTATATTTCATATGTCTTGACTGGTAATTTTTGACCTGTATCAGAATTAATTCAGATACCTTCCATTTATCTTTGAAAAGAGTATGAGCTTGTTAATGAAAAGGTTTATGTAGTTAGTAAATTTCTTCTATGAAATATATCTGTGAAATGATCAGTCAACCACTGTGTGTTGCCAAAAGTCTCACAATCCAGCACTCAACACTTCATACATACAGAATTCTTCTGTGCTCCATAGGTGACAGTGCCTGAGGAGGTGCATTAAGGGAAACAGAAGGCTCCCTTCCTCATCACTAATGTCTTTGGCTGCAGACACTGCAAGGTAAGGTTTCTTAAAATGGTGTGAGGCACAGTGTGGCAGTTGTTTATTTTTATGTAAGACTGTTTATTTTTAAAGCCTGAAGGAAAGGAGATATAGGTTGCCTATATTCCATAAATACAGCTAGGTCCCTGGATAATATAACCTTGTGGTTGTCCAAGAGGAAATTCCATGTAACTTTATGTGATTATTAGACTCTGTGTCTCAGCTTGTTTTCATCATCTCCTGAAAGACTGTTAGGAAAAAGGTGAAAGGTTAAAGAGAAGTTAGGGATCAGTCTCAGTGTGCAGTGAATGCTTTGCATATCCCCCACTTCCTCCAGAGAAGCTAATGGAAAGTAAAGTTCAGCTTTTCACAGCAGCTGCTTTGCACCTATGGAGGTTACTTGTGTCTGCATCAGCAACATTTCACCCTGCTCCCTGGGTCTTCATGAAATGGTGAAAAGAAGTTGAGAGCTCTAATGGAGATACGTGGGGATATAGGTGAAAGACTTCCATTGAACATTATGTTGCTAAGGGAAATTTTGGATGATTCAACATCAAGCATTCTTTCCTCTAAATAAGTATAAACCAATATTCCAATGGATGACATCAGGAAAAGAATCTACAAGCAGGTTTGCACAGAGATGCCAGATGAATATATATATACAGAGACACCAGTGAATATCTTTATCAGTGGGAACAAAGATCTGGTTGTTAGTTTTTGAAAATAAATTGGTCTTGACCTCAATACATTGCCTAAAATTGAATCTAGGAAAAAACTATTTCTGTGTTCATAAACTTCCCCTCCTGGTTTATTTGAAAGTGACATGATATTCCTCATGCTTCATTCTGCCCATGGTTTGGGGCTGCAGCTTTTAGCTTGCTAGTTTTATTTTGGAGCAGTTGTCAAGACACTACTTGTAGATTATATATAGAGGTAGGGAGAAATTTTCATCCCACTGAAGTCAAGGGGAGTCTTACCATAAATTTGGTCCAGATTTTAAGTGTTTTGGCCATCTTAACATTGTTTCTTAGTGAATGACAATAATCAGCTTCATGTGGTGCATTTACTCCATTTCCATAGAATGACTTGGATAAATATGCAACAAAAATTTTATAGGTACTCTGCATTCAAGTAATTGACACTCAATTCGCTGTATCTGTCAGATATTTCAATGTGTATCTATAACAAATTTTTGGTAGCATTTTTAGCATGCTGGTTTTTTCAAAATAGTAAGTAAATTGAATTTTTCCTTCCAATGTAATATGCACATTGTAGTTTAGATGGAGATTATATCATGCAGCAATTGCTCAAGATTTTCAAAGACATTAACTCATTAAGATGAGAGTAACTCTCCCTTTTACAAGTGAATAACTTGACATATTCAAAATAATAATACATCCCAGAGCCCCCACCCCCTAAACAATTAATTATATCAGCAAAATGTTATATCACATGTTTTAAGAAACAAGATCATTAATTCAGGGAAGATCTGGATTTCTTTGAGGAATTTGACTCCTATATGCTGTTTAAACAGAAAATATCTCTTTCTTGTCTGTTAGATTTTGCAGCATTAACCAAATAATTAAAAAATCAAACAAAATGTATAATTTTAACACAGGAAGGAAATCATTGCTTCTGTTTGCAAGGCAAAAATAGTACTTCCTGAAAATACATTTCAATTTCATACTAAAACAGCTTGTAGCTGGAATTTCACTTCAATACTTATCTGCACAGAACACATTATACTTAAGCAAGTGACTTGAAATAAATATACTATGGTTAACATGAAACATTTCCATTTGCCAACAGTTACCACATGAAACATGTGAGATCACAGCTGTTTCCCCTGCAATTAGAAAAGGACATACACTTGTGATAATTTCGTGGTAACCAATGAGAATATTCTTTGTTTATGACTTCCACTTGGACACACCTTTTTGAAGAAACAAAACAAAACCAAGAACAATGCTTGAAATTTGATTGGAATAAAACATTATCCCAAAATTCTAACCTATACCTTTAGCAGATGGCTAGCGAAAATATTGAGGTGAAGACATTTTTTGTCTTTAGTTATTCACTTCAGTTTCTATTTTGCAAAATAGAAATGGATATATCCAAGAAACTCAAAATTAGAAGACAAATTTTAAAAATCATTGGTGGAAAAATCAGACACTGTAATCCTAAGAGATACTTCCAGGAGTCATATACAGTGTGATAAATCCCCTACTCGATAAAAGTGTGTCAAGTAGGTCCAGCAAAGGAATACTCAATATCTGCTGAGTGTGCTACTCCTACTTCACCACCAGGGAGTGACTGTCCTCTTGCACTTAAACAGATTTTCAGGTGCTTGTAGCAAAGATTTGTGTCCTTAGTGGCTACATTTATCATGAGAAACAGTTTTCTTCTCTGAATTAATTTCTTTGACTCAAAATATTGCTTTAGGCAATGAGCTGCTCTTTCCAGGTTATGCTTTTGTAAGGAAATGAAAAACAGCTCATGTTGTAATCAAAAGAGGTTTCTGATGTTTTCATCTTCTGGTGTCCCAGAAATAAGAACAGATGAAAAAACAGGAAAAAAATGTTTAGTCCAAGGGGTGAGTAAAGATTCGTTCAATCTCAACCAATTCAACAGTTCCCCATTCTTCTTATCTCACATGATTTCCAGTGGTTTCAGATTATTCTAAGTTTTCTTTCCCTCAGGACAAGCTTAAAAGATACACTGTACCAAATTTTAAGTACAAGTCATACCAATCACAAGAAATTGTTTTAATTCGCAATATTTCTCTGAAACATACCTAAATATCAATTAAAAATGTGTAAAAACCAAAAGATATAATTACATGCTAAATAATTACATCACATGATAATGGTCATATGGTAAATGGGCCTTCAGAAAAAGTGAAGAAATGTATAGATATAGATAATACTTTCAGTCTAAAGGACTTGATCACCACTGAATTCAGTATTACAGTACTGAATCTTCTACACAGATCCTGCATACTCAGTTGGATACCATGCTTCTGTTGAGGGAGTGACACAATTAAATATATAAAGTGATACTTGTCACACTAGATTATCCTGTTATTACCAAGAGATGTACTCTGAAGAACCCAAGGCTCAACAAGGTGGGGAGCTGAAGCTGTACCAAAAGTATGTACATACACCCTCCCAGCGCTGTGCTTTGCTTGGGAGTGCTGCTTTGTACTGAACTGTTCCATCAGACATTTTTAGATCTCACCCAAAGGATTTTAAAAATATGTGCCACTCCAGGAAATCTTTATGGCTGAAATAACTTTGAAAGAAGTCTGACAATTTTACTAGCTAATATTGTGAAGTGTTGGCTCTTGCTAAAGTTCAGTCACTTGGTAGGTGTATAAGAACAGAAGAACAAAGTACACAGAGTAAGGATTAATACCCAGCTATGATTGTCTGTGATTTTCATCTCCTGTGGACGTGTACTGGAGTCTCTGTCTTGAGGTGGTTGCAGTTTATTATAGAAACATAAATGAAAATAGCCTGGAAGCCATAGGGGTAAAGTTTCACAATTGGTGTTATTTGGCAGAACTCCACTAGATGTAGGACCTTCAGACAGCTTTTGTTCAAACCAATAATGAACTATAACTGCTTTAAAACATCAGATTTATTTTCACCAATAGATTTATTATTCTTGCATGCTGTAGTTTTCTATTTATTTCCCAGCAGGATAAAATACATAGGCATGAAATAACCACTTCTTTAACTCTAGTGCCAAGGAATGTAATCTGTACATTCAATAAAGGGGCACCCTGCCTCTCTACACGTTTGCTGAACTGTTTTACATTGTTCATTGCCTTTACTGAAGATTAGTCACATGGGTGTCATTAGTTTCATACAGCTTTCAATTAAGCATGGATGTCCCACCCATGTATACTGCTATTCAGAATTTGTATTCCTTTTAGGAAACTCAACAGAAAGGGAAGTATTTTGTTTTAAAATCTTGTTTTAACCTTAAAAATTAGCTTTGTAGAAATAACATGTCACGATCTGAATCCATGTTTCGATATCTTGGATACAATATTTTCTCAGCATATGTGTAAGAATCATCATCCATGAGACAAACTGAGTATGGCTAGATTTTCCTTTGGTAATTGTCTGCAGGCTATACTCCAGAGAAGATTCTTTGCACACATTTACCCTTTAATCAGACCAAATATATTTAACTGGGCCTTTGAAGCATTGGAAATAGGATGAAATTAGCCTCTTTGGTTCTGTTGCAGAAAGACGTCATAACAATGTGATGTATGAAGATATATAGCAGACTTTGCATGAATCTCTCTCCATCTGTAAAATCCACAGAAAACACCCCTGTTCCATCTGATGTGTCTTCTTAGCCTTTTCTTCTGAAAATTTTAAACCAGGTACAAGAAACATTTAGAAGAAGATGGCCTCACTATAATGAACATAAATAAATAAAAATATGTCTGCTCTCTGAATAACCTGTGGAACAGGTGAGATCTACTTTTCTAGTGTAGCAGCCATGAGCCCTGTCAAGTCAACA
Source organism: Onychostruthus taczanowskii (assembly GCF_017590055.1). Classification (NCBI taxonomy): domain Eukaryota; kingdom Metazoa; phylum Chordata; class Aves; order Passeriformes; family Passeridae; genus Onychostruthus; species Onychostruthus taczanowskii. The sequence continues at coordinate 9,442,106 of NW_024496525.1, read as the reverse complement.
TAACAAAAATATGAAAGATTTCAGGTGTCCCATTAATTTCTCATCCTAATATAGCACTGGATTTATTCCTTTCCATGGGCTTGACTTATACATTTAACCAAAACAAAATTACCCGACAAAAAAGCCTCCTTTGCATGATTTTAGGTGCATAGGTGGATTTCTTTTAATAAATATGACTGGAAAATACATGCTTCCTACTAAAATGACATGCAGACATCAGTAGAATATGAAAGAATACAGAATTTTTAAGAAGTTTGGACTGGCTTGCTAAGTACAAATCTAACTATTACATTACTGCAGTGATGGAGAACAAGCTAATAATTAAAGAAATATCAAGGGATCTTTAAAAGTATCATATTCTCTATTATTGAAAATAATTTCAGACTATTTTGCGAATGTGAAGGGACAAAACTTGGTACTTAACCCACAGAAGTGGGCTGCAGAGCAAAAACTACTTCAAGGTCTTAGTTCTGGTTGTCTGCAATAAGAGGAGATTCCCTCTCTCTGAGCAGCCCTGTGCATCTGAGATCCATGCTGTGGAGAGAAACGCACATGTATGCCAGCTGTTTCTGTACAGTCCTTCCTGTAAACAAAAACTAAAGTTGAAAGTTTCCACTGCAGCAGCTCTAAAGCAGAATAATATGCCTTTTGGCTGGACATTTCAGATGTCTGCTCTCCAGCAAAGTCCTGACCAGAATTGTGTTGGCCCACGATAGTTATCTGACAGGTTGTTGTCTGTAGTCTTTGCATTTTGTGGATGCCTAACACAGTTGCTTTGCCAGCTTAACACCTTCCCTAGAAAGTTTCAATTAATTATGAAAATGATAGTTTGCAGAGAATTCAAATTTCAAAAGTAAAAGCATTGCAATAAAAATTTTTGAGCAAATTGCTATTTTTTTTTCTTTAAAACTAATTTAAAACTTTGCTACCAATGTTTGGTCAGAAAAAATAGCTAACTGTAAAACTATCTTTTCATTTTCAAGGAAGTCTGGTTTTAAATTAAAATGATAAACATACATCTGGGCGTTCACTTAGGAGCAATTTCATGTAACCAGAATGACTGTTGCCTTGAAAGGCAGTCTGAGAAAGACATTTTGTCAAAACTTGTGGTTTGTGTCATGAAGAATACATTAACTTCTTTTTAAATTGAAACACACATTTTGAGCCTTTTTCTATTCACATGTTCTGCCTGACTTCCTGAATGTTTCTTTACACACCTTAAATCAGTATTCACTTGGTGTGAAACTAAACTGCAGTCCGCTGCCTGTGGACTCTGCAATACAACTGGGTATAAGCTGACAAATGTAGTTGCCGCTATGTCACACTTTTTGCTGTTCAAAGAAAACTTCTAAATTCAGTCATCTTCTCTTTGCCTCTCTGCACCTAATCATGAGCCACTGGAATAAACTTCTCCTGAGTCCTAAGTGGTAAATCCATTTCACACAGATGGGGCACAGTGCTTTCTTTTGCATTCTCAGGGACCTTTCCTGGAGAGCCAGTGGTCATGGTGCTGTCTCTTGTTTGCATTTGTGGTCAAAGAGTGCTGGTTGATCCAGGTTTGCGCATAAAAGTAAAAATATTTACTAGATAAAATATTATAACTGGGTAAAGCAAAAGGCTTTCAAGCATATAAAATCTTCAGGCTAGAGGAACACAAGTTTGTCCGTATTTTCTAGCTATCTGTCAAAATATACTATCTCTATCTTCAAATTTTATGTGATCTGGATGTGGAAGAATTATAAAGATTTCACAGTCACCACTCTTGGAATACCTTGTTTTCCATTTACCTTAAATCACAGTGAACTCCAGTCAAGTAAAATGCAAATAAAAGCATTAATTTATTTTATCCAAAATTAGCAATGTAATTGTCAATTTTTATAAAAGTGGTGAAAAAAGCAAGCCACCAGCCCATGTCTAGAATTGATACTGGTCATAGATTATGGGTGATTGAATCCCGATAATATTATTATCAGAACATTAAGGTAAAAGCATCAGGGAATGCAGTTAACCTATGTTGCCACATCATAATCTTTGGGCCAATATATTTCCTACAACATTCTGACTGGCTGACTGCTTTGGTCCAGACTGTGGGCCAAACGTGAAAGCCAACAATAAGGAGCTTTCATAATGTGGATAAGGAAGAAAAAAACAAAATCCAAATCCCCCCAAAACCAAACGTAAATTAAGATGTTATCTATATACAATCCTTTCTCAAACTTTGCTCAACATGTATTTTGGCCCTCAACTCATTGTACCAGTAAATGTTAAAGAAAATACTTTTTCTCATAGCAATGTTTGACCTCTCTTACCATGGTCACTGTTTTATTCTCACACTCTTGTTCTCACATTTGCCAGTCTGTGCAGCCCAGAGCAGATTAGCAGGGGCTTGTGCAGCAAAGGACTCGTGCATAACTTTCAAGGATTCCACCACTGTCAATTCACTGAACGTAATGCTGAAAGCATATATAATTAATTCAACCTATTAGATTAATAAAAATACTTTTATATAGTGTATATGACATGGAAATATTTTCTGTGTATTGCAGCTGTAAGATGTTTGCTCCCTAGACATAATGGTTCAGTAGAGGGTAAACAGTTAATTTAAGAATAACCCCCTGCACCAACACAGAGAGCTGGAAAGCAGCTCTGTGGAGAAGGACCTGGGAGTGCTGGTGGGCAAGCTGGTGGACAATAAGTAAACCTTCAGTTAGAAACTAAAAATGTATTACCTTATGTAGAACATTTTTAAATACTTGATGTTTACAACAGAGTACTTGTATATATTCATGTAATAGAGTTTTTTAGGGAGCTCTATGCACCTTATGGCAGGCACTGTTGTAAGTAGATATAGTAGAATTAAAAAGTAAACAGCATGTCCTTTTATAAAAAAAAACAATAACAGCTTTCAGATTTCAGGAGTATGGACATCATGCTGAGAAATTTTAAGGATCATCCTAACCAAAACTTTTGCTAAAATGTATGGCTAATGAAGACTTATTAGCTTGAAGCCAATTGTAAAACTTCTCCTAAGTATGTGTTTTCCTTTCTTGTTCTTACTAATTGCATCTTTAAAATTATAGTGGTGAGATTCAGCAATGTACTTCTTAATCCTTGTGAATCTATGGCATTTTGAGTGGCTGAGATTTTTATAAATAATTGCTGTTCAAAAATCACTTGAAATGTTAGGTTACTGCAAAAGACTTCATCTTAAAAAGTGTTAAAGCAAGAAAAATAATATCACCTCATAGCAATAATTCATCTTTTAAAATGCAAGACATTTCAAGTCACTGAGCACACAAAATTATAAACTTTAACTATTTTAACTAGTCATTCCTTCCTGCCTTCTTTACTTCCTTTCTCATATTTTGGAAACCAACTAACATTCTTCCTAAAAAAATTACCTAAAAACTGTTCTTGGCTAGCTATTATGTGTGCCGAGGTTTTGATACTGAGAGCATGTTAATGGCCAAATTATAAGCCCTTGAGAATTAGAATTCAGAAGACAAACATTAGCAGACCCTTAACTGCAGTAGCACAAACCAAGATGCTATAAATTACAGGGTGGTAGTGTCAAAAGCACTGGCTTCCTGGTGTCTGGCACCCAAAACCTTTTCATTTGCGTGTATATCAGGCTGTGGAGAGGTTGCCACTTGCCATTTGGCCAGTGTTCAGCTGGCAGAGATATTTGTTTAAAGTTCAGGCCAATCAATGGCTCAGGCCTGCAACTAAATATTTTGTTGTTATGCCATCAGAAATATTTACCCTTCTCTGTTTTTTTCTCTTTCCTTCACTTGTTCACTCTTCTACCTTTCTATGTGACATATAACTTGCCAGTTTTTGCAATTCTGGCCCATATTAATGAGCTAATTTCCATCTTTACAAGTGAATTTACAGCCAGGGTAGCTTCATGGATTTCTCGTGGATCATGGGCAGTACTTGTAGTATGCATTCCTTTGCGTGGGCACATGTTGTTTGATGCCCAAGTCAAAGAGAAATTTGAGCACAGGTATCTCAGAAACTTGGCAATTATTGCCTTCATTAAGGTGAAATAGCCAGGAATTTATATGTCCTCTGTTGACAAATAGCTACAATATAACACTATTCTCAGACCATGCCTTGTACATCTGTGACATAGTACAGGAAGTTTAGCATCTCTGTTCCCACATGCTGCTGCTGACTGTGGGAGCAGCAAAGCTTTGGGGTACAGTCAGCCAATCCAAGTAGGAGACCTTTAGCATGTTCTTTCCCAGGGGCCTTCCCGCTATGCTTAGCTCTGCCTTAGGTGAGCTTTCATATATGTGAAAGGATTGTCTGCATACCGAACTGAAATTTATCACACCTAGTATGATTGTTTCCTGGTCTGATATAATTTTGTGGTTTATCATTAAGGGACATTTCAAATTCATTGAACTAGCCAGGCAAAAAGTATTAAAGGAAATGATAGAATGAGCCATAAACATCTTCTTCAGCATTGCTCTTGTACCTGTTTATTCCTTCAATAGTACCTTCAGGAGCTCACCTGGACTCCATCCATATAAACAGCAGTCTGATGGAAAAGCCCTGTTCCAGAAATAGCCTGTGCCCTTAATTCAATGGCCGGTATATATGGCCACATGTGATATATGGCCACAGAGAATTAAGTGTGATTAGCAGTTGCACTCTGCACAGTCCCATGGGGTGCTGTACAAGTAGTAGGTCATATCTAATTCCTCACTCCAACACATGGTAGATTGCTTCTTGTTGTTTCATTTTGGTTTTGTTTGCTTGGTATGGTCTCTTCTGTTATCAAAATAACTGAGGTGCAGCACTAAATCCCTTGTCTTTCATTAGGAAAAGCTTAAAGCTGAGGTTTTGTATGAGAATAATTTGGGAACATACTCCACACCCTTATAAGTAGGGATTATCATCTATTGTTCAATTCATTATTTGTAGTATGTGGCATTCTTGGCATGTAGACATACAATGAGGTAAACAGACAGGAGCAATGGTAACATTTCATAATTAACCTTGTGCCTGAAAAATTCACATGTATATTCAGAGGGCAAGTAATCGCTGTTACTTGATGAAATAAAGCAAACAAATTTACACTGCTTATAAGGAAAACATCACTTAATTGCAGCAATATATTAGACTGTGGGACAGCTTCCCAAGGGGAAAACAGGAAGCAGTCTGAGTAATTTAAAAAGAACACTCATAAAGCTCTGGAAAATATAATGTATGAATAAGAACACTTTGGCAGAAGATGGAGCATATGCTTAACACATCCTTCTCCTATTGACTATGTTTTTGTAATTTTGAGCCAGATTATAAACCTGAAAGTTAATATCTTTCAGTCACTAAGACCTGCAAATTTGATCTCAGTGTGATTCCAGTTTAGAACTGGACTCTGACATTAGAAAGCTGTAAGGCAGAATTTTGTAACAGGAAAGCCCAAAGTCAAGGTTATTTCTTAATTTGAAAAAAATGAACAGGTTCTTCTCTGGTATAGGTATATTTTGCAAAACTCTAAGAATCTGAACTGAGTCGAAAGTGGTTTGGGGATAAAGCTGGAATGTTACGAATTTAAGTGAAAATTTGCCATACTCAAATAAAACCTGATTTGACAGTACACTTCATTTTGCTAAAAGTCAAGCCAAGGGAGTAAAAATATATATGGTCCAAAACCAGAACATACACAAAAAGTCTAGAAAAGCCAGTATATTGAATTTTTTTCAGTTGTATCCAATTTTTGTGTGTATACAGTGCTATGGTTCCTTTGTACCAGTAATTACAGATACAGATACAGTTTTGTAAGAAAAATTTAGAGAGCTGAAACAATGCAAAACTCAAGCAGAGTTCACAAAAAGCCACGTCATCTAGATTACTGCAACATTTTCATTCATCTGTATGGGGGGGTTGTTTTGGTTTTTTTTTTTTTAATTTTTTTTTTTTTGTTTTGTGGACTTTTTGTGGTTTTGTTTTTTTTTTGTTTTGTGGGCTTTTTGTGGTTTTGTTTTGTTTTGGTTTTTGGGGTTTTTTGTTTGTTTGTTTGGGGTTTTTTTTGTGGTTGTTTGGTTTTTTGGTTGATTGGTTGGTTGGTTGGGTTTTTTTTGTAAGTGACCAAAAAAATAAAATAGATAATAACTGTCACTGGTTAAAACTCAGAACTTCAGAAATGTCAGAAAGGAGTCTTTCCATCAGATTTCCACACATCATTTTAGAAAATAAAAATTATCCCCATGCTTTACTGTTGTTACAGGAATACAAGTCATTCTGCAAATTTCAGAAGTGAGATGAAATGATGACTTCTTCTAAAGCTTTACAGTCTAGTTTAGCTATTAACTGAAGAAAAATCAACATAAACATAAGGCTAGGGATAGCTAGAGAGGAAACATGAGAAAAACCTGTTTGTCTTGTTTCTTGTGACAGACTTGTTATATGTATTCCTTTTAAATCTACAGGCATTACATAGCCATAATTATAGAGGTGGACTTTTTTTATCATTAATGCTTAGCTAAAACTGTAAAAAGATCAGCTAAAGTATGTAGAATATATTTGCTTTTCTTTTAAAGATTCAGATGGTATTTTCCCCCTGAATTTGCAAATAATCCCTATGTTATAGTTTAAATTAATATTTGTTCAGATTTTTCTCAAAGACTACCTTTTTCTAGGAACAAATATTTTGAAAATTATTAACTATTCTCCAAAATTCTTTTGAACTTTTCTGCTTTAATACTGAACCTCTGATCTGTCTATCATTAAGTACTGGTGATAACAACTGCAATCGAGCATCAGTTAGTTTAAAGTTACAAAAGACTTGTGTTTCCACTGCTTCTTCCTTTTTATTAAAGTATATAAAATTACAGTAAGCCAGTTTGATGAATACACTTTCCTATAAAGATGGAACATTTTGCAGCGAATAAGAAAACCATTTTAGCATAATGACATAGACATATGAAAGGAGTGACAGTATCTAGGGGAAAAAAAGGGAAAAAAATTAGTAAGAATTCTATTGTGGTCCGTATTTTAAATTTACTTGGAAATATTCAGCACCACCTCAAAATAGAAGTGTTAACATGCATTGCGTGTTGTTTACAATTCCTGACTAACAGAGAGACTGGAAGGTCAGGAAATCTCAAGTTATGACACTGATTCCTTTTTGATCCATTCTATTTCTGCGACTCACAATTTAATCACGTCAGAGTAACATCTATTAAAAATAAAGATGAGTGAAACAAATTGCAAAAATAACTTTAGCTCTGAACAGAAGGCAGAGACATACACAGCTATGAAGAGAACACTCAAAAAGCTAAACAGAACACTATTGGTATAAGATTGAAAACAAATGTTTTCAGCAAGTCATCCTGGGCAGGGCTGAATATTCTGCACAGATTTCTTTAATTTCCCCTTTGCTATTGGGGCTTCTTTTTGCTGTCCAACATCTTACCTAATAATAAGAAAACAAATAGCTGCCCTTAAGAAAATATGATCACATGAACCCTCATGGCTGTATGAATTTAAAAAACCAAACTCAGTCTTTCTCATGCATGCAAATAAATAATTGATTTCCTGACATCAGTTAGTCTAGGAAACTGTGGTCAGCCCTGCCTCTTTTACTGCAGGCAGGGTAGAGTCATAGTTTTGCCAGCTGGTCTCTCTGTAACAACAACAGTTACTGAAGTAGAAATTAGCTGGACTTTCAATCTGTGATCCTAGAGTTAAATACTAATAATATGAATAGTAGTAGTAGTAGTAGTAGTAATTTTAAAAGTCACTGCTCCTGATATGGAAGAGAATAATAAAAGACTGAGACCAGTATGTGACTTTTCTGCTTAAATATTACAAATTGTCTGTTGATGTTTGTGGCTAGCACCAGTGGTGCACAAGTCTCCTTTGGCTTTGGATTGCGAAGTTTCTGGAATTATAGGAGGCCAAGAAAATGTGCATTAAACAGCATGACAGTAAAACTGTACATCAAACAGCTGAAGAAGAAATTTTTTTGCATGTGGTTTGTCATCTCCCTTTCAGATCTCTGCAGGAATATTTCAAGAAAAGCATTGTTAATGTTAATTTTATTCTTTCAATTTCAATTAGGATCAGATCTAATGGGAGCCTAAGATGTTGCATAAGCCAAAAATGTCTGAACCATGGAGAAAAATAATCAGTACAATTCAGAACACATGAGGGTAAGTGTTGTTGGGGAAGTTTTCAGAGAGTATTTATCAAAACTTTATGCACATACATGCCCAGTTCTGATATCTACTGAAAAGGTTCTGATAGAATATTTGTCAAAATTGTCACTATGATTGTTAATAAGTATGAAAGTCCCTCTTTTTAGAGAACTGATAATGTTTTGATTGCTTCATACATTTATATAGAAAAAAGATCCTCTGTCAAACAATTTACAATTCCAACAGGAAACAATGCAATTCAGTTTATTTTACACCAGCTGGATTGACCATTCTGAGATGCTGGTCAGAAAGCAATAATAATGGGATGCAAGCACCTGGCTAACTCTAAACCTCACAATTAGTTATGTCTTTAAGTATTCTGCCAAGCACTAACATTTGAATGCTTTACTGAAATAGAACTTCAGATTCAACTGAATCTGAATTATTTTGTTGATATCTCATGCATAAAAAAGAGTTAAAGAATCTGATTTTGTAAAAAAATGGCTTAGACACTGGATTTTGAAATGAAAATTAATGTACTTTGACAGTTTTGTGGAGTTCTCTGAAATTTAGATTTTAAAGCAAGATATTTGCATTTAAAATTATATTTTATTTAGATATTTAAATAAATCCCCCAAGAGCTGAGTCTACATATAGAAATTCTGTTTGAAATACATTCACATTTCTATGTGTGATTGCCATTTAAAGAAGAGCAGGCATTAGGAATAACATTCTCTTACTGCCAAAAGCTAAGTCTGTTAGAGCCATCATTTGGTCCACCAGAAATGCCCTGCTGCAAACAGGGCTACTTTGTGTCTGTGGAATGGGAAATGGCCGTACTGAAAAAATCAGCAACTACCCAGCAGCCTTTTCTCTGTGCACTGCTCCCTAAACAAGGAAAATACTCATCAACATTTACAACAAAGAGGCTTTGGAGGAATGTAACAAGGGCTAGTCCAAAGTCAGCAAAAAAAAAAAAAAAAGGACACATGAAAGACAATTTCTAATATGTTATTTATAAATGATCAAGTAGATTGACAGATTAAATAATTATTTTACAATTTCAAGTATCTTGCTTGAACTTGGTCAGTTAAATATTAATGAAAATAGCAAGCAGATTAAGTACTTGTTCAATGAGTGAACAATATATGGGCAATAGTATTGTAGCCAGACATTCCCCCTGACAGGTCCAGGTCCTGTTCTGCAAGGAACAGAATTTTGTTCCTTAACACAAAATGAAAAGAAGATTTTACACTCAAGAAGACAGACTAAGAAAAATAAGTAGTCATTGTGTATGGTAGTCAGTATTGTGGAACCATCTCTGAAATTTCCTTTAGGATATGTAGTGTCATTATAACTATTCTGTGAAACATAGGATGGAAACATATTGGTATTCCAAGGGTTGTCTCTAGAGGACTGCATATGAAGACATCACCTTGCTACCTGATCAAATCCTGGTCAAGTCATTCTTGAACATTTTTTGGCTGAATGCAGCTAAGACAGTTTCTGAACTGTAACTGTTTAGAGGTACATCCATTTGCGGACTAAAAGGAGCAAAACTGGAGGGAATTAAGTGTTTTGATCCCTTCCGAGGTGGTCTGTGCACCCTTCAAACAGCAAATTGGCACCAGGAAAGGATATTTCAAACCTTGCCTTCTCAGACATATTTGTCACGCCAATGTTAAACACAGTGTAGAATTTGGAAAGATGTGGAAAAAAAGCCCTGTGATATAGTTGCTGAATTATAACACTGAGTTTCTAAAACACAGCAGTATGTTTTTTTCTGTGGCGCAGCTAGCCAAGCATCTCACTGCCAGGTTTCCGTGATCTCCTAGGGTAAAATGGCAATCATTTAAGAGTGAGTCCTTGCTTCTGTAACGAATAAGGACCCACAGAACCCAGAGGGAGGGTAGATCTACAAAATTCACCTGTGGAGGAAAATGGGGAAAGTTCTGTACACTCCAGCTTAGAGAGCAAACCTACTAAACTGGCTCTTTGTTTGGTTTTGACACAGTGCCTACTAGCATAGCAGTGCAGCCTGAAGGAATGTTTTTGCTATCATATGCATAAAAACATCCAACCAAGAATATAATGAATGCATGCAATTTATACATAATACACACATTTGTATATATATGAAGGTATATCCTATTTTTGTGACCAATTCACAGTCATGAATGCGTACATATGTGCAAACATATGTGCAATTTTGATTTTCTGAAAAAGCCACTGTAGGAGAATTTTATTAACAGAAAATAACATGTGGGCCTCTCAGATGTTTCATACAAGTGTTTCACTTCATTTGTACTCAGAATAAAGGAACCTTACACAGCTCTTCACCACATATACATGTAGATTCATTGAGCTTTCTAGGACAATGTTCCTTTTTTATTTGAAAATTTCATTCTGCCTACTTATTTTATTCAGTTTAGTGTCACAAAATTCTGTGGTAGTGATCAGAAACTCTGAGTGTTAGGGTCTTATTTTTTCTAAAATCCACTAAACCCTTACTTTGTTCCTTATATTTTCCCTGAGTGAAAATTTTAGTTGTTCAGTTGTGAAAGTGGAAGGAGAAATGGTGGCACTCAGATGAAAAATAAGTTCTGAACAATTTGCTCCATTATTCAGATGAATGGTGTGAGGAATATGAAGAGCCAATACCAGCAGAAGAAATAGAAACCTCTACTGGACATTAAGATGCTAATATGTCTGGGAAAAAACTGTTATTGCTGCACCCTTTCTGTTAATTATACATTAATTCCCAAAATTTTGCGTGATACTTTTCCTTCTCATTAATTTTATCAAAAAGAAGTAATACCTTTAAGTGGCTTGAAAAACTAATTGAGAACTACATGAACAATTTGGGTATAACCAAGAAACATAGGCAATAAACATACTCATTCATCTATGAATCGCTGTAATGATGAGCTACTTTGAACACTTCAAATCAAAAATCCTAGGAAAAAGGAGTGAGAGCTGCTATTAAAATGATCATTCAACAATCAAGCAATGCAAGAAAGAAGAGAGTATCACACTTCACAGTAAGTTTAATAGAAGAACATATTTGACCATACCAATTGATGGACAACTCCTCTTTCTTACCAGTTTTCCTTTTCTACACAATCCATATAACTGAACTGCATTCTTATGATGCAAATTTCTGCATGTTTATATTTTCAGTTACAAAATATGGAATTTTATATATTATTATGTTCTTGTAATAGTTTTCTTAGAAGTTTTAGTATTCTGACCTAAGAATGTTTGACTTTTCTTAAACTTAAAAATTTAGTGAAATGTAAGAGAGAGGTTTTAGTCCATATGTATTGTTCAAAATCAGGAAACATTTTACCAGTTTGAATGAGTGAAGTGAAAAGTAGTCTTCCTTCTCTAGTAAATCAGTCTAACTCTGTTTATGAGATCTGAAGGGCTGATTCAAGATGAGAAATCCTTGTATTTCAAAGAGAGTGAATAAATGGCAGGAAACTGATGATAAGTCTGAAAGTGCGAGGTATAATCCCAGATTATTGTTATCCCATGACAATGATAGAGAAGAGACATCCAGAAAAAACATAGATGCCAAAGGAAGAAATACTGGCAAATAACTGAGAACCAAACTACTGTCATTTATAGCTAAAAAAAGTGTTTAGGTTTTTGGGTCCTTCATGTCATGGAAGCAACAAGTCCTCTTGTAGACATGACCCAGTAAAACAGAGGAGATGGAAAACTGACGATCTGTCCCTTGTGGCTTCAAAATAATCCAAGGAATGTTTGGTAGCAGCACAGTGTTTAATCTTTGTTTGCCTTCAAAATTCCAGTTCTGGTCATTGCATTTAGCCCAACTAAATTACTTACATGTTTTCAATTGGCAAAAGTTATTCTTCACTTCCTTTTAATTTAATTACAGAATTTCTCTGTTGTGGAAAACCTATTTGGGAGGGTCTTTGTGTGCCAAAAGTGGCAGTATTTCAGGTGAAACTGAATTTCATCACTTCAAAATACTTCTGAATCTTTGTGAATTACAGCCCCACACAGACATAGCAATAAAAGAAAAATAAACCAATTTAAAATTAATGTTGACTGCATTTTGAGTGCTCAAAAAAGGCACAGTTACAGCTGTCTTTTTATTATCTAGCAATTTCTGAGGAACCTATTACATATTTGATTCTAATATTCAGTTGTTTTTTTCATTAAGTTCATTGCTGTTAATGACTTTGGATCATCTACTTCAGAATTTTGTTGTGGTTTTATTTCCTTCCACTGGCCATTCATTTTCAGAGTCACATATCCAGCTATTACTGTGGTGGCCACACCTCAGGTATTAATACTCAACTTCTCAGTATGACATTGGCAGAATGGCATTTTCAAATTGATATTATGAATCTGGGAAATGTATACAGTGCTGAAGTCTATTAGCAGCATAGACAAAAGCCTTGTTTGAATCCTAAGGTGGGCTTATTGTACTCAGGATGACAAAATGGTTTTGAGGGAATCCAGGACCACATGAACTGATTGTCTCCTACCCTGCTACACCAATACCAGGCATTTGAAAGGGGACACTGAAATGGCCAGAAACTTTTCATGTGGTATCATCCTAAGCCCTCCTGATTGCTGCCAGGATGGTGGATTTAGATTCACTATGTAGAACTGCACCACTCAAATAATGAGTGCCTGATGGAAGTACTAGGATATCACTGCATTTGTTCAGTAGCAGTTGAACCCCCAGCTACCACCCCATCCCAGCTGCACTGATTTCCCCATAGGAGTGTCATGGGAACCCCGTTTAAAAGGCTGACATTTTTTCAGCCCACAGCTGCTGCACGTTCAGTGCAGGCAGAGCTTTTAGGAAACATTTTCCAACCAGCAAATACCTACTTTCGTTTAATGTACTAATTGTGCTCTCTGAATTTTTTTTCATTTGGACGTGGTATGTGTTTTGAAGACATAGGAATAGGACATACTGCATCAAAGCAAGGCAACACTTCAGCATCTTAAATAGCAAAGGAATTTATTACTTTGGACATGAAAAGATTTTTTGATTTTCTCCCCTCACTTGCCCTCAGAAATTGCTGAGCTGTTTTGACTGAAAATTCCCCAAATAGCTCAAATAGCAGATAACTGCATGGAAGGCTTGTAACTATAATTAGAAAAAAAAAAAAATGAACTGGAAGTTAGAATTTGGCAAAGTTACAACAAATTACAACCAACTGGAAAGGGTCAAAGCAACTGGAAGAATATAGGTGGTGCTCATTGCCACACCTATAATACACGCAGCTTATTTTTCTTAAGCTAAATTCATCCATTGACAAATTTATGAGCTGCTGAGTGTTGTGTCTGGGCTTCAGAACACTTTGAATTAATACAGGAAAGCCTCTTTTACACTGAGCATGAGACTTGTTTGAAATGCTGGCTATAACGCATTTTCCAAAAATTGTTTAAAACAATATAGCCCTATAAACATTGGCTAACCATACTTGGAGTTGCCTCTCTCTCTGTTTTAAGAAAAGTGTCTCAAATAGTTTGCTAGTATAACCTTACAGTATGTATGTTCAGAGGTAAAAGAAATTAGAGTATATTTTTTGAAAATCTTTTTTTTTCTCCATTGGAAAAAACCTCTGGAAATGGAAGCCTGAAACTTCAGATTTTCTGAAAGTTACTTTTGCTCTGATGATTCACTGCAGTCGCAGAACCAGAAGTATGAAAATTAATGCTTCTAGTCTCTCTCATTTTCCTCTTATCCCTGGGTACCATGACTCTGTACTTCCCTTTCTTCTCCAACTCATGGATCCTTCTCTTCTGAATTGCCTCTTGTACAGGTCCCTTTTGTGTGAATTAGGATAGCTTGGATATTGGTAGACTGGTCATTCATATCTTCCATGAAGAAAGAAAATTCTTGATGTTCAACCAGTTAGTACAAATGAATAGTGCCCACTCTTGCTGAAGGGATGTATGTATGTACAGGTTGGTCACAGCTATGTTTCATAACTCTTTAGGCGGAAGGGCACATATCTGTTTAAAATTGACACAGATTCATCTTATTCTACCTTTAGCTGCCTCACACTCCTTCAAAACTTGAACATAGCCCAAACAGCTTGTGTTCTGTTGCAGTCTGGTACAGGGCCATAAATGCAAAGAGATATTCTGTTGTACCATGAACTAATTTAGCCAGAAAAATGCCCATATACTGGTGGTTTTAGGCATATGTGGTAGAACAGCACTTTTCTAGGTCTGATTTCTCTGGGAAATCTTGTCTGCAAACAATTTCACAGACAAGATTGTGAATTTTCCCAGCTGACTATGTTCTCTCTGTTTTTAAAACACTCTTACTCCACTATTGGTGTACAGAATCTGACTGATTATGTCTAAAGGACTGAGAGCTGTAAACAGAGAAAGGGAAAGGTAGGAGACTGCTAAAGTTAAAGGCTAATGAAAGCAATGTGAGAGGGTGTTATGGCCTTCCACAAACACTGAGCCACTGAAGAGGCAATGGAAGGGATTAGTTGTGCAGCAGAGCAGTTTTGCCTGAGGTATGCCAGATGTCTGAACTGCAGTGGAGGACAAAGAACAACATTCAGAACTCACTGGGTTATTGAGAGTATCCTTTAGACTTTGCTGCCTCCCACACTACTTTGTGGAGAGAGAAGTAAATAGGATGGCTTATTCACTTAATGTCATCCTCAGTATAACCCCAAAGCAAAGTGTATTATTGTTATTATTATCCAAGACTAAAATCCTTCCTCGAGGAAATACTGAAATGCTTATTTTTTTTTTACAAGGAATGCTGTTAATTAGTGTGGTAGAAGCATTTTGCTTTGGTGCATTGATTTAGGTATGGAAATATTAATATCCCCCAAAGTCTTGACTTTGGTGGTCTCAGTGTTTTTTCTGTCCCCATCAAATGTGGACAATTATATTTTGATAGCATTTGTTGGGAGTATGTTACACAGGAATAATACTGTACCAGAGATTCAAGCAAGATCTTCTGAAAACTTGCTCAAATGACATGGCTGACGTAAGTGAGCAAAAAACTGGGACTACTGACTAGTGGAAACTGCAGTACTTTCACAGATTAAATGGATTTAGCTGACAATCACTGTTTTAGACTATTTCCCTTTTTTTGGTTAAAAGACATAAACTTGCTACTCTATTTTGTTAGTAGTAGGTTACTTTACAAAACAAATGCCAAAAAAGCAAACACAGAAACAGAAGATAGGCTTGGCCTTTTGGTTGTCATTCAAGCCTTTAAAAACAGGCTGTTCCTGTTGCACTACAGGAAAAAGTTTTAATGGGGTTTTATGACATAAAGCAGAAAAATGTAGGTGCAGCTTTTGTCTGTCCATAAAAGGCCAAAACTATCTCTTTGTTCAATGGGAAGCATTCATAATGAATACAGTGACGTGCAGAAGAATTTTTATTTGTATCTTAGGAATGCATAACTAGAAATATTGTGAGCAATTCCTTGACAGTTCCTATTCTGCTTAGAAAATATGCTAACAGTTTTTACAGTCACTTTGTAATATCTTCCTGGATGCCTCGAACAGAAATACATGCAGGACCAAATATTTGTTCTGTTGTATTGCTCATACATACTTTTTTATTATCAAAATTTTATTAATGAGTTTTATGTTACTGATTTCTATTCTAAGCACACAATTTTTGAAACTTTTGCTCAGAGATTTAATATTAAGTCTTTGCAAATGAATATCAGTGTATATTTTCAGCCTGGAAATGGCTTCCTTTTAGAAATTTATTCTCTACTCTCTCTAACCATTAACCATTAAGAACAAAATTAAAATCAACAAATTATCCTGCTCTGTGTCTTCATTAATAAAGAACATGCAGATACTCATATGTGTAAACTTCGTAGGATTCCAAACTTTCTCTTAGAAATCTCTTTCCCTTACTTACAGAAGAACTCACCTGAAAACTCATATCATTCCTCCATCAGAACAGAGACTGTGCGAGCACTGATTTAATTGGAAGCAAGTCCATTAACATCAGCAAAAATTAGCAGTCTGATGTTTCTTCCTATCGTGAAGAGCATTTCTTGGTAGTTCTATAGCTGGTCTGATTTTTGTTCAGTTTCAGTAATGAATAGGGAAAGATCTTTTATCCTAGTTGTTCAAATAAATCATACTCAGAAAGAGGGTTCTGCAGTAGTTAACACCGTTCACAGTCGTGTCCATAAAAGTGCAAATTGTGCTGCACCATGGTGTGACCTTCCTTGATTGTTTAAGAGTTGGTTAGAAAGGACCTATGGTCTCTTTCCTTTGTGGGGAAGAAATTTCTACCCTTTCATACTACTTTCTTTTCTTGAGACCTCTTCTGCTATCATTCCTACTGTATTGAAACTATTTTTTCTGAATGATTATTGAAGATATTTCTAGATTTCTTGCCCAAGGACATGTTAGCTAAAGAAATGTTTTTTGTTTGGTTGTCTTTTATTAATTCCTCCTTCTTAAATAATAGACTCTAGAATATAATAGATATCATGCTATGTTAATTTTTCCTCTGAAATACATTTCTCACTGCTTCAAGCTAGTTTACTGTATACCCTGTCACTTCATTTCAGTAAAAAATTAAAAAGAGAATGTGACAGATTGACCCTGGCTAGATGCCATGTGCCCACCAAAGCCTACCACTTCCCTCATCAGCTGCACAAGGGAGAAAAAATACAGCAAAAGCCTTGTGGGGTGAGATAAGGACATTGAGAAATCACTCATCAGTTATTGTCACAGGCAAAATTGCTTCAACTAGGGGAAGATTAATTTAATTTATTGCTAATCAAACAAGAGTAGAGTGTTGAGACAATAAAAGCCAACATTTAAACACTTTCCTTCCACACCATATCTCCACCACTCCCTTCTTCCTGGGCTCAGCTTCAGTCATAATTTCTATAACTCCTTCCCTGCAGTGGCACAGATGGACAGAGAATGGGAGTTGATGTTAATTCATCATCACTGTCTTCCTCCTCCCTCTGCTCCAGTGTGGGGGCCCTCCCATGGAAGACAATCTTCCATGAACTTAACATGAGTCCTGCCATGAAGCTTAACATGAGGCTCTAGTTCCTGAGGAACTGCTCCAATGTGGGTCCCTCCCACGTCCTTTAGGAACAGACTGCTCCAGCACGGATCTCCCACAGGGGTCATGAGTCCTGCCAGAAATTCTGCTGCAGCATAAGCTGCTCTCTTAACACATTCACAGTTTCTTCCAGATGCCTGTTCCAGCAGGCTCCCCTTCTTAAATACCTTTTCCCTGAGGCACTAGCACCATTTCTGATGGCCTCAGCAGCAGGTCCATCTTGGAAGTGGTTGTTATTGGCTCTATGCGTCATAGGGCAAGTTTCTAGCAGCTTCTCACAGAAGCCACCTCTGCAGCCCTCCCACTACCAAAACCTTGCCATGCAAACCTAATATAGACAATTGAAGTAACCATGAAATGTGCCCATCTCTCTTCTCCTCAAACAGTCCACACTGAAAAGAAGTGTGATCACTCATAGAAAGCCACCTAGAAAGAAGAAGGTGCTATGACTGTAACAGTAGTTCCACCAATCATTCTTTTTTAACATAGTCTAGTTCAAGGATATTACAATTTAGGGTCAGTCATTTAATAACTTTGGCTGCTGCACACGTCTACTGGATAAACAAAAAGTTCATGGGAAAAATCTTAATAAACAACTGCTTTGACAGAACAACTTCAGGATGATGTAATGACTGAAGAGGTGAGGAACAGAACCTTAATTTCTTTTCAGGTGGAAAAGTCTGAAACAGCATAAGAGCAATACATTGATCCGTGTCCATAAAATTCTAGAAGAATATGCGTGCATATGTTTTGGAATATAAGGTAGCTTGGACATGGGAAGATTAATTAAAATGGCAGGAGGAAGGAAAGTTTAGCTGTAAAATCAAGTAAGGAAAATGAAAGCATATAAACTCTAAATAGAAGAGTCATAACTAAAAATACAAGGGATAAAGTTAATTGTAGGCATCTTCACTCTGATTAGAGCCTAAATATCTCTGGATTAGTGGGAAAACTGATACAAAGAAAAGGACATGGGTATGTACATCTATTTTAGTTAGTCTTCTCTCTCAGTTGCTTTTCACATTCCTGTGAAGAAATTCTTCCTCTGCCTATTTGTCTCTATGTTTTTGCATTCTTGAAGAGTTAAAATCCCAAGGTGGAGTATTATGTATGTGGAGCTCTAGGAGAAAGTGCATTTCCTCTTTGTTAGACAGCCTATGAGCAGGATGGGACTTGGCCCTCACAAATAGGGAATCCATGTTTCAGTCTGGAATTATCCAGAAACCCTCTAGTTGAATGAGAAATAGATCGTTTTTCAGGATTGTGAGACAGTCTGAAGTCATGTATGCCATTTCCCATTGAAAACACAGGATATTTCTGGGATACGGCATGTGTCCAGTAAACTTTCTCTGAAGGACTTTAGAACTGGAGCTGTTCTCCAAATGTATGTTAAGAGACCCCTGCCAAAATCCTGTATCTGGATGTTGTTCAAACTTTTCAGGCTCTAATGACCCTCTGAGTCAGTAAAGTAGATTCCAACACAGGAGACTGAGTACTGTCTCCATCATGAACCTTCTGCTATGTGTGTCTGTGCAGATCTGTAACTGGCCCAGTTATGAAGTGACATATTTGCACTTAAACAGAATAATTGCTTGCTGTTTGTTATTGATACTACCTGCTGTCCACTTTCTTATGTGATGTCTTTTTTCTAGAGACAAGTAATTTCCTCATTTTTTTACCTAACTAAATCATGCATGGTGGGTTTTATTCATGTAGTAGGGAAAGCTTTCCCTATTCACATGGTATAGAAATCTCTTGCTTTCCTTTACCATTGGGAGTTTCTCTGAGCGCATTGAACAGAAAAGTGTTACTACTTTTCTTGCTGGACAATCACAGGATGGTTTAAGCTTGTGTTACAACAAGTCAGTCTTACCTTTTTTGAACACATCTTAGGCTTACTTTCACCCATCATGCTTTAAGCATTGTCAAAAACCCCATTCACTGGAAATGCAAGATGATTAACAGGAAGAGCTTTATGAAACAAGCAGTTTTTACAGTCCCATAGCAGCCATAGCAATGCCCAAATTTATTCACATATTTTATTTCAGTATTCAGTCATGAATTTGTGTTTGATTTATGTCAATCCTGCCAGAGAACGGACAGAGTATCATCACAACAGGTCATCCAGGCCTAGAGCTTTTCTATTAAGCTGTTGCGACTGGGCTGATATAAGTCCACGCACCTGATATTATTCCCTTACTAGCTGTCTTTCTAAAAAAATTGGAACATATTAAGGAAAAATTACAAATACACTAAAGTGTTGCTTAGAACAGGAGATTCTTGATATCAAATCGCTACCAATTATTCATAATGACTGTAATTTTCCATTAATAACTTTGATTCTGAAATCCTCTTATGTGTTAAGTCAGTTTGTATTTGGTGGAATTACCCAGAATCACATCACTTTTTTTTTTCCCCACTCAGACTATGTAAAATTTCCCTTTAGTAAGGAATGTAAGAGCAAGCCTTAATTATTTGCATTTCAGAAATTTAAAAGAGATTAATATGAAACAGACAGTTTAAAAGTTCATAAGATAAAGTTTATATTGTCTCTTTTGCCCATATGCCAATGTTTTCCTGAACTGCATAGTTTGGTCTATTACACTCCGTGTCTAGAGTTTGAGTGGCCTAGTGAAATAACTTACAAGACTTCTTGTACTGCATGTGCTTTGAGCTAGAAGGCAATACTTTTATGGTATTCCAGAACTAAATTCATCAGTGCCTCAGTCAAGTTTACAATAATTAGCATGAATTAAAACTACGTGGTCAAATTCACTACGGACTTAGAAAGAACCAAGGCAACCTGGGGCTGGCTACTTGCTGATAAAGCATGCACATATACAAATGAAGGGAGAATTTGGGTTATGTTCAATAACAGTACTGCATGAACTAGTGAAGCAAAATGGAAATGAAAGATAGCCTTGCCCAAAAATATATTTTTTCCAAACCAAAATGTATACAACCTTTCCCCTTGTACAAATGAAGAGAAACCTAGCAGTCCCATCCTTTCAGAATTCTGGTTTTCCAGATCCAGCCTAGATCTGACTCAGTTAGCTGATCAAAGTAGTAGCAGGAATTCATGCACTGCAGCATATGGTGTGTGGAAGGTCAGTTTTAGGCCTCTATACCTCTAAGAAAATCTGATATATATATAAGAATACATCTACTGTTTAATGCTCTAGAACATAAAATGGCCCTAAGACAGAGTCAGGCAGAAAACCAGCTGTCATTACCACTTTCCACGCAGATAGGCACAGTAAAGGGCTTTGTCTAATACCATGAATGATCTGGCAGGAGGTGCAGATATTACTCCAACTGTATTGCATCTTGGTCTGTTGAGCTGAGCCAGACTGAACTTCATCTCTCACAGCCTCCAGTAACATTTCAGTAAATGGTAATTTTCAATAGCTGCTGAGACTTTGCCAACTATTCTGATGCAGATTGCCCCACATCCCATGTAAAAGGCACATTGGTTGGACTCTGGATTTCTATGGCATGGAATTATTCAACTCATTGCTGCATCTGACTGTAACTGTTTGTCTGGCCACACAGAGGAATGTGAAACCCTCTCATACAAACAACTAAGAATTACATTTTATGGCTTTTGTCTCTAGAGTAGAAGGCTTTCTTGAGAACAGATTTAAATGTCGGAGAACTAGACAAGAAAATAAAAAAAACCAGAGGGATTAAAAAAATTATAAACCTTCGGAACTTCTGAGGTTTTCTATTACAAGGGTATCTGTTTGAGGTCATTTGTTTTTTAAAATCAAATATGATTTTAAAAATGGAATTGTGGGGCTTGATTCATTTGGGTTAAATAATAATGAATAGGCAACATTATAATCTGTTATTAGTCATATCTGTCTCAGAAAAATTTTGAAAAGCTGTGCCATACTAGCTTTCACTACTTCAGAAATATCTGAAATCTAAGTATTGCAGGATATTTTTGTCACTAGCATGTGCTGAACACATAGGAAAAGAAGGTTCCCAGATTAATTTTTGCATTTTTATTAAAAATTCACATTTTTGTAATCAAATTTTGAAATGTCATGCATAATGCCAGGCATAGATCACTCTTCAGTCTACATCCTGCTCTGGAAACTCTTCTGCTACTGGCAGCTCATATAAATATAGGAACTTCACAAGGGCAGACATAACATTTCTGCTTCTTTGTCTGCAGATTTGCTGTAGCCTATTACAAGAGGAGACTGCACTTTTTTTTCCTGTTGAAGACTTTGCCTTTTTGTTGTTGCTTTTTCCTTTCCAAATCTGGATGATATACAGTCACTTAAGTCTCATAGGTTATGGTTAAGTCTTCATTTTTGTAGTCACATATTTATAGAACAAGTAGGGTAACATACCACATCAGGAGAACAAACCATATGCCTTTCTTGCTGCTGTCACAAATGCCACAATATGGTGTAACATATAGTTTTAAAAACAAATCTCTTAATGACAGGAAGAATAACTTGATGTAGCACAGAAGCTGCATGATCTTTGGACTTTTAGTGGTATGTCACAATTATAGAATATGTTGCCAAGGAAGCTCCATCGTGGCTTGCAAGCTTCCAAATTATTCGTTGTGTTTCTGAACTTAAAGAATAATTCAGCTCATGCTTCAAATAAAAACAGTCCTATTTAGGACATTAAAAATATATGGAGTTCAGCTAGAACTTTGCGTCTTCATTGTTTCATGTAAACTTATCAAGCTTTAATCCATATCATACATAGATGAAATGAGCAAATAGATTGCATTGTAATATGATCTAAATAATCCATGAAGCTGAGGAAAAAGAAAATGAGGCCTATTTAGTAATCTTAATGTTAATACTGTTGGACACAGCTCTGTCTGACACAGCTGGGAAATGTTCACAAAGTGTTATTATTGCCAAGGGCTGAGTATTCCTTTAGTGATAAATTGAACATGAGTTGTTGTTTTTTCAGTCCTTTTTAAAGTATATTAGGCTGTCTTGCCTCTAAATGTTGGATCATAACAAAATATTGTGAAGGCATTCAAGTAACAATAAAAATAAGATAGCTGCTTTCTCAGGAGGGACAAGAGGATGCAATGTGCAGACAGCCACACCGGCACTTAAGTGCCATCATGATAGTTGTCATATCAAACCCATTTAATTTGGATACAGCAACATAATAAACAAAAGTCAGTCATGTAAATCTAATCCTAAATCAGCAGCAATTCTAGAAATCTCTTCTGTGGTGACAGTCATACACTGATGTGAACTGTAGCTTATATTCCATGTCCTGCTTTCACACATAAACCTGCTGAAAATCTGGAGACAACCCAGGGGTCTAATGGCATCTTTATATTGTTTCTGAACTGATGGAGGTAAAGAAGTGTAAAGCCAAACTGCCCTTATTCTGTTAGCTAATTCTTTCTCTTGGCATGTCCATACTTGGTAGAAAGGCAATTGAGATTCTTCAGGCAAAAGGTTAGAATTTGACACTCCTTGCTGTTTAAAAATAAGAAATAAAAATAAAAGAGAGAAAATAAGATTTATTATGTTTTGAATCTGCTACTGGGTGTATTATTGCCATGTTGTTTTTCCTTTCCAATCAAAGTCCAACAGATTTTTATTTTTGTGTGGCTTACCACAAAAAGTAGTACTTTTTTATTTTCTTTACGGAAAGGAAACACAAAAATGAATCATTTTTAGAAACCTTTTGGTTAAAAATAGATATGTCCCAACCCTTTTTCTCTTCACAGTATGTGAAATCTGGTCAAAGTATAATATTTTTGCCTACTGTTACCTAGATTAAATTTCCCAGGGCAGACAGAATATTGGAAGCCAGAAAAGGAGTATCCTCCTGCTGCTTCATAAACAATGTCACACCTAGCTGGGAAAGACAGAGCTTTATAGGAATCCTACTTTTAATGGTGTGTCCTTATTTCCCCTGTTTTTGCTTTCAGTACTGTTACTGGAAAGTTGCATGGACTATTACAGTGACCATGGTATAAGGCAGGTATGTTTGAATTGTGTACACATTGTTAAACAAAACACCATGAGGAGGGAGAAAAAATTAAAATTAGGGAAAAAAGAAAAGGGGAAGGCTATCTTCAGAAAAAAAATCAAACTGCTATCCCTAAAAACAACATTGCCTCAATTCAGGAAAAAAACAATGTTGGTTTTGTCTCTAGCCCCTCTCTTTCAAAGTACTAACTAATGCTGCAGTTTCTGATTTTTGGATCAATTGCATGACTGTTTTGACTAGGTCAGAAGGTAGCTTGAAAAGAGGAGTTGGGATTGATTCCGTCATTTGTGTTGGCGCCCAAAGGATTTGTCTAACCCCAAAAATATCTTACAGGGGAGCAGCCTGTCACCCAAAACTGACACTTCTTTTGTGCACAGTGACACTAGAGATGTGGTAGGAAACTATCTTCACATCTGTCCCATGTTGACTTGTTCCGAATGAAAACATGTTGTGCACATAGCTAACACCACTGTATTAACAGCTGGCATTTCCTTATGTCTAAGAAGAATTTTCTTGCTGTTCCCTGAATAACAGCTACCAAATTCAGTGCTTAATGTAGTCAAACTCTCAGCTACATAAATATGTGATAAAATTAAGGACTGTGATTGATTTCTGGAACAAATGCTTTATGAATTTACTGAACATGAGTTGTTAATGCCCTTGCCATATCTAAATGATGAACAGATTACAAAACTAGGAGGAGTCTTGTGAAGAAAATTTTCCAGTGAAAAAATAAACAAAGTACTATTATAACTAATCCTCATTTGAGTTGCAGCCATTAGTTTAGAAACAAGATGACAAACACACATTTACAGTGAAAGTAAATCTGTTAGAACATTAGGTAATCCACTAGGTATTTATCCTCATTGCTTAATAGTTTAGCTCTGTTTCAAGTAACTGATAGATTTTGTATCTTTATTGAATATACCTAAAGAATCTCCAGTCACAATTTTATTGAAATACAGATTATCACACTCTGTGTCCAAGTAAGTATTGCTCTCAGTCTCTCTCCATATTTCTCTGGTCTTTCTTTATATTTTCCCTATATTTTAATTCTCTTACAACTGATTTTTTTTTTTTTTTTTTTTTTTTTTTTTTTAGGGGGGCAGAGAAGGAGAAGAAATGGGCAAACAAAACTTAGTAATTTATCTAGGTCCATGCCCATATTCCAGAAATCCATAGAGCCTGATTTTATATATTATTTGAGTTTCTAAATACACAAATGTAAACCTGAAGACTGTGCAGATCCCTCTAAAATAGCTAGCATAACAAACTCTATAAAATCCAGGAACAGGAGACTTTAGGATTATAATGTCACATTTTTAGAGCCTTCTTATCCCTTTAAGGCTTATGAAAGAATCCATGACTTGCAAGGCACTAAGGCAGTATGCAATCATTCTCAGCTTTTCGTTCTCTGCTTCAAACAAGCTCATCATAAGGTACAATGGCTGTAACCAAAGAGCTCTCCCGTTTATGCTGGTTAAAACATGCAAGCAGAAATAGGTTCAAGGAGTTAGTTCAGTTCATGCAAACAAAGGATCAACTGTGCATTTCTAAATTCCAGATGAAAGCGTAAACTCTGAGCTATTTACCTGGGTGAAAGGGATGAGGGTAGTGTTGCATTAAATAAAAGCTAGTGAGGTTTTAATATCTCGGACTGGTGTTTCAGCCATTGTGCTTATCTGTTAATGTCTTGCATGCTGCCTATAAATTAAAACACAAAACATCTTATGTCTGGTCTGTAAAACTTGGATACCAGTGATTAACATCATAGGGAGAAATTTCAGAATTTCATATAAACTTTGTTTATTTTTTTTGGATGCTGATAGGACCTGGCAGAGAAGCAGAATAAATGATGTTGATTATGGCACCTTTCTCAACAGGTTGCTAGAAGAAAGATGCTTAAATGCAAGCAGTTTTTAACTGATTGAGACAGTTAAAATTCAACTGATTCAGACAGTTGACTTTACAAGACCTGCTCTAATGAAAAATTAATCGACTGCTCGTATGACCACTTTATGGCACAGAAGCTGATTTGTGAAATTCCAGCAATGGCAGTCTCCTTGTGCTTTAGCTGAATTCTTGTTTCCCCAGTAAAGACAGAAGTTCTGTCATTTTCTAGGAAGGAGTACATTAGGTAGCTCTATGCCTTGTCATTCAAACAATACTGGGATATGTTCTACTAAGCACAAAGTTGCACATGTCTGGGATTCAGTCCAAAGCTTCTGCTAGTGTTTAATTTAACCATGCCTTTTCTCTTCCTCTCTGCTTTGCATCATGCAAGCAGGAGCACATCTTCATGGCTTAAGAAAACTCACATTGGGTTATTTGTCAGTTACTACCGCTGGGCAGCCTCATCCTGACTGCAATAGGGTCTTTTGAATACATGGAGGGAATGAGATACAAGTTCCTTCTTGACTCACTAACCATATGCCAAAATGGCATAATTTTAAGATACATTCAGCAGGTTCCTGCTATCTCCAGAACTGCATTCAACTGAATAAACTCATTTTGCTAGTACTCTATAACAGATGTTGTTTAATGCAACTGCAGAAGAGCACAGCTGTTCTACATTTGACTAAAAACTTTTTCCAGAAAGTCACAGAAAGTTTTGTACTTAGCTAAATTCCAGTCTTAATAAACAAGTTAAATAAAACCTCCTAGAAACTCCTTCATATCTCGATGCACTCTCACTTGTCTCCAAATATTTCCCTCGTCACGCTCCTTTCAATGCAAAACAATAACAAAATTATGTTCTTGTTTATTAGGGCTGCCAGCACTTGGAATTGTTCAACAGTCACTGAATGCACATTAGTTATGAACTTTGAGGTAGCAAGACCTGAAAAAAAAAGGTTTTTTGTGTAGTTATTGTTTTTTCAGAAATTTGACATATGAAAGATTCACTGCTGGGAAACATTACTGTTGCTCAGCTGTTCTGCCTGTTTGCATAGTCTTATTCTGCAGTAAACGTGAAAGATTTTAGTAGAAGAGAAGTAAATAACCGCATATTTATGATTCAGTGTCATGTGGAGAAATGATGTGGAGATTGCTTCCATGCTTTATCTGCTCCAGGGTGGCTTATTTGTGTTTCAAAACACTGAGATATCAAGTCTTCCAATATTCTGGCCAATAATCTTTTATTTTTGCACAGAAGAATAATTGCACAACAAAGTTTTTGGCTTTTTCACTTCATTGATTTGTGTAAACTGACTTACAATATTTCCTTCTATCGCATACCAAGTTGCTGCTAAGCATCTCTGTGTCAGAGATGATTGACTCAATAACCTTTGCACGAAGGATTTATTTCCTTGAAAAAGAAACACTTGTCTTCTAGACTTGATACAAATTTGAATGTCCACTCAGTAGGAAATGTCAATATTTCATTGCTTGACTTAATTTCTTATCAAATCAAGTAAATGAAATACAATTTTCCTTTTTGTTTGCAATGAAACACTTCAAAATAGATATGCAAAATTAACCATATCTTATAATGTTTTTTATTTTTAAATTGAAATGACATATCCCAATGTTGACAAAGGAAAGTGTTTTGATTTGGTTTGTTGAACTAATTAGAAATACTTTTCATTTTCACACTGAAATGTGCTTTGGGGTTGTAAGTTATCTCCTGGGTATACAAATTACTTCTCAAGAATGGAAGCCTTACCATTCTACACTCTAAGGTGGTTTCCTAGACCTAGAAATTTTCCATGAAGCATTAAAGCACTTAGTTGAATAATTGCATTGTATTATGTAGGACTTGGTCAGAACTATGTTTCATGTGTGTGAATTAGATATGTGAGCCTGGATTCTCAGGAAACATTGTATGCTGCAGTTAGTCTTAATAATTTTAAGCTTCTCTTTTATTTTTGATCTTTTTTCTGTGCTTGTTTAGTATTGTCTTTTCTATAAATTCAAAACTATTTCCAAAGTGTCTCCCTCCCTCCCTCTTCCTCTCACCCTCACCTTTTCCTTTCTTTTTTCCCTCCTTCCCTCCTTCATTCCTTCCCTCCTTCTCTTTCCTCTTTCTTTCTTCCTTCTGTCCTTCCTTCACCACATGTAACTTCAGTGTTGATGGGGAATATAATCATTTGGCTGCCTTTCTTGCTAAATGCTTGGGTTGTAAAGGTCTCACTAACTCTGATTGTCTGTAATAATATATCATGACAATTGTTTCAACAGGCACTGGTACCATGGCTTTGTCTGCTATGACCTGTTGTTGGGGTCTAACCAGCAGCAACCAAGTACCAAACAGCCACTTGGTCACCAGTGGAATCAGGGAGACAATCAGAAAAGTAAAAGGTGGAAAATCCATGGGTTGAGATAAAGACAGTTTAATAGGAAGGGCAAAAGTTGTGCACACAGACAAAGCAGAACAAGGAATTCATTGACCACTTTCCATAGGCAGGCAAGTGTTCAGCCATCTCCAGGAGAGTAGGGACACGTCACCTGTAATGGTGAATGGGAAGATAAACACCATCACTACAAATATCCTCCATTCCTCCTTTTTGCCCCCACTTTATATACTGAGCATGATGTCATATAGTCTGGAATATCTCTTTGGTCAGCTGGGATCACCTGGCTGTGTGTCCTCCCAAGCTCCCAGGCATCCCCAGCCTCCTCACCAGCATGGCCATAAGAACAGCAAAAAACCCTTGGCTCTGCATAAGCCCTGCTCAGCAATAACAACTCTATTATCAACTCTGTGTTCATCAGAAATCCAAAAGCTAACCCTGTACCAGCCTCTGTCTACCCCAGCCAAAACTAGCACACCTGTCCAGATATTCTCTTTGCTCAATACCCCAGCATACTTCATTACAACTGCTCTCAGTGCTGCTGTCTGTTAACATGGAGGGGGAAGATAGAAGAAATAGCAGAGAATCTTTCCACACATCTTGAGACATTCTTCTACCAGTCTCTGACTCAGTTGCCCATAGCCTTGGGCCCAGATTTCACAGTACCTTCTAGTTAATTTACTGATCTGTTACGCTACATTTCTTCCTGCAATCATGATTGTTGCATATAATATGATACTCAGAATTAATAAAATATTGCCTGTTGCCTAGACTTACAGTCACAATATTAATGGGCAAAACTGCAATAACCATTAGATTTATTAGAGTCTGCCATGCACATTTGTAATATGGAAACAAAAATTTGGAATATAAAAACCACACAGATGCAGAAAATTTTACAACATCTATTTGAGGCAGTTTAGAATTACTGCTAAAATATTCCAACATGTGGAAAAAGACAGGTCGTCTAATTTCAAATAACACTTATGAATAAAGTAATAAAAATTTGGTTATATGGACTGAAGGAAATCTAAGCCATGGTCTCCCAAGGGTTAGTCACAACAGAAACGTGACTAAATCTGGCCAGGATCTTCTGTGTGACTGTGTTAGAGAATTAAGCAACCAAGGTCCATCATATTAAGAATTAGTTCTGTGACAAAATTATGTTCTTTAAAGACTGTCAGCTGTGTGGCATGTCAAGGAAGCATTATTATTCCACAGCAAAGCAATCCAATGGATAGACTTCTGTGCTGAAGCACACAGCCATAAACCTGATGGTCCAAGGACTGAACCTTTTTTTACCATTAATTCTTGAGTAATGCCACATTGGGCTGTTTCCTTTGTCTCTTTGGTTAAAAAGAGACAGTGGATATTTTTCTTGCTGACGTAAAATATTCTAATTAGTTAGTAAATCTGCCATCTCATGTGTATGCCACTGAAAGAAAGAGTATAGTGATGAGTGTTTGTAGAAGCTGCCTAGTAAACAAGCTTTAAACCACAAAGCATTATCCAGCTATTAAAGCCAAAGGAGAACTTAAGCAAAAGTCAGACCTCAATTCAGCTCTCACTAAAGAAGGAAATGCTCTTTCAGACTGTTGATTTAAAAATCAAAAGGAGAATTTATCTGAGCTTTGTTTTTCTTGTTATTAAGTCAAGATCCTAAAAATATCAGGGCACTGTCACAAATAGAGCTGGGCAGTCTATTTTTAAGGAAAATGTATTTAACAAAACCTTTGTACATTGTGACTGACCCTTTAAGTTCAGAGACCACTCTGCTGCCCTTGGCAGGATCTCAGGAAAGGAGGGAGGGCTTAGCAGATGACAGAAAATGTGTAGAGCTCCCAGAAGTACTTTTTCAGATCTAGTGATTGGTAAAAGAGAAAGAAATGAGCAGGGCTATTTTAAGACTCTACTTGGGGCAATCTGAAAGCATAAACTGAAAAATTGATGGAAAAAGCAGTGGAAACAAAACTCTGAGGTGGAGAAATGTGTTACACAAGGAAGACATTGGAGAAAACTTGCTAAAAGTTTGACAAGTAGGTGAAATCTGAGGAACAGAAACTATGATAGCCAATGTTTTCAATGGGTGACATGTAAAATGGGAAACTGGAATAAAAGCACAAATTGATGGTAGGCTGCAAGAGCCTAAAAAGCATTTTCTTAGGAAGGGCTCCCCAAGTCCTCAGTGTGTCTTTGTGTACTTGTAACTGTGCACTGACAGCAATGGTAGCATTCACACAGGACTCTCACACTGTGCCTTTCCAGCTGATCTGTCTCATAGCCAGCCTTCTGTCAGGAGGTTCCCTCAGCTTGTAGCAGCCAAGCAGGACAAGGATCCTGCTTGCAGGCTGCCTTTGGGATTGTGGCTGCTGCCTGACCAGACTGCTGGACACACACTGTGCCTGGTCCAAGGCAGAGCACCATGTGCTCTCTTAGCAGCCATCCTCACACAGCCTTTGCAGCACATCTGCTGCTGGAGCTGGAGGTCCCAGCTGTGCTGGAGCTGCTCTGAAGGAGCAGGGCAGCTCCAGATGGGAGCCCCAGCAGCCCCTGTTGTCATCCGTGGTCTTTGTACAACCTCTCTGCAGGCTGAATGCAAGCTGAGCTTTTGTGTCTGTTGTGTAATGTTAAAAATATATTTCAGTGGCCCAGGAGGGGCTTGGTGATGGCTCGCCATCACCTCAGAGACTCCTATTTGTTACTGTGTGTGTTGGAACTAGACTGGCACAGGCTCTGTATCTGCTCCTTGGCTTGCGAATGACA
Source organism: Onychostruthus taczanowskii (assembly GCF_017590055.1). Lineage (NCBI taxonomy): Eukaryota > Metazoa > Chordata > Aves > Passeriformes > Passeridae > Onychostruthus > Onychostruthus taczanowskii. The sequence goes on along the minus strand of NW_024496525.1, from coordinate 9,411,832 downwards.
AGTTGGCCATGCTTAGATGTTGAGTGGTTCTTGTGAATATATGTGAAAAATACCTTCTTTTTGTGAACTGCCTTCTGGACAAACCCTAGCTCACCTGCTCTTAGAGATAATATATGCCATGGCATTTCACATAGATATTTTCAGAGAATAAAAAGAAAAGGCTTATGTGCTTCATAAATATATAAAGGGAAGTATTTTTCTTAATAATTGTGAGTAGGTGATTTTCTTGAAAGACACATATTGGCAGTTTATGTCACATTTTTTACTACACATTCTGATCAGATTTAAAAAAAAAAAGTCCAGGCTCTCTGTGAGAATTTGGGGCATGAAGCTTGATTAGTGAGTTCTTTAAAATCTGAGATCATACTTTAAGGAAAAAAACCCAACAAAACAAAACAAAAAACACCAGACAAAAAAAAAGGGCACCAAAAAGAAAACAAAGAAAAGCAACTCTAGAAGACTGTCAGTGGGAAGTATGTGTATTTAATTTCTGTATTACTTGTTTTCTTGTACACAGAAAACTGTTTTTCTTTTACTCAAAAGAGAGAGGGAGGGGAAAACCAAGGTCATCATGAAACTTTAAAGGAAAGGCTGCTCCAGAAAAAATATTAGTTCTGAAGAATATTAGACTGACACATTCTTAATAAATTTTAATGTGATGATGTTTCAGACTATAGAGAGATTGGTCTACAATTTGTTGGGCCCTGCATTTCAATGCCCTCCAGAATGAAGGGCAGAAGAGGTAAAGGAGCAGCATAGGCCTCTGCCTACTGTCTGTGTTCTTTCTATGAGCCATCTACATTTACAGAGAATCAGATTAGGAATGCTTGCCAGTGCTGCTCTGCTGAGAGTTTATAACCTCTGTCAGGAGAACCTAATAGGCAGCTGGGGAAACAGCTACATTTGTCAGGCATAGTCTGACATCCAGCTGTGTCTGTTCAAGCCTTTAGAATGCTGTGCACTGTTTTCACATCTGAAAATCTTTTCATATACTTAAATTCTCTGACTTTGTCCTTTTTTCTCATGGAGACAGACTATGCTTTGTGAGAGATTCCCACATATCCCTCAAAATCTGAAATCATGGTAGATTCCAAATCCTATTTCATTTGGAAACTTCTGTTCATAAAATGAACAATGTAATCTGTAATTTGTGTTGTTAAGATAGCCCATTGTTCAAACAATAATTAAAAAACCCTCACTCCAGAAAGTTTCATTTGTAATTTAAAATTTGGAGTTTTCTATCACATCAAGAGAATTGCTGTCCTGTTCTCATTTCTTCAGCACTTTCACCTTGGAAATACCTGAGACATGTTTGTCAGTTACTCAGCCCCATGGCCAAATGTCATGAACTGGGTGCTGACTTCTTCCCATCCTCTCAATGAGGGGCTGACTTTTGATTGCAGCCTTCTTACTGGGTAATCTTATGTTACTCTTCAGCATCATGATCCCATGACCCTGCAAGCCTGGCAGTAACGTTCTACTCATGGTTTTAGAAATCCCAGTGCTTTTTTAAATCACCTTTGCCATCTTCCAGTGTCTTCACTTTTAATCTGAATGTAACTGCCTTTGTAGTCCAGTGCCAGCCTCTAGGACCTCCAAACTCCTTGTCTTTTACAGTACGTAAATGCAAAGCATACTGAACATGTACTTTCTGTGTAAGAACATTATTTCAGATGACTGTCTGGCAAAGAAAATGTTTCTGGATTGGAAAAAACAGACTAGCTTGCAAATGTTGCCAAAAGTACTGAATCTTTCTTGAGGGGCAGACACTTTGGATGCTTCAGCTGGCAGAAAATCACTGAGGGATATTTTTCAAAATATAAAGTTCTGTCCCTTTGAAAAATGCTCAGTTCCTTATAAGAATGTAAAGTGTATTCACACAATACTGGAACCCAGTCACCTGACACTGCTAAAATAGGAATAGTTCTTTCAAATCAAAATTGGACTTTGTATTTTAATGCTACTAATAAAATGGACTGAAGGAAACCCTTGCAATTGAGTAAGAGTTTATTTTTAGTTAACCTATTGGCTGAAAATAGAATTTCCTATACATAGGAACCACATTTTTCCTCTAGTGTGTGTGTTTATGTCTGGGCAGGCTTGGATGCGACTCCTGGTGACGGATGAATTATCAGTTCTGCGCTCATGGCAAGCCACACTCATATTGTGCTGGAAGCATAATGATGAGCTGTTGAAATACTGAACGCAGAGTCTTAGACATAAACCCAGAAAAATAGATATCTGTCTGTGTTGTGGGCACCAATTCTGTAGGCATTCTCTGAATTGCTTTTGGAATGTTGCATCCTTGCTGGCTGCTCTCTTTGGGTTTTTAGAAATGTTTTTTTATGAAGTATATAAAAGTCTGCTCTTTCTCCTCTTTGTTTCATTTTTTTTTTCATGTATTTCCTTTCATTACACACCTCTGTGAGGAAGGTTCAAATAGTCTGGGTGAGAGGAGAAGTAATATAGGCTCTTGTATTTGTGGACAGGAACAGTAAGGATCATGTTGAGTACTGTCTGCCTGGTTCTGTCAAGCTGACCTATAAATTATCATTACACAACTTCGTAACATGAGCTATAAAAATAAGTATTGAGAAATGAATAGGTTAGAGAAAGAGAGTGAGTTCATTCTGTTGTGATTTCAAAACCACAATAGTTTCCCCCTTTCCTCTTCTCCCCACAGAAGCAGAAATGAAATTATGTCATTTTACCTTGGTTCATCTGTCAGATTTTCCATAATTCATTTGTAGATTCAAGAGTTCAAGAAGTTCAAGAGTAGCTTACCCTCTTTATTCTTAACTGGTTCTGTTTTTTTCTATTTCTAATTTATTGAAAAACAGATATCTTTCTTAATTGGATTTTTCAAAATGTATATTTTTGGTAGATGCCTTTGAAAGACATTTCATTGGGAATTTTCCAGACAGTAGTCTAACTACACAGAATATACAGTGTTTACATATTATATATGTATATACATTATATTCTGTGTAGTTAAACTACTGAGCTGCTGTATTGGTATGAACTCAGTATCAGAGTATGTATCAGAGAATCTGTACTGTATCAGAGCTGTATTGGTATGAACTCAGTTCTGCACAATCTGGATGGACTCACTATTCAGAAAGTGGTTTTGTTTTTGGAACTCACCCTTAACTTTCTAGCAACAAAAAGTGATAATTAATGAAAAAAAGTCTCTTGTACATTTATGCTGCTTAAAATATGAAAACAAGAAAAGATTACTGATTTAATAAATGGAAATCCAAAGATTCTGAAATGCTGAAATCCATAGGACTGATATAGTGTTTTCTAGATACCAAAACAAGTGAATTAAGTCCCTCAGACACACTCAGAGCACTGAAAATGTATCATATGCAAGTCACTGCAGCTTTTGAAGATTAATAATTTGGTGACATAAAACATTCATCTATAATATCCAGATGCAGAGAAAGCAGGACAGTGCAGTAATAGAGGCTGTTAAGCTGCCATCCACATGGAATGGCATGCTCAGGAAGAACAGCCCTTGGAGCAGCACAACTGGGTAATACTTGACCTGTGTGGATGCAGCTGTAATGATTCTGCTTTTCAAGCACTGCCCCCCTGCCATATGGCAGCAGTTGAGAAATTGAAGTGCATAGCTGAAGACGGGAGATTGACAATGAGGAGATGGGAGGTTGAAGCCCTCATTTTGGAATATTTAGAGCTGAAGGAAGCAAGCTGGGATGAGGGGAAGAAGTATCACTGCCCAGAAAAGTGATTCTGAATCAGAAGGAATCTAGATTATTAAAATCACAGTTTAAAAGCTGTCTGATAACTCTGCTATTTAAATGTTCTTTTATATTAGGTCCTGCTGTTTATTCAATGATTTATTTTCAAAAACTGGTGACTACCTGGAAATACAAACGTCAGTACCAAAGAGAGGTACATCCCAGTGCATCTCCAAGGACAGTTTAGTTATAACACGTCACCATCTAGTCTTGAAATGCTTGTTTCTGTTCTTGTGAACTGTTTTATAAAACCATATTCATGTCAGAAACTTGCTTCAGCAGAAATTTAGTATTTTCCTGCTACCACTGAGTGCCATAAAACCAGAGATAGAGAATTTTCTCTGGTTTAGTCTCTATGTCCCCATGATTCCATCCTGCACAGTGTGGGCACCAGGCTTGTATAGGTCTGTCTGGGTCAAATGTTCCAGGTCAGGCACACTCCTGTCGGAGATGTAACTGAGGTCCAGGCTAGTATTACAAGGTTGTTCTGCATGTTCAGCAGAGACAGCTGGCTCTTCCCAGGTCAAATCAGCCTCAGCCAGCAGAGAGGCCACCTGAGTGACCAGGGCAGCTGGGGCTCAAATGATAGATCCTGTGACTGATGGGACAATGTCCTCAGCTGGGTGAGCTTTCACATGAAACATGGAAGGATCAGTTACCCTGGGACTGAGCTGATGCCAAGAAACCCAGTGATACTTCTTAAGCACTTTTTCTGTACTGGACAGTCAGAGATGGGCTCCTCCAGAGCCCATTACAGTATTCTATTACAGGAATAACTCTCTGATGCTTTTGCTCTGACTCATTCTTAAAAGTAGTCTATCAGTCTCCATTGACTGTTTTACAGCCTGGCAATACACATACCCCCAAAAAAATCTCTTTGCTGAATGACTAAGGAGAAATGTTCCTAACTGGCACTGTGAATTGTCTTGCTGTGGCCAAGCATCTTTTAGCTGTTGAAACACCTAAGGTGGATATGTCTTAAGCCAGCCTCTGATAAAATCAGGAATAAAACCAAAGAATCCTAGTTCACAGATTTTTTTCACCTGCAATCTTTGGAAAACACACTATACTTTTCTACCTCTAGGTAGTTTCCATTATTTCAACTTCCTTCTGAAACTCAGACACAAAACTGTTTGCAGTATATGACTTTCAGATATACAAGGATGTTCTGATATAAATATGGAACCAAAGAGGGTTTGTAATTTTTTAAAATTTATTTAACTGTAAGGAGCATATTTGCAATAATTGAAGATTCAGGTTCAGTGAAAAACTGTTTTCCGTAATGATACTCAGACACCTTAAATCATACCAGAGGGAGTGCTTGTGATATTCTGGGAACTGTGCCACAGACTCTTGTCTTCATCTTGTCCTTTGAAGAGTCCCTTCAAAGAGGAGAGACTCTTGAATGTTTAGAAATGGAGGACACTTGAATGTTTAGAATTATTTTACATGATACAGCATCCTTTGATTTCCTTTGTCACTTTTAAAGATTTATCTCTTTGTGTTCAGGATTTCTGGGGTGACTAGTGTATGCAATCCCTTCCTGGTCTTCACTAAATTGAGGAATGGCAGTTTGATCAGGAAATATTAACTCTCCAGAGAAGAAATAGAGGAACAATTTTTCAGAATGCTTATATTTTTAATCTACTTCCTTTTCCCAGGCCTTATCTTCCTTTGACAAGGCTTATGATTCCAGCCTAGAGAGCTTCTGGATTGTTGCCTATCATTTTCTTACGGGAGTAGTTGTTGTGAACCTCCTGCTTTATCTCTCAGTGCCTGGATATCTTCTCAGCTTTTCCAGTGAAACACGCCAGTTCTTAACCTTATTGAAAAGCCAGATGAAATGATCCAAGTGCCACATGTAGTAAAATGTGGCCCATTTTTCCTTCAGTTCAACAACCACACACTGTTGTAATTGGTGTTACACAACGTGGAACTGAGTATTATTTTTAAAATAGGTAGAAATCTTCAAAATATTTCTAGTAATGTGCTATAATAAGGTCAAAATGAGAAAGGAGGGTCCCTCTGTTGCTACTCCAAAGGATTAAAGATGTATTAGTTGTGCAGATGCTTTTGTATGCTGATACATTTACTCATTATGAAGTTTGTTCCTCTCTTATGGAACGCATATTGCAAGCTTGTGTCTAATTTAACCTCCCTACTAAACTTATGGTTTCCTCCTTAGATTTTAAAGTTGTTTTCTGTTTTCTTTTGAATTCCAAAGGGCTACTTGCCTGTGTACTCATATGTGTCTGTCTCATAGGAGACACGGATGGTTTGATCTGTGCAGTCTCACCACATACTCTCATCCCTCTCTATCTGAGAGTCTCGCTTCAAATAGAAATGGCCTCCAAAGGAACAGTGACAGTACATGTTCTAGCAGAGTACAACAGGTCCTGTGTGTAATTAAAAAAAAAAAAAAAAAGTTTTAGAAAAAGTTTTAGCACAGTATTTTGAAAAAGAGGGTTGATTCCTGTGCATATTTTCCAACAACACTGTAATTCCTGCTCGAGCAAACAGGACATTAGACAAGGCCATATTTGAATAACTAGAAAGGAAATGATCAACTATCTGAAAAACATCCCAGATAGGATCTAAACTAGGAAGTAATTCCTAGGGGACATGAACTTAATAAATAAATAAATATCTAAGTAACAATAAATATCTAAACAACTTTTTTAGTAAATGAAAAATATACTTCAGGATATCTTTTTATGACACACGCCCCCACTTAACCTTTTGATTGAGTATCATTTATCTATCATCAATTTCAGTGTGGTAGAAGAACATGTATTGAGAATTTTAGTCCCAGTCAGCCATGTATAACAGGACACCTTGGATGTGAAAGGATTATCATCATAAACGTGCTTCAACTACATTTTAAAAAGAATTAAATTGTAAAGCTGAATTTTTGCAGTCTCTGATATATATGTGATATTACATATGTATTTGTACTAGCAACTTAAAAAGTTGCTGAGGAAATGTCTACAACTGGAAATTAATTAAAGCACTAGCAACAAAAATAGTATGTGGATCTATGGGGAACAGACCTGTAACCCTGTGAGTCTTAGACAAGTTAGAGACTCATTGTTTTTCAGAATCTCAATATGCAAGATCTGTACTTGGGTACCTGCTCAGCAGTGTGACTATATTTCCTTTTAATTGTTTTATACATTTCATTTTAACTTCTGGTAAAGCTGATGTTGCTTAAATAAGATCCATAGCCTCATGTAGTGTACAAAACTAGTGATAGTTCACTGAGAGTAACTGAAGAGGTGAAGTATTGAGGGGTATAAAAAAGGGAAGACTTACCTGAGACATGAGATCCAATCTGGATATGAAGATGTTGTATGATCTGGATATGAATCCAGATGTTGTAAGATCTGAAGATATGTAAAGTCATTTCTGTAAAGTAAGCTGGTCATTTCCGAGGTTGTCTTGAAACATATTAACCTCTGGAAAAGAGTAGTGCTCCCACCTGAGTTGGGCAGATGTTCTCCTCCCCTCATGAGCTCCCTCACTTCTACCCTGATCTGGCTAATTTGCCTGCCTTAATAATAAAATTGCATATCTAGTCTCAAATCCTGTTTTGATCTCAAATCCTTGTTTTGACTTCAAATTCATGCATTCAAATAAGTTACGAGAAGATTCTTTTAGTAATTTTTTTTTTTTCATAAGTTAGATGTGCAATATATATTTGATTTGGAAAACTGCTATTCTTTCAAAGTGTTAAGGCACTCTGAGGAGTGTTGGTAGTTGCTGTCTGTCTGTACACAGTGCATTCCAGAAGGTTGGAGCAGTGTATAAGAGCAGCAGCTTACAAGAAATGCAAAGTGCACGTGGCCTACAGTTAAAGGGGGAGAAAAGTTGAATTGCTCTAGTACTTTGAATCAGTAAAGCAAATTTTCAGCTCTGTTTCAGTAAAGTTTTAAAACTAGTTCTTGATGTAAAGCATGTAAATGCCTTGCTAAAATTGGGAAGATTATGGCTGAGAGAGAAATCCAGAAAATATTTAAGTTCTTTGTCAGGCTGTTCTAATGGAGCTCCAGAATGTGCAAATTAAATGTTTTTCTACTTTCAATTAGCTAGGATTTCTACAATAAATGCAGAACTTTAGATGCTGAAGACCACCTAAATAAGCTAACCACTTTTGAAAATGTCCCCAAAATTTCCAAGGGGAAAAAATCACAACTCTGAGGAAAAAAATTAAGCTCAGAAATGTTGAGCTTACAGCCAAATAAAAAATTTTGACAGCTTCAGTGGTTGTATATACTTTATCTAAAACTGACTTCAAAATACTCTTTGCTCTTGATAGGATTCGTAAAAATGACTTTATTTTGTATGTCTTCTGTTCTTGATTTTTGTCACTAAAGTTTTAAAACAGTGTTGTTGGAAAAAGTAGATAAGCTTGAAGAATTATCTGGGTAATAAATTAACACTAATTCACATTTAATAACATCCTGTTCCTGGAAGCACATTTCCTGTAATAAAAGGGCACCTCTCTTTGGGTTTATATGCACCAGTTTGATACAACCTTCCTCTGGTGTGAATAGATACTACAGAAAATGCACATTCTCAGGTCTGTTTGTGTGCACTGCCGTTTGGAGCAATCATCCCCATTAATTTTGGTTTGGGTTTTTTTAGTCATTACAGTAGGCAGAATAATTTCTAAATCAAGATCCTATATATAACTTTTCACAAAAAAAGCTTTCTTTTAAAGATTGCTCTTGTAGTTTCTTCTATTAACACGGGTATTTTTTGGACTTGAATTGCAAATGTGTCTTATCTTTTCCTTGTGTATTGATCACCTCTTGCTCCAACATTCCATCCCTCTTATTAATAAGACAAAATAACAACTTGAAAGTCAGCTTCCATCTCTCTCATTATTGGATTCATCAGCTAAAATGTAAGAGATGCCTGGAGAAAAAAATAAGTATTTCTTCAGTTAATTAAGGATGCACTTTCTATAATTAATACAAATTATAGTTTAGTTTAAACAAATTTTTGAAAAGGAAACAAGGAAAGTTTCTTGGCCATGAATATCAGAGTTCTGCCAATGCACTTAAGGAGGTCAAATGACCTGACAACATGCCTGAACCCTCATATGGTAAAATAATAAAAAGGAGCAATAATTCCTGTATAGCGTTCCAATTTAACTGTGCTGAGAGATGTCTCAAAGAGAAATGTGGTATGAGGGAGGAAGTAAAAATGTAAGAAGACAACAATTAGATTAAATTATTTTATTTGTGTCTTCCAAAATGAACAGCTGTAATGTGTTACTGCATATTTTTCTCTGTTGTATTCTTTCTTGACATAGATACATTTCTGACTAATTGAAGGCTAATTAAAAAGATTTTCTGTTGTCTGTTTTTCCTTGCTACAATTTCTTACAGACATGGACATTCTGTGAAGCGATGACATATTATAAAACCCATTGATTTTTTAAAAAAGACGTCCCCATTTTGTTTTGAAAATATCTTGCATAAAGATATCGTTAGTATTTTTCAGACCTTCACAACAGGCCTCATCTGGTGAAGTCAGTGCAAGTCTTTCCACTGACATCAATGGGCAGTGGATCAGGGCTCATTTATGTCCTACTTCTAGCTGTGTTTTCTCCATTCTTTTATTCTACAGTGCTTTCATGCTGAGATTTGTTGAAGTTGATACAGGTAATTCTTGTATTTCTTTGTAATTCTACACAAGTGGCAAATACTCTGCTTATAAGCATCTTTTAAGCCAGTGAGTTTTTCCAGTTATTTAACAATCCCATAGAAAGAACAAACAGAAGAAACTGTATTTGTAATGAGAGGGTATAGATCAACAAGATAACTGTGTAGGAATAGTCTTGGCTAAAGACCACCAAATACCAGAAACATCTAATATAAAAGCTGCCATGGCACTTCAGGGTTTCACTTCTGCACACTTTCATGTGCAGAAAGCTGCTGCTGTGCTTTCAGGGCATACCCCATCCACCACATTGGACTTAATATTAACCCTAATAGACACTGTTTTATTTGACTTTCACCAAACTTTATAAAAAAGTTGTTTTCCTAGAGATTTTTGATACACAGTAAAGCACAGTTACCTCAATGTGAGTCCTCTACCATTTTGATAAACAATATCCTGTCCTAATCCTGTAGCTGGTCAAAGCTACTCATCCTAATTATCTATTCTGGTGTAATTTTGGATTTAATGAAGGAAGAGCCTGCTGACTGCCAATTTCTGGAGTGGAGGATGGTCATGTTTTTCATATGTAGGGTAACTGTGGAGGAGAGGGAAAGGAAGCATGAAGAGCTAAAGCAAGATACAAGAGAGGTGCAGCATCTGGGGCAGATTAGCCTAACACCTCTCTCAGTTTTGCAAAAATCTTGCTAATTAAGTTATCAGAAGAGCCTCAGGAATGATAGAAAGAGGAACTGTGACAGACTTGCTGCTCCTGTCACAACAGTGATGGGAGAGTGGTAAACAAAGGTCAATACGGGTCTTCCAGTCTTCCTGTAAATAACAGTATCTTTTTTCACACATAAGTGTTCCTGTGCATCACATTTTGATTGCCTCTAAAAAAAGAACAAAATACCTTCCCCCATCAATTCCCCATCAGAATACAGTAATGAAATGCCCAGCTGCAGATACAGCAAAATTCATTCCAGTTTTGCTCAGTTATTGTCTGCCTCATCTTTAGCAGATGGCTGGACGATGATGTCTGCAGTAATAAAAATATTAAAAACAAAAACTGCCAGCTGAATTGGAAAACTGACTAGTTTCTATTTTTACAATGTGGTACATGAAGCCGTTACTTCTCAAGCCAGTAATGGCCATATTCAACAACAGCCATGTGAGAACATTTAGTAGAGAGAAGAAGCAGTACTGGATTTCTCCATCCCTTGACTTCTGGGAAGAAATGATACCTCACATCAGATATAAAGTATATATACATATGTATTTGTGTGTGTGTGTATATACACATACACACACTGCTTTCATATGTTATTAAGAAATGTCAGCTGTAACATACTGGCAGCAGTGAGACAGATTGTCCCCTGGTGAGACAGAATATCTCAGGTTTGCTTCAGAACTGCTTACACAAAACCACATAAATTGTATGGCCAGTACTGCACACCACCTCCATGCTCACAGTGAGTGAGAGTCTTTGGAGCAGTCAGTAACATGGACATGCTTTTATAAGAATATGGCCTTCATTTGTATTCTGGGTTCTCCCCTTGCTCCCTAGTATGTACTGGCATTTTTTTCTGTGGCAATATAATAATATCATATCATATCATATCAATCATCAGATCATATCATATCATCATATCATATTGAATGATAATATAATATAACCATATGATATGAATATATATTTATAAAATATATAATATAATTAATAACATTATATGATATAAAGCAAACTTGTTCCAGTAGAATTTTTTTCTCATATAGGTTCTATGTTCTGAATTTTACAAAAATAGAGGCTAAACTAGTCATGTCCTGAGAGGTGACAGAAAGTGATGCTGTCAGAATATTTGCTGGATAATAGTCTTAATTATCTTTGTACTGGATAGATCTCTAAATGACAGAAGATCACATGGCACTAGTTCATGCACTCATGTGAGCAATATTTCATTCCTGGAGAGTGAGATTTCACTCTATCATGGAGATGCATTGTAGTATTGGGAAATTCTATGAATTTTTAACCTACTCAAAATATAGGATTTTGAAAGGAGAGGTGATCTTCAGAGCTTAATAGCCCATTGTTTGAAATACAGTAGAGGATTCTGATTTTCAAAAATTACTACTCATCCTTCTTGAACTCAGACTCCATAGAGGTATCTTTATTATCTGAGATAATCCTATGTTCAATATTCTGACATTTAAAGCATCCAAACAGTTTAGCAGTTGCTACATATGTTCTAAAATTAATAGTCTCAGTTAAATGTCCTAAGATTATATTGAGATTTGGGTGTTTGCTTTTTTAAATAGAGAAATTCACTGACCTACAAAAACAACAGTTTTGTTTTCTTTGTGGAAAGCACATAAAGAATCCTACATCTGGCATCTCAGATCTTATTTTTAATTAGCATAACATACATTATTAAAGAGAACAGCCTCTTCATTTGTTTCATCTTTCAAATTGTGTTCAACAAGAGGGTATGAAGAAATGTGAAATATTGTTCTGTTGTATTGTGTTTGGCTCTTATAATTTGTAGTGCATTAATTAATGCTAGGTTTATTCAGCTTCTATAACCAGGAAATTAATTAGTGTATTGTTCAGTTGATGCAAGATGCATAAATCAATTTTTACCCATTTTATTACTTACATTTGGGGGAAAAACCCCTTTCCTGAGCATTTGGGATAAACCAGAATTTTTGTTTGTTCTTTTTTCAGCTAGGACTGTGTACACCTTATTTATAGGTTTATGTTCAGACCTACCTACTGAATAAGATTTGCTGTCCCCTTGCCATCCACTGTAACCTGACAACCTATCATGGTTTAGGAAATATATTCTCCAATTTAGTGTTCCAAATGAAACTATGCATGGCTCACTCACTTCCCTCTCCTCCTCCCCCTGCCAGTGGCTGGAGAGGAGAACTGGAGGCACAAAAAGTAAAAAGCACAAGTTGAGATAAAAACAATTTACTGGAAATGACAATGAGATAAGAAAAGGAACAGTAACAACAATACCAATGACAGCAGACCCCAACATCCTGACTCAGAAGCAAGCCCTTCCTTATTCCTGGAAAATGATGTGGGGTGGTATAGAATAACCTCAGGGTCCTCGCCATACCTTTCCTGGCCACTGCAAAAATTTAACCCTGTCTTGACCAGAACCAGGACACAACTAGAGTGACAGGTTTACCTTTCAATGGAAGAGAGGGATGGACCAAAGCTTTGAAAACCAGAGGGTTCCAGTAATTCTTTTTCTTACTCATCCATTTTAAAAACAAGTGCAGAATACTACTGGCCAGGTTTACAACAACGTGAGAGAAAAATGTGTCTGTGCAAAAGTATTTCAGAACTGCCAATGCAAAGACTGAGAGAAGAGAAATTACTCGTAATCTTGGTTTTCTGTGTTCCAGGTGATGCTTGCCATTTCATAATCTCTAAGAGACTATAAAATACCTTTCTGTGTGTTTTTTTTTCTGTTAAGGATTATGTTTAAATCTGAAATTCCTTTAGAAATCAAGAATGTACTTAGAATTATCCTTTATCAACAGAATAACAAATTTTAAAATAAGATACTCCCTGCCTCCTCCACTTTGTCACTAAAGATTTTGCTGAGCTAGACAAGAAATCCACACATTTAACAGCCATTAATTTCACCAGTGTCCTGTTTACCTCAGTTAAGCATTACACAGTAGGCAGGCAGTTCCACACCTTAGTGATGTATTCAGGCAGGACTGAATATCTGCCACTGCTTCCTTTAGATTTGCCCTCCATTGGGTTTCATTCATGGTCTGTACTTCCTATATTTGGAGAGATGATGACCAATCAGTCCCCATCCACTTTTTTTTTTCCTACTCATGATTTTATAAATCTTTGTCATATTTTTCCCAGCTGAGTCCTTTCCAGGCACAAGAGCCCCAGGTACTTGACTGCTCCATGTATGGCAGCTGCTGCACATCCTATTGGCTCTGCTGCCCCTCTCCACACCTCTCCCACTGCAGTGTATCCATTTTGGAGACAAGGAACTCACCTGTGCACAGGATTCATGATGCAGCATGGGTCTACACTGGGGCAAATCTCTGTTCTTTTCTTTCTCTGTCGTTTTTCCTTATCTAATAATTCCTATATTTTATTTGCTACTTCAACTGCTGCTGATCAGTAAGCTGATGTTTTCCTAGTTCTTACACCAGTTATAGCTTCCAGACTTTTCCTGTGGTGATGGTGGTCATCTCAGTAAATTCTGACTTGGAGTTTTTTCCTCCTCATTTGTGAAGAACCACTTACTCCCGGCTACTTTTGAATCTGCCACATGTTAGTTTCATTTGTATTCTCCATTTCTCCTATTGAAGAAATCTGAAAAATGAGTAGACCTCAAAAAATATGTTCAATGTATTAAATTATCCTTTTATTCTATTATCTTGTTTAATAAACAAGTCAGACCAATGCATTCCACAATGGTCTGATGTTCAAACTGTGCACAAATTTTAAGAAAAAATTTAGGATATTTTTTAAATAGTCAGTTTAATGACATTTTTATGTAACTCATAAAAGTGGCAGGAAATAATATTGGAAGGAGTCATCTTCATGTTTCTTGATAGAATTCCTCAAAGAAGTACAGGACAGAGTTCATGGTGATATGTTATCCTAAACTAACAGCTTTGAGTCAAGAAAATTTGCTTGTAAGCTTTGAAGGACACTATGGGATTCTGTGAGAGACACTACTGAGAAAAAGCATTCTCAAAAATTCAAATGCGCCTGGCACAGAGTCACTCTAAACATCTGTTTGGACAAATATTCACATCTCTAGCTTGCAAAAACAATAGAAATATTTTATTCATTATTTTGCCTTCATTTTAATTTTGTGAAGCTGAAATATTAGAAAATAGTCAGGTGAGCTTCTCTTTTGCATGCTTCTACTACAACCAAAAAGCCCACTGTATTTTGCAAAATGAATCTTAATCCTTGATACCACATTTTCATTTTTAATTTCTTGTGTACACTTCCATCATTAATTGTAACATATTGTATTCATTACCTTTAGTAACTTCCCACAAAAGGAAATAACTAAACTGGCAAATTTATTGTGTTGTAGGATGGGGTTTGCAATATGTGTTTGCAAAAACTTGTATATAATGCACAACCTCGTTCCTCCTGACATCATGTATCAGGGAGAACTACTGACTGGCGCATGCTTCCTATGCTACCTCTGAGGGGAGCCATTATCCAACGGTTGTGATCAATGCCAGGAAACCATATATCTCTGCAGTCCTTGCAGGACTACATAGGCCTGATTCTTCTCCTGTCTAACTGATGTGAATCAAAAATAGGCTGCAGCCACATAGCCTTCATGGCATGTTGCGATAGAACAGACATAAAATGAGATCAAAAACTTCTGCAGTCCAATCTGTTGTTTTCAGTATGGTACAAAAATGAGGAAAAATCAATGAAACTGCATAGAAAAAATAACTTTCCATTTTTCTTCATTTCAGTATGTGGTTGTGTGTGATTTGGTAAGGCTCATTCAGGATAAAAGATATTCTTAGCTACTCTAAAGTTTGAGCACATATAACTAAACAAATACAGAACATTGATCTTAACTTCAACACTTATTTTAATGGCACTCCACACATTTATCTGAGGTTGAAACCATATTCTGAAGTTTGAGATTTCATTTTCAATTGAAACTCTGAATGAGAAGCATAATTTTTTCACCTAAACTTTCATTTGGAAAGGTGGAGGAGAGATGTCGAAGAAGGCAGAGGGAGAGAAATGAAATAATTTAACTAATAAATGGGTACATGGTATATAATCTTTATTGCTATGTTATTACTGGCATTCACAAAGAAAATATCCCACGTCTTCACACACTTTGCATTACTTTTTAGACTAGTGGAATTTGTTTTGCAAATATTTTTAAGTGCTGGATTGTTATGATGTACTATATAGCATGTTTACTGAGAAGGCCAACAACAATACTACTGAGAAAATTACCTTCTTAATTACAATTCTCTAAGAAATACTTTCTGAAAAACTCTGCTAGGAATAGGCAAATTATATAGTTAAAGATGGCATTGTATGTGAGAGATTAGTGAAAGCTTTTCCTTTACTTTGAACTATTCCCTTTACCACTGAAACTATTTCATGGGATATTTACTTTAAATGCAGACTAAATGTGTTTCATTGGTTGCAGGGAAGGCTAGAGTGGTAGAAATAAAAAAAACAAACTTTTCTTGAAAATTGAAAACTTCATATATTTTAAATATGACTGGTTTTCATTATAATTTCTTCTTAACCTCTGTATTTGTTAATATATTTTATTTTATACTTTCTAGAAGACGAATTACTGAAAAGTCAACTTTGAAGAATCTTTAGGGTACATGCTTTTCAAATCACTCTAAAAGAAGTCATAGTAAGTTGTTTCATCTTCACTGTGTAGATCTGCTGAATCTTAGCCAGGCTCAACAACCGGGTGACAATGCCAAGAGGGTCTTGCTGAGATCCATAGGATAAGGGCAGACACCTTAACAGAGTAGTTAGTGTGGTTAGTAGTTTTGTTTTTTTTTCTCAGAGACTTTTTTTTCCTAATGAGGGATTGTCAGAAGAGCAAAGGTAATGATGTCATTTCACGTCCCCAGTCTCCTTATTTCAAATGTGCACAGCAGACCCAGAGCAGACTAGGGGTTGTATGTCTTTCCTTCTATTTAGAGACTCTTAGCAATGTTGCAAATTGTGGGGTTTTGCAAGGAACGGATGCACTTTTGTTTTGGAATTTGGACCAGACCACTACTAGATCATTTCACACAGACTTCCAAAAAACTAGAAACCCCAAAACCCAATCATATGATAACTTCTGGCTGAACTCCTGCCCAACTTGAACTAATGTCAAATATTGCTTTAGCTATACTAAATCTCACTTGGTCCTGGCTTTCAAATAAAACAGTTGTTATTTTTGTTTTGGTTTTTTTCCCTGTGAAATGAACAAATCTGCTTGGGATGTCCTTAAACGTCCGCGCACTGATTCACCCTAAAGTAACAGTAGATGACTAAGACAAATGATCTGAGTTACTGATTTCATGGCTGGAGAGAGTGAGTAAGAAGTGCACTCTGTCCCTTGGCTGTCATACACTGCTTTACCATATCTCCATTAACACCCCAATGAAAGTGTTGATTACTGCTCTGGATTCTCTGTTTAACAGATTATATGAAACTCTCACTGGAAAAAAATTATTAGTTTGGCTTATCTGTTTTCATCTTGGCACAATAATACATTTTTCCTAATCAGCTGATTTGAAGCAAAATGAGGGGATAAGTTTCATTTGAAGTGCACTGAAGTACCTCCTGCCTAGAACTATACAGCTCTTTGCTGACAGCTCCTGCTCTCAAAATTTGGGCAAGGTTTGCACGGCCCTGTACCAAAATAAAATATTACAGTAGGCTTTTTTTGAGCTTTTGAAAGGCATGGCAATGACCTAAGACTAGCATTTCGTCCAAACCTAAAGATCTGTTCCAGTATATTCCAGTCAATCCTTACCTTGGGATTTAGGACTAAAGGCAGGGATTCAAAGTTTGCTTTTATTTATGAGCATTGTGTGGGAGACCTGCAGAGTTTAGAGCAGAATAATTTCCAAGTCTATAGGGATAAACATACCATGTGCTTCTGTAAGAATCCTGATGGTTTCCTCGGATAACTGTTTCTATACTCACAAATCTGTGAGTTTCTTCAAAGCCACCTTGCCATGAGACATAACAGGGGGAGAAACTAAATATCAAAAGGCCTAAATATGTAGCTTGTAGTAAAATAAATTTAGCTCAGCATTAAATTCAAACTATAACATATCAGCATTCACCAAATTTGAAGATGAAGACACTGTGCTTCAGATTGCAAAGAACTTTTGGATCAATGATGAAGATTTTACTGTAATTCCAAGTCACATGCTTGTAAATTGCCTAACAAAGGTCTTATTATTCCCCTTCTGGTTTGTTTTCTTCATGGCATGAAAATTGAGGTTGAGATGCTTTATTACTTCTTAAATGTTGAGATAGAATAACAGAATGATTTAGCCTCCAGTTCAGACAGACAGGTGGTATAGATTTATTTGGTTCCTATTGAAGAGTGCTTCCAGCAGCTGCTGAAATAGAAAGCAAACACATGAATCTTGAGATGGAGGAACAGCTTAAGCCATGATTTGTAAACACAAAATTTTTATTTCTTTTTCTTTCAAACTCAAAGATCATTCTTGCCAATTTTTCAAAAGTGTTATACATATGCATGAAACATATGTATCTGCTGATTCAGGTCATAAATTGCAAACACCCAACATATGAAGCAAAAAGAGGTAGTAATTTCTTATAGTATTGTCTAAAAAGGTACAATAGTACTATTTTAAGAGAGAAAATGGACAGGGTCAAAATCTATGACCAGCTAAACAGGCTGAGCTAGCCAAATATTTTCTATCAAATTGAGTTCACCTACTGGAACATTTATTATCTCAAGACAGGTAAACAAAGACATCTCTATTAAACTAACTTACTAAAAGTGTTACAGTTTCATAGGTATTGTTTCCTCTTCCCTCTCATTCATTCAATTTATCATTGTTCTCCTCTATTTGGTCATTAAAAACAAAGGGCAGGAAATGAAAAGAGTAGGAAAAAAAAAGGGGTCACAGGAAGAAAGGTAAGAAAAATAAAATGCAATAATTGTAAAATCAAAGCCTGAAAAGTATTTGATTAAAAAATGTAGAGTAAACATTAGGGTTTTGATTTTTTTCTTGAAACATACTTGCCATTTTTCACCCAGTCCTGCTGCCAACTTTCTGACTGTGTAATACAAACAGCTTTTCAGCTACTCCTACAATGGTGCATTCAGAAAAAGATGCATGTGCTAGTGGCACCTGCACAGCCACTCATTTATGGCAGTCAAGGAGCAAGTGAACATGCCAATCAGATAATATATGCAGGCTGGATAACTATATATCCAGCTATCTGCCTGTGTGTGGTACCATAGCTAAAGTCAAGGCAGCAGGGTGACATGGAGGCTGATGTGTTCTCCAGGGTACATCCATTTTCTCCACAGCAGGAAATTAGTTTTGCAATGGAAATGTGTAACTGACACCGATAGTATAGTATAAAATAAATAGCTAACTTTCTTTAGTTTTAGATTCAAAAGAAAAATTAGTCTGAAGCAGTAGGCTTCTCAACATCATATCTCTTTAATTATTTTTCTTGTAATATAAATATATCCAATATATTAAAATACATAGTTACCTGCTTGCATTAAAGGGATAATATGTGCATGTATATGTGTGTATATATATATATATATATATATATATATATATATATGTGTCTATGGTGAGTATATTTCTTCAGTGCAAGCAGATGACTACAAAGAGATTGTTAATCTCTGAAACTGAAAAAATTAAGGCCTAGGGGATATTGAGTAGACATTCTATTAAAGCTGTGAAATAACTCTTCTAGCATTTATAATGAAGACCATCTGCAAACACCTTTTTTTTTTGTTGTTGTTCCAAAAAAGCATTCAAATTGTTTTTAATCCAGCTGAACTTTTCAGGGATTAGCTATTATGTTCTCATTATTCCTTTCACTGACAAATAACTTTCAGGAGCAGTTCCATCATCAAACCAGTTCACCAAGCAGAATATTTTGTTTCGTAAATGGGAAAAACAAAACTAAAGAAAAACCCCAAACACCAAAACTTCCAAAGAAATTGCAAAACCAAAAAATCAAAGGCAATCTTCAACCTCTCTATAAATTGAGATGAAAATTGTCTTATTTTATGTAGTGTGCAGTTCTAACTATTAATAATAATTTTCACAGGCTAGGATATCCAGAATATTCTGGATATTTTACCACTTTTTTTTTTAACACGAGGCTGAAAAAACTGGGGGAGTCAAAAACATATTTGTGGTGTTTCTGATTGATTCATTATTGTCTTTTAGGAATTTACTTAATTTTAATTTTCTGCTGAGGAAATGTAAGCAAAATTAGCAAATGAGTGTATGATGCATACAGGAAAAAGAACAGAAAATCTGTAGGCATTTCCACTATGACCTTAAGGAAATTTAGCTTCCATTTTAACTAAAGGATTTTCTGGATTCTCCATAACCGTATTCTTTACAGAAGATTATATCCTTTTATTGATTCACAGGAAGCAGAGGAAAAGCAGCATTGCAGTAGAATGCATATGAAAGGAAAGATAATCAGCTGATGGTACATTTCTTTTTTTGCCATGCAATGATCTCCCATGTTCTCAGTTCTGTGTCTCTGTTAGAGGAAATATAGAAATATATATCCAGAGGTACAAAGCTCCTTTATTTCATCTGTGCCCATTTTCAGGCAGGTCTGACCAAATGGTGATTATAGACTCTTTTAGATTAAGATCCAGAAATGTTAACTGCTAGACCTAAATTATTATTTATAGTCTTCCAGTGGGTTTCTAACTCATTCAGCATTAAAAAAAAAACAAAACAAAACAACCCAACAACAAAACAACAAAACAAAACAAAAAAGAAAACTACACAAAAATACTCCCTGCCCCCAGCCTTATCATTTCTGTATGCAGGGAAAAGTTTGTCATCTAATGGAAAGCTCAGTACTTCACTGAAGTCAAAATGAAGTTACGATGATGTATTTGAGATGGTGGGCTTCTCCCAGATTGGACATCAAAATCAATATTTCAGTTATGCATTACTGCAATCCTCTGGTGGAGTGTTTCTGATAATTATCCCAGTAAGATCCATAGAGAATTGAGAAACACCCTATTGTCATTTACCTTGCAGATCCATAAGATCTCTCATAAGTTACCTAGCGTTGTCTATCCTGCATTCTGCCTGGTGTGTCTTTGGACAGTACCTGCTCTGCACTTCTGTGCTGTTCTTCCCCTTCCCATTCATGCAGCAAGAGATTTCTAGTAACAGCTCTGCCTGACTTGACTGTGTCATTCATGCCTTGCCACTCAGCATGCTTTCTCCCTGGATGCTGCTAGGAACTTGGTCCAGAATCCTGGAGATCAGCAATGTGATGTGGCACAGTTCAGCCTGCTTGAAATCTGGGAGGAGAGAGCCTTGTAGTGTGCACGCTCATGTGAGGATGTGGGAGCTGAGATCCTCTGCAGTGCACTGTGCTGGGAGGCAAATCACAAGTCAAAACCAGACACCTATTTCCTGCAAAAATCACACAAAAATTGGTGTGACTGGTGAAGTGCTTTGCTCTCCTCGTTTGTGTGCAAAAAGCAAAATTCTTAGTGCCAGTTTCTGCAGACCAACATTTGCAGGTCCTTGGCTGCCTAGAAGCCTCCCACCACATCATATCAAGGAAATGCTCAACAGTCCTGGGATATCTGACAACAGAAACCAAACCACGCTTCTCCACAACAGCTGAGCTATGTGTGTCCAAACTGCTTCCCCTGGTTTTGCCAGCCATTTCCTGGCCTGGGAAAGAGACATATCTGTGGGTTTTGGGGGGGTTATTTGTCATGGGGCTCCCGTACCACATCACAGTATTGTGGATGGATGGCACAGGGAGAGAGAGGAGCCATGGGGCCATGGAGCAGTGGGAATCTAGCAGGGATAGGCTCTACCACAGCAGTAACTGGTAGTGGCTGGTCCAGGCCCGCCATTGTATTTCACTGTGCTGTGCACTGGCTGGCTTATGGTGGCTGTGTAGAATTACTGCTGACAAAATAGCATTGGGTGAAGGCGTGTGGTGCCAGGATTCAATGCAACAGGATGGTTGGTGACTGCTGCTCTGGATTTTGTATGTGACTGCTAGGCAGATTAGGTCACCTGGCAACCTAGAACTTGGTATTCCATTGGCAGTGGTGGAGCAGAGTCTTCTCTGAGGGAGAGAAAAAACTTCACTACTTTTTCAGTGAAAAGCAGGAAGTGAAGAGGAATGTATCACTTCTTTAACACAAAGAGCAGGCCTGCTGCTGCTTTGGAGTTTTCCACTATTTTTATAAGTTACAGGAAGCTCCAGTTCCTTCATGGCTCTACCCAGATGCAGGATTGGTGTGGGAGCTCCTGCTATAGCAGGAAGGATACAAATTTTGCCCACCATAGATGAGGTTTGCATGTGCCAAGGCATTTTTGAGAGCGTGGAAAATTATTGCACACAGTGGTGCAGTCTCTGTCTCCTATCTTATTGGACATACACTGGCAGACCAGGAAAATTCCTGGGGATCATCCACACTAGTGAGCATACAGAAAAAGAGGTTTCCTCCCTGGGATTTCAGCTAGGGCACGATACTGTGTGCAGAAAGAACCGGACACTATGTGCATTGTCAGAGAATTTGGCCTCAGGGGAACTAACAGGGATGCTGTGATAGGATACTGCAGACACAATGACTTATATTTCCAATCAGGATTAATAATTGTTCAGGCCATCAAACATAAATAGGTGGTGTTTAGACAAATGAATTTTATATCAAGCTTTTGGTCATATGCATTCACGCTCTGCCACATCAATTGAAGGCAGGATGAGAGCCATCAAAGCAGCAATAGGTTATGGGCAATCTGACCTGATGGGTCCTGGGAAAAGTGTAGGTTTCAGTGCTGAGTACACAAATCAGCTATGCTAAGCCTGCATGGGAAAAGGACAGCCAGAATATATTGCTCATCAGTATGGCATGAGACTATTCAGTCTGAAGTTTATGCACGCACACAGTGGGCACATGCATACTCTTCTGGGTTTGGGGGTTGATTTGTTTACTGATGTTCTTACAGCTGTGTTAGCGACACTGTGCCTCAAAGTGTCTGAATCTGTTACGGTCACTGAAACAATGATAAACAGGTACAGAACACTGTTTATCTGGAAGAGATGGGTGCCATAGGGACAGAAATCATAGAACCATCAAATAAAGCAGAGGAGAACTCACTGGTTCTGACAGCTCTTGCTCCCTGGCAAGCTGACTATTTGGTCCAGAGGTCTGATCCTTATTTTCCTTTTCCTGCTTCTGAGTCATACAGATTCTTTCCCACTGTGATTAGGTGGGAAGCACACTGCCTGGGCTGACATGACACTAGGATGGGTGGCACCTCTTAATGTTGCTCATACTCATATTGGCTTTGGAAGAACATTTGGCAAAAGCCATCAATTACGTGCTTTAATAGAGAGAATTTGGTGTGAAATGCAGTTATGAGATAAGCTAAAATGTATACAGTAAATGAAAGAAGTCTCCATTGCAGCAGCATAACTCACAAGTACAAAGCTACCTATGCCTGTGAAGTCTTTGGCAAAGCAGTACAACAAAAATTGAATGTGAAAATTTGGCTCGCACATATATATCTCATATCCAACTTTTAGAATTCCATGGAATTAAACTCTAAAACATTTCAGTACTTCTGTTAAAGAACAAAATTTCGAATTTTAGTTAGTCACAGTTCTAAGCCAATTACAGATTATGCTAATGAGATTTTTCAAACTCCTGATTTTTAGAGTAAAA
The DNA here is from genome assembly GCF_017590055.1 of Onychostruthus taczanowskii. Taxonomy (NCBI): domain Eukaryota; kingdom Metazoa; phylum Chordata; class Aves; order Passeriformes; family Passeridae; genus Onychostruthus; species Onychostruthus taczanowskii. The sequence continues at coordinate 9,388,944 of NW_024496525.1, read as the reverse complement.
ATACTATGAGTAGTATGAAAAGTGGATTTTACCCTCTATTTGCTAACTCATTCAGTAAAAAAGCTTGCCAGAGCTCAGACAGACTGCCAAGATCGCAAAGGCTAAGCAATTCACAAACGTGGGTGCACCACCTGTGCCTCTTCAGTCCATGCAGGGCATTGGCATCCCACTTGGAGGCAAAACAGGAGGAAACCATTTCTGACTCACTGAGACAGGTGGAGGAACAAAGCAGTGGCTTTGGCTTAATCATGGAATTGACTAGAGGAAAAATTTTATTGCCAAAGGAAGGACATGCTCTATTTGTGATCAGCTCCACTGTTCTTGGCTAAAAAAATATGAATCTTTCTCCTTGATGTTCCATTGACTTATCAGTACATGAGTGAAGCCTACTTCTGGTGTTGGCTTAGTTAAGAAAGCCATCTCTCTAGGCCTGATCCAAATGCTGCTGCAGTCAATCAGATAGGATAAAGAGTAAGTAACCACACCAAAATACAGAGTGTTTGTTATAGGCTTGAGTTATGACTCAGACTAATGGCTAAGAAAAGGATCCCTACATTTCCTTTGCTCCTTAATTATTAATTTGTATGAGAAACATTAAAAATATCCCTGTTTCAACCTCTTGAATTAAAAAGCTTTTGTTTCCTTCAAGATGGATTTTTTTGTGCAAGAGAAAAGTATTTAAAATATTAGCAAATTTTGATACAAAATTAATAAAGAAAGATAAGCATGGGAATAAGATATAATGAAATTATTGAAATGAAATGCTCCATCTTCACTCAGCTCACACATTTTTTTGATTTTCTGTTTGTGGAAATTATTCAGATTTTTGACTTTCATCCTTACCCGAGAGGAAAAAATGCAAGCAGCTCAGAACTATCTGCAGTAGGAGAAGGGAGTTTCCTATCCTGTTTCAATCCCATTTGGTTGCTCTCCATTGTGAAGTTATTTGCAATGGGTGACTTATTCCTGTAATTTATAAAGTCCTTCTAATAGAAGAGATGAGATGAGGCAATGGAAGTTGGTAAGGACTTCCTGAGTATGAAGACCAAAGCAGCTCATAACTTGTGTTCACCCCTTCCCTTCTGCTCTATTCCTTCCCTAAACTGGCATTATTCCTTGTACTTTTACTGGGCAGAGACAAGCTAAGCACCTCCTAATACATAAGTCTCTGCCACACTCAGAGACCTTAATGAAGGTTAAACTTCCTGCAGACTAGGTTTCAAAGAATAAGTGTATTTTTGAATGCAATTAAAAATCTTAATAGGTTTCCCAAAGTCAATCCAGAATAAAGAACGTTCCTCTTTGGCAACTTGCAAATAATGGAGAAAATTCTAACCACAATGTCTCTGAAGCTATCCCTAGAGTCAAACTGGAATTTTTATTACTGCACTGCCTTTTTAGTCATGCCACTTTTTAGCACTGTTAGTTTTAGAAGTGAAGGATAAATCTATGAGCAAGAGTTTCTGATGCCTTTAGAAGCAGTTTGTTCAGCCTGTGTTGTTTATGAACTACAGGTCATTCCATTTCTTTCAAACCTCTGCATTGCTAAGGTTTCCAGAAAGTTGTCAGTACTATGGCACATACTAACAAGTAATGTTATACACAGCACTAAGGATGGCTATCATTCCATGCTGGTGGAACTTATCCATGTTCATGTGTGGTGGGTTGATCTTGGCTGGACACCAATTGCCTACCAAGTCACTCTATCACTCCCCTCCTCAACAGGCCAGGGAGGGGGAGAAAATAAGATGGAAAAAACCTCATGGATCAAGAAAAAAGCAGTTAATAAAGCAAAAGCAAACATTGTCCATGCACAAGCAAAGAGGAAAGCCAAAATATTTTGTTGTCTACTTTCCACCAGCAAGCAATAGCCAGGCACTTCCGAGGAAGTAGTGGTTAAAATGGAGGACAAGTATTGTACATAATGAATGGCCATGCTTCCTCCTTTCTTTAATATCCAAGCAGATTTAATCTAGTATGGAATATCCCTTTGGTCAGTTTGGGTCAACTGTTCTGCTTATCCACTTCCAGCCTACTGGGAGTAGATCTTGCCCAAACCTTGCCTACTAGTGGGGGTGCAGAATGTTAGAGAGAATGTGTTGATGCTGTGCCAGTTAGGGGGCATCCTTGCAACCAGCTCAGCACCTTATTATTTCTTTGCCATATAACTGCTGAGACCAGTTATAACCCCTTGTATGTACATAGCAACATTTTAATTGCTGCACTTTAAATTTGGACTTTTCTGTGTTATTAAATACGCAAAACTGTGATTGGGCATTTGTAAGACTTTCCAGACTCAGAAAGTTGTAGCGTGATGTCTCCTTAAAGTGTATGTGTTTATGACCTGAAAATTATTTAAAATGTAGCTATCACTTCTGAAGAACAGATATAGAAATATTATGGGAAAAAAAAATCTTTGGTTGGTTAGTGCCATTAAATCTGCAGGCACTCTCATTTCTGGCTAGGAATAGGAGTACAACAACAACAACAACCCTCTTTGCTGGTCCTCATAAATCTGAATCCTATGTCCTGCAACTGAAAACAGGTTATAAATAAAAGAATGTTATTCTCCAGTATGAGAATCAGTAATAGTCATCAAAGCACAAATAACATGATTTCACCCTTATGCTAAGCAATGCCCTTTCAGGTTCTCAGATGCAAAACGTGATAGTTAAGATCTATCAGAGTAAAGGAAATCAAAGGGAAAAAAACCAGTGAGTTCTCCTTTAGTACCTGCTGATCTGCAAGAACATTTTTAATTATACCTAGAAGAGATTAGTTCCATGTGCAAGCTCACATGTATATAATTCCTAGAAGTTTACATGCAAAATCACTCCCCAACAGATACCAAGAGTCTTAGATGACTAAACTCTAAAATTACACATGCTTACTCATTATCCCCTGAGTTCAGATGGTAAAATATTAAAAGGCAAAACCAATCAACTCCCTCTCTGACCAAGGCTATCACTTTGGTGTGGTTTTGGAGGACTTTTGCCTGTGTGTATGCATATTCTAAATGCCGTGTCTTCATGTGTACATGTATATTTTCATATGCCATATATGCACATACTGATGTGTGTGTATATGTATCTGCTACATATATTTGAAGTATATATTCAGCATACAGTTTGTGGTTGAGTTTTTTTGTTTGTTTGTTTAATGCCCTTGTCAAGTTTTAACATTCTAGATTTTTGCTTTCAGGAGTCCAAGGATGAGTACTGAAAGATGCATGCAGAGTACAAAATGCATCTCTGGGAAGAAATAAAAGAGGGAAAACAACTTTACAAAAACAAACTGCTTCCATGGCTTGTCTCTCTGTCTCCCACCAAAAATTCCTGGCAAACACAATGCATACATTGGTTGTAGGGCTATGTCAGGCATATCACGGTCTTCAGGTCAGGACCTGTGCATACACATAACCATGCACACAGTCCAAGTGTCAGTAGATACCGTGATTACATTTATGACAAGAGCTAACTTGGATGCATGCCATGTCAGAAGTTTGATGGGCCAGGCTGTGGCTTGGAGAGCTGTGTTTTGGTATGCAGTGTGGTATGGCAGGACTTTCAGAAGTGAAGAGGTGACTTTGCTTTGTGACAGGCTCAGGGGAACAGTTAGGAAAGAGCTCCTGTTGTTATAGGATATGAAACAATACAATGTGGACACGCTGTTGCTCTCAAGGTAAAAAAGGGAAGTTTATTTTCTGACTCCAATATTTATAGATTTCCAAAGGTGACAGTGGATTGGAGGGTGAAAGTGCCACCTCTCCTACGACACTGGACAAACCAACAGTCCATGAAATTTCTCCTCCTCCATAAAAGAATGCAAAACAATAAGTTGTTTACAGAAAGTGTGTGAGAAAGTTTGCTACAAGAATGCAAACATCAGAAGGCTTGGAAAATCTTAAAAAATCAGGGCAACACTACTCCCTCCCTTTCCCTCTTTGCAGATACTGAAGGAAGCTATTCCAGATACCCTGCCATATAAAAGACTGCAGATGAGGACAGTCTGAGGAAGCAAGATAGAAACCAGGGAATTCACTTTGGTTTTTTTAAGTATGAGAATTTGCCTTGCATTGTAATTTGTTTCCACAATGAGATTTCTACTAGACATTTATGTCTCATTTATTTTTGTTCTGAAAGTATGAATCTAAACCTTTTAAATTTTCATTCATTTCCTTTGACCTTACAACTATCCATTATACTGGTTTTGTTGTATTCATTCTTTGAGGCTTACTAACTAACAAATTATCCCCAGGCTGATTTCATATGGAACACCCCCCACGTTTCTCACCAAGCATTAGTATGTGTAGGGCTTTTATTGTATTCCTGACCTCTGTGAAGCAAACCCATGGCCTGTTTGCAGAAGCAGTCACCATGTTGCTTAGTGGATTGTTGCTTAAGGGGATAAATTTGGTGTCCTGGCAGTAGGGTAAAGTATGGTTTGGCAAATATATTTTAGGCTTTGATGCTGTGAGTTCTCCTTTCCAAACAAGAGTTTCTGGGTGACATTTTGAAGCTATGTAGCCTGCTGCTGTTTTCCTGGATATGATAACACTACAACACGTCTGTTGTGTTAGAGGCTGCATGAATACTGCACATTTAATGATCTCTTCTTATGACCTTTTTTTCCCAGAACTGGAAATGACAACAAATGAGCTCATGCTTCAAGGACTTGTGTACCTCAAGGTACCTTTGAGCACAGCCAGGACCTAGAGAGGAGCACACCGGGCCCACAGTGGGAGGTGCCAGAGGAGAATATCTCACCCTCAGCCTCTCTCACAGATGACCCTTGGCCTTCCAGCTGGTTGGCTGGTGAGAACCTGAAAATGCCACTTCCACCCTTTTGGCTCAGGGTTTAGGTGTGAAACTGCCTAACTCCCTGCTTGCTACGAGAACTTTCCTGCATTTCTGGCAGGGGCCATGGAGGGGACACTGGCTCCCTCAGCCCACTGCCCCCAGCACGTGCCACCCACAGCCCAGTGGCTGATCACTGCCACCCAGAGATTTTGATCCAGCTCAGCACATCATGGGCACCCACTTCTGGAAGAGAGGGAAGGGGAAATGCAGGCAGATCCAGGGCTGTCCTTTCCCCAGGGCACCCCCACAGCAGCAAGGCAGGGCCTTCCCCAGAGCTCCTGCTGCCTCTGGGCTCCCGGACATTTGGCCTCCCTGCCAGCACCCCTCACAGACATGACATGGGCCCTCATGTGGTCAGCGAGGAGCAGGATCTGGGAGACCAAAATGCAAATGTTCCCATTGACTGATTCCATGTTGACGTGCTGAAATGCAGAGATGGTGGAAATGACTCCTTCTTGGCCGTGCCGCACTCATGAGGGCTCGCTGTGCTTGCCCTCGTAGCTTTGGGAAACCCTTCTCCTCACCTACCCAGTTATGCTTCCACTTGCAGTACAAAACTTTGGTCACCTAGTCCTCAGGTACTGAAACAATTTGGCCTTTTTTCTTTAAGTTCTGCTGGATTCACTTTTGTATTCTGTCTTCCAGAGAGAGGTGAGACAACATCACTATCCAGAGTAGGTCTTCACATATTTTGGTCTGTCTAATGTCTTCCAAAAAATGATTACACATGGTCCTTCACTGGGGTGAGGCAGTGACATCTCAGGTAGAGGAGGCTGAGGTTGCAATATGTATGGTGGCTTGATACAGGGACTAAAACTTCAGCAGTTAAGAACAGCAGAAGTTTTTCTTCAGAAATGGACATCCAAAGGAAACTTCTTTGCACAGCAGCTGCAGCCATGAGTCTCAAAGGCAGAGAGAAGGGAGATAAGGTATTATACAAGAAATCCCAGAACTCAAGATAATGGCATTTCCAAATTAAAAAAAAAAAAAAAGAAAAAGAAATATCTGTCTTTTTAATCCAAATCCTCAGGTTTAGCTTTAAAAGCACTCCATCAGAGAAATTTAGCATTTTACTGCAATACAAGGTTTTGCACAGAAATCTGTGATAAAAAAAACCAGTTTAGAAATGTGAATATTAAGAAACCTCCAGCCTCTAGTCAGTTCAAATATTCAAAACAGTCACTTCAGGGATTAAATAATGCAAGCCATTTTCATGGTTTTAGCCTATGAATTGTGAGATGCATCTTCACATAGTAACATATTGATGATCTGTACTTTCAGAGCCTAGATGCTCTCTCTTTCTGGATGAACTTTGAGCTCACATCTTGGATAATGTTGTCTTGTGAGTTTAATTTTCATATTGTATTCTTAAATGTACATACATTTCTGGCTGGAGAAGTAGGGAAAACAATAAATTTCAATGCAAAATTTGTTACAGTTCCAGCACAAAATACTTAGCCATGCCAAGATGCAGAAACTTATATATTCAACTAACTCTGGGGAAGTAATTTTCCCTACTTCTGCTGCTGGTGCTCATGAGCAGATCTAAAAAGTTCATACTTTACCATGCCAAAAGACTGCTGGCAGACATTTTTTTTACATGAAACAGGCAGTCTGTAATTAAACACTTGTAGATGGCTGAAGTCCATGAGTTATGAATGCTCTGGGACATATAAAGAATCCCTAGAGCAAGAATTGATTCCATCATTTGGGTCAACAAAGCAAATGAGTTCTAAGCACAATTTAATGAAGTCTGCAAGACAACATAATTATACTTCTCTTGCATTAAATGCTCTTATGAAAACACTGCACTTGCACAACATCTTTTAAAAGGTGGGGAAATGAGCAAGAAAGGAACATTCTTCATGTTTTAGTCAAAACATAACAGTTAATGTTCCTAAAAGGAAAGTTCAGACTAAAGGAAAAGTGTGAAATCTTTAGAAAATACCATAAATTCTTCTGGAGACAAGATCTGAGTATTTCTGCTTCCCCCCCCTGTCTCCGAATAATACCATCCCTCATTTCCACAGACCCTGAGAGGCCATTTATTTCCTACTCTTTTGCTCTGCAAGTACTGGTGAAACTTATATTAGTAGGTCTATGGTAAGGTTGACCAGCTGCTGACTTTTTGATTGTAATTTTGTCATGTGAACCACAAATGCTTTGCAACAAAAGATGAAAGTCAAAGGGAATTTTTACATTGTTTGGCTGAGAAGAAGAATCAAGATTTTGTGTGTTCTGTGCCCCAATAATTGAGCTTGGTTGCTTTGGGATCTTCACATTGTGAGGATGTATCAGTGCTGGTCCAGGATATAGATCCTGATCAGTTCTTGGCATATTTAGCACAGGTGCAAGTCTCCCATCCTGATTCTATTTTCTGAGCAGCTTTCCATTAGCTCAAAATCTGATGAGATATTTACTGTATAGATATAAATATACATATAATGCCCTTGCTACTCCCTGGGAAGGTAGCATGACTCCAGTTCATGTGTGAGCAAACTTAAAACAGTTTGGAAAAGTGGAATATTTGGGTTTGATTTAAAAAAATATATTTTGACATTTCTGAACTGATTTTTTTTCCTAAACATATTGGTCTCTGAAAATGCCAATTTGGGATGAAAATAGTTTGGAAAATATCAGCCTTTTTCCCTAGGAAGGAAATTTCATCTGTCAACTCACTGTATCATCCAAAACAAGTCAAGGGTAGAAATAAGCAGAAAACACATGTCCTAAATAGGTACCTTTCTGTCTATTGCTAAGCCCAAGGAGTTTAGCTCAAATAGGAACCATTTGGCATAGCTGCTTGCCTTTTTTTTTTAATGGCCTAATTTTGCAGCAGTAGCCATGACTATCATAACAATGAAAACAAAGAAAAACATGGAATTGGACTCAGACTTAGCAAATTCTGTCTGCCCGTTAGGGGAAAGTCCAACCAAAACCTTCACTTCCAAACACACGCTAAATTTTCAGGAGGTTTGCCTAGGGATTCTTATCTTCTAGCTCAATTTCATCTCTTCTACCAGTAATTGTATCAGATCTGTTTATGAAAAACAAGCTGCAGGCTTCCATATTTTTCTAGCAGATTTATATTCTACATCACCTTGGAGTTATTCAGTTACAAAGGAAGAGAAAGAAAGAGTCTCTGAGCCAAATTCTTTTTCCTCATAATTTTGGCAGCAGCAGGGGCTTCTAAATTAGCTTTTGTAGTTAATCCCAACAGGTCATGCTGCTCTGGTTTCTGACTTCCTTTCACTTTGTGTGACCACTGACAGTTGTTCATTCAGGAGGAAACCTGCTTTATCTTTTCAACCTACTGGAAGCAGGCTCTGCTGAGTGCTTCCCTCCTATTCCTAATGCCAGGGCCTGCACAGTGCCCTGCAACATTTCACTGTCAGCAGCTCTCATTAGTTGTTGCAGCAGAGGACTTCTTCCTCAGATGTATATAGATAAGTAAAGTTCTTGTTTATTAATGCACTAAATAGTAGTCAGAGGAATAAAAATGTATTACTCACCATCCTAGCTGATCTTTCCTTAAGGAAACACTTTTTCTCCCTATCAATTAAAAAAAAAATTATGAAAGAATACACAGAACAGAGTAGGCATGATACAACCATTTATTGGTTTCTGAGAGTAAATGTGTTAATATTGGCTTGCCTGCTTAATAAAGGCTCAGGCTTTGATCTTGGATACACAGCTTTGTAATTTCCCATTACTGCATGATGAAAGGCAACAGACTTTTTCCGTGGAAGGGTGTCTGCTTTCCTTCCTTCCTTCCTTCCTTCCTTCCTTCCTTCCTTCCTTCCTTCCTTCCTTCCTCTCCAAGGTCTTTTGCAAGATAGTTTTGTAGTTACCCATACAGCTGTTGGACAAATATTTTCAATTCCACATATTGGATCTCTTTGCCTTCTTCTCCCACTTGAGATAATAAGTATTTTTTTAATAAGTCTTTCTTGTTTACAGCAGGGTTAGGATTTGAATGGAGAAATACTTTAGGCAGAAAATTATTGCTAACAATCGTTATTTTCTAAAAAAAAAAAAAAAAAAAAAAAAGGTTCTTTCTTGGCAGTAACATCTGTGAGAAATGGGATCCTCGCAAACATTTGGATTTGGGAAAAACTCTACTGCCAGCTCCACACATCACATTATTTTTCCCTTTAAAACTAATAACCAAATATGAAGATGTAGAAACCAAAAGATTGAACTGCAAACCTTACTCCTGTTCTCACCATGCTGGAAGTGAGTGCCACAGCACTGCCAAAGTAGTGGAAAGCTGAAGGCACTCTGAGGGCCCCAGCACAGCTGGGACCCTGCTGCTGGCCAGGTAGCATAGATGTGTGTAATAGCCTGGCACTGGTGGCTGCTCCTATCTGCAAAAAGCTGAAGGAAGTTGGTTTATTATACATGGGAAGAGTGATGATGTAGATGATACATCTCAGTCAGATTTCAGACTGTTCATAATTCAGAGTAAAATGAAGGATAATATACAACATAGAGCTGAATGTACTGAGCTCTTTAAAGAAAGTTTCTGGACATAGTGCTTGAGCATGAAATATTTGTTTTTTGAAGATTGAAACTGGTGAACTGTGCATGAGAGAGAGAGATGATGGACACAACCACAACATATCCTTTTCCCTCTCAGCTCTCTTCCTTCCAGTATAAAAAGCATACAAAAAAACCCTAAAAGGAACTGCAAGTGTTTGTGCCAGGAATTAGAAGATTTTTCTTTCAGTTAATTTTCTATGCAGAATTTGTAGGAAAAGATGGAAATAATTTTTGTGGAGGAAAGGCAAGCTCTTTTCATCTCCTCTGAGAACTAAAGAAAAATTGAGCTTTAACTTCTAGCTTGGAAATATCTCTTCTCTGTGCGATCTGATAAAATTTTAAGGGACAAATTTGAGCTGTGATGGATGACTTGTGGTTGTGACTTTTCAGCAGAGAGGAGGAAAGGACATTTATCATTTCAGACTCATGGAAAAACCTCATAAAATAAGGACTAGAGTGGTAAACATGAACGTGAAATTACTCAGGTTATTTCAAATGCAATGCAAAGCCTAAAAATGTGACCAGTAACAACCAGGCAGAAAAACTCTAAATTTAAGTAGACATGAGAAGCTGGCCTGTTATAAACGGCTTTAGGAATCTGTGGGGGAAAAGTACATTAGAATTTTGAGCCCAAGTTCTAAATAAATGCTTGATACACTCACTGGGTTACATATTTCTGTTACTATTTTTGTAAATTTCCTTCTCAGAAGAGTCTGTTCTGGACAGGATGTCTGATCTCCTGCATAACTCAGGCCACACAGTTTTACCCAGCCGTTTCTCCATTAAGCCCCAAAACCTGCAGTTGAATCAGAGCCTATCTTTCACAGGAGCAAGAACTCTTACACAGAAGACTCCACCTGATGGTTAAAACTGTGGCCAGTTGTTTTTGCTGTTAAGAACAGCTGTCCTGTTTCTGAGATGAACCTTGCTTCAGCTGGCCTTTATATTTCTTTGAATACTAAATTTAAGAACTCTTAAGTCTCAATTAATTATTAGGGGTGACTGGTACTCCACATTCCATTAATTGGATGTAAATGCCAGTGAGGATAAATTTTAGCATCCCCTCTTCACACAGTCGTCCACTGTTTGGCACACTGCAATATCAGGTTCAACAGATAAAGTAATCTGCAGAAGATGGAGGTTTGAGGAATGGAACTGTGGTGTATAGAAATATTTTCTCTACTTTTATGTGACCTTCATGATAATCAGAGATGTTTCTGGAACAAAAAGTAGTTTCTATATGCTTTGTATGAAAAATAGGTGATTATGCTTATTTAGAATCAATAACTGTAATTATTTAGAATCAATAAGGGGATTTTGTTTTTTTCACAAACTTTATTATGCACCTATCTACATACAAATAATTAAAAAAACATATTTTAAGGATCAGTGAGAGAAGGAAAGATATGTCAAGGTCTAAACATCTTGTCTTCAGACTTGTTTAAAAATTTAGTGGCTACCCTGCATTTTGCATGGATTTGAACTCACACTTATTTTACACAACTCCTAAGTTACCCTGTGATCTGCCAAACTGAGGAACAGACTGATTTAAGATTGCAGCCAGATGCATTTGAATTTTTCTTTCTTTTTGCAGAAGCTTCATTTTTCTTACATTTCCAAAGCTGAAAATAAGTAATTTCATATGATTTAATATTTTTTAAAATGAAATTCACATCAATCTTTGAAATAAATCTACTTTAAAAATACAGTTCTAGTTTTGGCTACACATCTCAGGGTTTTGCTACTACATTTTTTCCCTCCAAGAAGCACTATAGCTCTCCTGTCTTGCAGGAGATTTGCAAATCTTGCAAAAGAAGTGTGCCTATTTCTTTTCTCCAGAATCCTATTAGAAAGACAGCTCACATCTAACAGGAGTATTTTCGTCTTGCTCTGTTAAAACGTCTGGTATTAGTATGAAATAATGTATCATGAGCTTATTAGTGCGCCTGCCTCAGGCCCTGCAGACAGTGCAGCCTGGAAAGCTTCCTAATGACATGCAGCCATGTTGCCTGACAAATTTGTACACAGCACAAAAGAAGCCCCAAAAAAATATAGGAATACATTCATGCAGATGGATAGGTGTAAAAATTAAAAACAGTACCTTAAGAACAGGCACTCTCAGGTGTGTATGTGGGTTTTTTTGGTCATTGATAGCAAACCTCATGTGGATTCATGAATCAGGTCCCGTGAAACCATCCCCATTATTTAAAAAACTTTGAAGTTTCTTCTCATCACTCAGGAGGATTTCCGCTCTATGGATTTCATTATTGAACAGTACCTCCTGCAGGAACTTTTCATTGTTCACCCCTCAGCACCCCCTGCAAGACCTTCCCATCAGCATGTTACCTATTGTCAGCTTTCCCATAGAATGCAATGGGGGATGGGGAGAAAGCCATTTGCTGCCGAAGGTAATCTGCCCTAGTTTTGCACCAGTGACACCCTACTGAACTGTGGGCAAATTGCTTATATGGAGGATATAGGATAACAGAATTAAATCAGATTGATATGCTGGTAAAATATTTCACATCAGCTTTTTTAGTTGTTTAAAGTCTCATGTGTCGTCATCTTTTTGTTTTACTCTTGTAAAAAATGTTTCAAGTTTTCAGATGGTGGAGACCCTGGACTTGTAAGGTCATGGATTTTTCTTCCTTTATGTTTTGATAGAGTTGCCACAGATAAAAACATACAGGAAAAGAACAGTAACTAATTTTTCATGCCAAGTTTACTGATCCTTTATTGATTATGCTTACAAAGAGGGATGAAGTATTACCATGTTTGTTATTGTGTCAGCTCTGCTTGCCCGAGAGTCACCAATTCTCTGCTACCTATGCCATCTCTCTGACACAGTGAAATTCTCTGAAACATTCTGTGGAATATTCACAGGAATACCCATCAAGCAAACACGCCAGGAATGTATAGAAAATCAAAATGTGTTAAAGATTGAAAGAAACTCCTCTGGCTGAACCAGAACATATCCACAGGAAATATATGTTTTAGCTAAACAGCAGTTTAGAAACATCCATGACACAGTAACAGATTACAAACAGCAGAGCAGTTATACTGAGTAATGGAAGGCAAGACAACACTGATGGCATTTTTCATCAGGCCAAAGTTGTCACAAAAATGATTGATGTTGAAGGTTGGATCTGATAAAATGGGACATTTTTATGAAATTTTATTTTATCAAAAGTACTTCAAAATGCTTAAATAACAAGTTATAGTTTCTGGCTTCAGAGAACAATTTAGTTTTAATGTCACCTGAGGTATCTTAATAAAAAATAGAGTTACCAGTACATTAGCTAATTTACAATAATTCCTAACATTTTTCCATAAGGAAGCTTCAAGTTTTTAGCACAGTATGTAGTTCAAAAGCAATTGTTGGATGTTCTGCTGGGTTTCACTTAATCCCTGGTTGGACTTGTTCATCACCATTTAGTAGAAATATATAGAGACAAAAAAAAAAAAAAAAAAAAAAAAGCAATGGATGTTCTATAATTACCATGTTAATCCAAGGGGGTTTTCTTATCCTGTTTTCACTCTTTCTTAGATATCCACATTATCCTACCTTAGATAAGTGAGCACTTCAGTGAAAAGGCCTTTCTCTTTCAATATCTTGGTAGATGTTGTTATACACATTTGTGCTGGACATTATATAAAATCATGCATAGATATACCTAGATGAAAGAAAATAAAGTATAACAAAACAAAATATTATTTCATTTGCATCTCCTTAAAATACTAATTGAACTGTTGGTCTTCCTAGGGGCTCCTGATTTTAGCCATTGGCGCACTATGCTAAAAAATAACAAACATAAAGCAAGAAGAAGATCTCTGCCTCAGAAGTCAGAGCTGGGAAAAGTTCAGAAAAAGACAAAAAAATTGGCATTTTTTGTGTTTGGCTAAATAGGCAAATTAATCTATTGTTACACCCTTGTGTATGTAGATTTTTCAGATTTTTAATTTAAATTAATGTTCTTAAATACTTTGTGATGGAACAAAAAGCTCAATATTTTAAAGCCATATTTTATCAAAGGCATCTGGATTATTTCTGGGTATTTTAACTGTGAAACTTGTATCTATTTCTCATAGCAGCTTTTATTTATACCTTATTGCTATGCTTCTGTTTTACTTCTCATCAAAACTAATAGACTCTCTTATGACCCATTCATAAGGAACACAGAAAAAGAAATAGGCCATGTTAATAATATATTTTTATGGGTAATTTACAAATTTTTGTATGCTACGTAAACCCTTTGATTCTCCTTTATCTAACATGTAAATGCAGCTGATGCTTCCGCGTATAAACAATGGCTTGAGGCAAATAGTGCCAGGACATTCTTTTGAGAAAAATTAGTATTTGTAGCATGTCTTCCAATTTGACAAGGCTTGGTCCATGCTGGAACACTTTTATTTTCTTTACTTGACATTTTGACTGGAATCACATACAGCAGCAAACCATGACAGTAACATTCAGTATAATTCTATACTTAGAGTCCACACTGTTGGTCCTGCCTATTCCATGTGTGCAAGATAATTCAAGAGGTCCCAGGGACCTCATGACAGCGTAAAGAAGGAGTAGAAATTTATATATATATACTCTAGCTTGAATGAAAATACTAGTTCTTATTGAAAAAAAACTAAGAAACAGTTAAATCCCTGGAAGAAGACCAAGGAAATGGTAGTGACCTTCAGCACAAATACTGTCAGTGCAAAGTAGGGAAAGAGCATAACAAGGCAAGTCTTATACACAAACAAAACATGACTGGAAACAACACTGGGTGGCAGATAGCAAAACCTGAAACAGGGGCAGGAGGGAAGTATTTTATTATTGGAGTCCTTCTTTATTCAAAGTAACATGAATGCACTTTCAGAGTAGGCAGAACTTTTGGGAAGGAATGAAAGAAACGGGTAGTCAGTACTTGTTGAAGAAAAGCGTATCAACACATTTATAAATAGCTGCCAAAAATGCTCTTTTGATAAAGAGCTTTTCATGCACATTTGATACTTCTACCCTCCAAAGAAAATTTACCAGTGACTCTGAACAGGAATGTTCACTTTTCTAAGCCAAAAGAAGTCATAAAAATACATTTATGTGAAAACTGTAGAATTCCACAGATATGTGACATGAAGGTGTAAAATCAATGCTTATTTTATTTTTCTGATTCCATTTAAATCAGACTTGCAAAGGTAAAGCATTTTGAAGAAAGTATAAGTTGTTGAATAACACAAGTTATAATTTTAGACAGTTTGCTTAGAAAAAAATAAACTTTCTTGCAGATCCAGAATATTTCTGTCACAAGCTTGGAAAAAATAAGAAAAAGCTCAAAATTTTGGGATAAATTCCACCTTATTCAAAGAAAGTCCACTCTATTAAAAAAAAAAAAAAAAAAAAAGGAAAAAAAAAAGAAAAAAAAAAGACTAAAACTAACTGAGACAAAAATAAAAGCAGAGAAAGGAAAAAGGCATCTACCCTGCCTTGGTGACGTAGGTACCGAATTAAAGCTCTGGATTCATGTGATTGCCTCACTGGGAATCTATGACATGAGACCTCAGCACGTTCCAGTCCTGGTTTGTGCGTGGGGTGGGGAACACCCTCTTCACATACGAGTGATGTCCATATATGTCTGGAAATTCCGGCATGTGCTGACACGAGCCAGCTTCTGCCTGGGTTCAGCTCAGCGCTCAGTTCAGAGCTGGGATGGACACAGCCGCCACAGCTTGGCCAGGAACCTCCCCCCAGGAATGTCAGGAATGCCCTCAGCATTTAATCAGCAGGAAGCTATTGGCTAAAGTCACACGTCAGCAATTGCATAAGTTTCTTTAACAGAGCAATCTGGGTTTCTTCAGAACAGATTGGATTCTCAGTCATGTGGGTAGATGATAATTTGTTTCAATTATATTAAATCCTCTAAATAAGAGATCAGGTTTTGCATATCTATTTCTGTTTGCTTTTTGCATACAAACTAGTGTTGTCTTTTAGCCCCACTGTAGCTGATATATGTTGCTGAAATAATTTTGATATATTTGAATTTAATTGACTAATCTAATCTAATTGACTAATTTCAAAATTAGTCAATAGCTAATTTCTTCTTAGAGTTATCTAGGTGATCAGAATGATAAGCAGTGATAGGTTCAAAGAGCAAAATTTTACTGGTGTGCGGTTAAAAACAGTCAAGGTAATAAATTATGCATGTAAATGCCCAGTGACAGACAATAGTGAAGAAGGATTACAAACTTGCTTCTGAGACCCAGTTACAATCCATTCTGAATGTGAACATGGTTTGACAATGAGAAAAGAATCATAAACCTTTAACTCTGGAGTTTGTTTGGAGTTTTCTTAAATAAATATCTGTATTGGTAAATGAGTAGATTAAGTTAACAAGAGATGTAAAATTTTGAGGCTGCCCTTAAGCAGCTACATTAGGAAAGTGGTCAAAGAAATGCAAATAAATTTTCAATGTCTTACAAAAGTGCCTTCCTCAAACTTGCTCAGGTCTTGTTACTGTGGATGCTGTACACTTGAGCCTAAAGACACCAGTGTATTAACTTCTGTGTGTTAATCATGTCTGTAAATCTAAATAAACTTTGAAATTCTTTGAAGATTTGACACCTTGCAAATTCAAGCATTTGCAGCAGCTGGTGTACAGCCTGGGACACAGAGAGAGCTTTGGCATAACCAAGTTTTTCTGTCCTTTTCGGTGATGATATGATCCACAGAGACATTTTATGAATTAAGACCAATTAAGGCAGTGGTTAGTGAGGCACACACACATTGCTCCTTTCTCATCTCATGGGTCATGGACTTCTAGCATATTGTTCCTTACCATGATGGGAGGTTGGTATTCGGTCTTCATGGGTATTTTTTGTCTAGTAAGTAGATTCCTAAGCCTGAAAAGATAAGATTCTCCATTAAAAAACATGGTATTCCATCATCATCTCTACATGAATTCATCTTTAATTATGAATTTGACAACTTGTATATATGCACAGGATAGCAGAGCAGAGCCATACTCACTTGAAGGGGGTTCCCACCACAGAGTAGGATGATTTTGTTTCTTTACTCTGCAACTTCTAAGTTTGTGTCAAGTTTAGGTGTTTCCTCCATTGCTTTTGAATCACACACACGTAGACACACATCCACACAGACACACACATGCACATACATGCACATACACAAAACCCCCCAAAAAACCACACCCCAAAACAAAAATAACAACAACAAAATTAAAAAAAAGAGCCCACATTTGCCTAATGAATGAAATTTTAAACACAGCAAATCTTATTATGGTTGAGGAGTAATAGTTTAATTGGGATAGCAGTTCTCTTCAAATCTTAAAAAAATATATTACCTAGGGAAGAAACTGGCAGTACAGATGTACTCATGGAAATCCTACACAGCTTTACATATGTTTATTTCCTATGCTTATACATAGATGTGTGCTAGTGACTGTATACATGCGGGCTTTGCTTTTATGTGTGTAGCAGAAAGGAGATACACGACATTTTACACACTTTGCCACAGAAACAGAACACAGTATTCTCTGCTTATACAAACTATGACCCAATACCTGACCTAGGGTTAAAACTTCAATGAATGTTCAGTTACGTAGATATTAGCTTTATTTTACCTGGTCTGGTACACTGTCAGCTCCTCGTTACCAATTTGACTGGAAGCCAGACATTTTCCACATTAGAAAAAGGATGTCTATGTGTCCAAACATAAATAAAAAAATCCATTTGGCTTCAGGTCAGCCGCATTGTATTGAAATACAATATACATAAACACATGCATGTGTATGCATTGACTACAGAGATTATAGTTCAAATTTCTTCTTGGTTCATATTTTGAGGAAAATTCTTCTTACTCCTGGGATTAAAGTATGTATTTCACACTCGTTTTCACCAGGCTGGATTTTTATACACTATTTCTAATTACACTGGGCTTCCTCTAAGAAAGTAGGACAGTAGGTCATGAATAGCCTGAGTTTCACTAACCAGAAAACTGAAGCAATCAAATACTCCTCTATTGTTAAATTGTGTTTAGATTGACAGACAGAAAAGAGGCATTAGGGAGATGATATTTTTCACTTACTTAGTCATGACAATAGAAGCCAGGTTAGATAATTTCTGCTGTCTCTCTTTTCATTGGTAGAATTTAATATAGTTTATATTTTCTTAATAGAATGGCAAAGAGTTAACACATACTCCTTTGGAGCAGAATAGTCTCACATGTTTTCTCTGTTTTAGGAACTCACAGAAATATTACCACTAGCATATCATTAAAAAGACTGATATGTCCTTGGAGTGTAGCCTTGCCATCATCTTTTACCAAATAACAGTACAAACCCCAATTAAACACTTTTCATTCATTTTCTTCTCATAGTCTCCACTTTCAGAGTAGGAAAAAAGAATGTAAGGTAATTATTTGAAAAGATAATATCCCACATGCTGTTTTGCAGAAACTACATGGTAACTCTAATGGAACATCTTAACTCTACAGGAAATCCAAGTAACCGAGTAATAAATTGTGTCATCTCTATCCCTGTTATCTCTTGATGAATTTCAAAGATCTCACTAGACACTATTTTTATTGAATAAATTGAAATTACCATGATAAGTGCTGCTTCATTTTGTATTTTCTTGTGAGAGCAAGATTGTTCCATATTCTTAGCATAATTGACACAGCAAACATCTGGCATTACAGGAACAATAACACAAGAAATGGTTCTAGGTTTGAAAGTAGTTCCAAAGGGTTTCTTAAAGGTGGAACTACACACACCATAAGTACTCATTTATGTAACTGTAAGGTGAACATAGAGGCACAGAATATATAGTCTGAAAAGGAGATCTGGAATTCATCTAGCCCATTGTACTCAGAGCAGGCCCATTGTACAACAGATTTTGGCATCATCAGCAAGGTATCTTTAAATCTAAAGAGCAGTTACAAGTTAGACCAGCTCTATTGAGAGTATTAAAGAGTAAATTATTTTCCCACAGTCTACTCATCCAGAGAATACAAGAACATTACTGAAGTGTTACAATACTAATGAGGAGTAAAACAACTGAGAAATTGCTACTGCTGTCATGTTGCTTCTGAGCTACAGTATAGTAAATAGGTAAAAATTTAGCTTCTGCCCAGGAGCATATCCAAGCCAACAGGAAAAAACATAGAAGATCTTGCTGTTTGTTAAAAAACAAAACAACAGCACCTCCATGTACCAGATGAAGTATGTTAGGACTTGTTCAACAGAACATGCATTAAAATGGCAATCCATTCTACAGTATAGAAGCTGAGAGCTTCTGAGATACTTCAATCCATTCTCCAGCTGAGAGAACTAAAATAATCTTTCTGATTTGAGGTAGGACCTTTTTCATTGTTTTGGAATGTTTGAGATACACTATTAATGGGAGAAACAGAGATGATCTTAGAAAATGGCATGGAATAGTAGTTTGTTATAGGCTTTTTATAGATCTGGCTGCTTCTCTTCATGTCGTAAAAGACAAAAACAAAAATGTCTGGAACACAGATCAGTAAAATGGCTGTTACTTCTAGCTGGTCACTGGGTACAAAACTAAAAGAAGATAATAAAAACTATAAAACATCTGCTCTTATATGAGATTGTACTCCAGAAATTGCCAGAGTGGACCAGAGTTGAAGGTTAGTCAAACTTTTTGCTTCTGGTTGATCAAAATTTAAATGAATAGAATTGCCAGGATAAAGGCAACCCAATAAACTTTTGTCCTAACTTTTCCATACATCTGTCCTTTATTTCTTGGAAATGTAAGTGATCTTGCTATAAATATATGGTAGCTAGCATCTAATAAAAAAATCTATATGCATACCTCTGGTTTCAATATGAAAGTGACATTAATGTAACCTCCAGCACATTACTCAATGGAGGCTAACAATGATATGGAAAGAAGGACTATAAAAATAGTGGGTTTGAGATACAATAAACTGTGGTGAATGCTTTGTGGGGTGCTCCTAGGACGAGTGGAGAGACGAGAATCTTGACTTCATGTTTCAGAAGGCTGGCTTATTATATTATGATATATATTATATTACAATGCTATACTAAAAACTATACTAAAAGAATAGAGAGAAAAGGATTCATCAGAAGGCTGGAAAGAACAAGGATGGAATCCAATAACAAAGACTCCTGACTCCCAGAGAGTCCAAGCCAGCTGCATCTGTGATTGGCCGTTAATTAGAAACAACCAACATGCACCAATCACAGCTGCACCTGTTGCATTCCACAGCAGCAGATAGTTATTGTTTACATTTCTTTTCCTGAGGCTCCTCAGCTTCCCAGGAGGGAAAAATCCTAGCAAAAGATTTTTCATAAAATATCATGGTGACAATAAACTTTGATGAATACATCTTTTTTAAAAATTTGCTCCACTGTTCTGTGTAGATTTCAAATAGCTGCTGGTCCCATTCATGACTAAAATTTGCTTCGTACTGAAATACATATACTCATAGAAACATTTGGGTCAGAAGGGACCTTAAAGATCATCTAGTTCCCAGCCCCCTTGCACTAGACCATGCTGCTCAAATCCCTGTCTAACCTGGCCTCGAACATTTCCAGGGAGGGACATCCTCAGTGTCTCTGGGTAACCTCTGCCTGTGCCTCACTACCCTTACAATAAGGAATATCTCTTTAGTATCCAATCTAAACCCACCCTCCTTCAGTATAAAACCATTCCCCCTTGTCCTTTGCATACATGCCAATGTAAAAAGTCCCACCGCAGATTTCTTGTTTCATTTTTCAGGTATTGGAAGACAGCAGTAAGGTGTCCCCTCAACCTCCACTTTTCCAGGCTGGATGAACCCAACTCTCTCAGCCTGTTTTTATATGAGAGCTCTTTCAGTACTCACCATCTTTGTGACCCTTCTCTGGACATGCTCCAGCAAATTTGTGTTGTCGTTATGTTGAAAACCCCAGAGTGAGACACGCTACTCCAGCTGGAGTCTCATGAGAGCAGCTGAATGGGAAAATCATCTCCCTCGACTTGCTAGCTACACTTCTTTTGATGCAGCCTAGAATGTGGTTGGCTCTTCAGGCTGCAAATGGGCACTGCCAGGTCATGCTGAGCTTCTTTTCATTCAATGGCCCCAAGTCCTTCTCCTCAAAACTGCTTTCAACCCATTCTCCACCCAGTCTGTACTCATGTTTGGGATTGCCCTGACCCAGGGGCAGGATCTTGCACTTGGCCTTGTTGAACTTCACGAAGTTCACACAGACCCACCTCTCCAGTCAAGATCCCTTTTGAGGGCATCCCTTCCCTCCAGTGTGTCGACTGCACACAGCTCAGTGTCACCAGCAAACTTGCAGAGGCTGCTCTCTGTCCCACTATCCATGTCACCAACAAAGATGTTAAACAGAGCTAGTCCCAGTGCCGACCCTGAGGAACGTCAGCTCCTCACTAGTCTCCATTTGGATTTAGAGCCGCTTACCACTACTCTTTGAGTGTGACCATCCAGAACTTTAATCCACTGATTGGTCCATCCATCAAAGGCCATCTCTCCAGTTTGGAGAGAATCAAAGCATTGAAATGCTTAATGTTTTGAACAAGTTCAAACAGATTAAATCAGTTACCTTCTCTATCCACCAACACTGTCACACCTGTAAAAAACCACTAATTTTGCCAGGCAAGATTTTCTCTTAGTGAAGCCTCCAGGAGGACGTAGGTTCTGTACTTCTTTGTTCACCTTAGGTAAGAAGGGATGCTTCCCAAATTTGACACTATATGAAAATCCAAGAAGCTCAAGGCTTTTAGTTTAGTCTGTCTTAATTTGTATTATTTTAATTATGAGAAAGTACGCACAGCAAAAATATATTTTATTCTAGTGACTGCAGGTTAAATTGAGGTGGGGTGTTTTCTTCTTCCAAGCTTTCCTCTCTTTCTTCTCCTGTGTTCTGTCAGGGAATTACGTACTGTTTTAATGCTGTTTATCTAACTTATTTTTGCAGTCCCTTTGTCTTACCGGAATGTTAAAGATGGAGAAGGAAATACTTGCTCACAAGAAGCAGAAACTGAACTCTCCCAAAAGTTTGTAATGTAAGATATTATTATATCTCTTTTACTGTGGTTTGTTGAAGCTTGTATTCTTTCATGTTTTATAATAAACTGTGGCCTTTAACAATGTCTTCAATAACCTAACTAAATTTTTTCTTCTTTAGATGCCAATGATTAATTTTTTCTGTGTATTCAAAGAATTTGTTTTTTCCACTACCACAACTACAGCTTCACACAAAAACAAACAATTCTTAGTTAAACCCTCTTTTACTCTTGCTTTTATTCAATGAGCAGTTGTTTATTGTCTTGCAAGCAATGAAATGAGCATGTTCATCTATTAATGGATATTTTTAGATATCTCTCTTAAAAACTGCATCCCCTTTGTTTGGTTATTAAGGAGAAAAAAGTCCCTTAAATACAAAAGCAGTTTCTTTGATGATGTGTTGCTTATTCCTTAAAATAGGTTGGCAAAATGAGACAGACATGTCAGATACTTCAGTTACACCAGTCAAGGCCATTCTATGTCCTTATTTTTCCTGTAGAGAGCAGTATTCCTCTGGGTTCATTCAAGGTAGGAATAGCTCTTATGGACATTTCCAGGTCACATATATCAGATGTTTGCTCCTAAACGATCAAACATTGCCACTTGTGCATGTCTAATATTCAAGCTTGGTGTAATTTTTCATGTTAAGCAGGTGGTATGTTCTGGGAAAACAAAACATTGTACTTCTTCAGTGCATCCTGACCTTTTCAGCCACCCTTTCTTTGGAAGGTCTGACACAGACTAACAGCGTCTACCCCATCTGACGTGACAACATCAGTGCCTCTTTCAGAAGGAGTTTCTTCACAGTAAATGTGTTTCTGTTTGTTCCAGTAAATCTGGTAATGCCAGAAATGAATCTTTTCCAATCTGGTTTCCTAGATGCATGACTGTGGAGGGAGGAATTTAAACAGAAACCAGAGCTGCTGACTATTCATCAAGAAAATATTTTATATACACAGTTAGGATTCCTTTACCAAGCTTGTACATTAGTATATTTAATTTACTTTATGTAGAGCTTGCTTCCCAAATATTGTTCAGTCCGGTGTCTGGACAAAGACCTCCCCTGCCTTTGTTTTTCATCAAGCAATAGAGTAAAAACTTCTCATCTCTCATGTTAATTGCTTCTTATATGGTAGAGCTGCAAAACCCTTTATTTCCTCCAAGTTACAAGAAATTTGCTTTATATAAAAATCAGGTGACTTGAAGAAGTAGGAAAACATATAGCCTACTAACAGTGTTTGAAACATTTTCTTAGTCCTTAAAAATGAATAGGGTCCTCATACATGCTGTGTGGCAACTCATAAAAAGAATGTGCAAAATGCAGTGAGAGCAAAGCCTGGATGAGGTCCTGACATGTTGGATACTATGTCCTTAGCCAGAGAAAACTTTCACTGGCTTTCATGCACTACAGAGAACATGTATGGTGCCAGTTTATCATCTCAGCTGCACCAGTTCACAGTCCTGCAATTACATTTCTTTCAGCTGCGACTAGAATTAGAATGGATTTCAAGTAACAAGGACATGTATTACAGGCTTGTGATTCAAAATATTCCAGTAACACTACTTTAAAGCAATGAGATTTTGATCCAAAAGATGTAGAAAGCAAAAGAGTTAATATATTTTACGCTTATTTTCATCAAGTTCAGTAACAAGTAAAATCTGAGCTCAGCTGCCAAGCAGACAGCTCAGCTCTGTAATGATGGAAGATGGAACCTGTTCATTTCCTTGCATTCCTCATTATGGCCAACAGTTCATTTTCTAAAAATATGACTGTGGAAAAAGTTAGAAATGTTTCAATTGGTTCAGTTCTCATTTATAAGTCAGGAATTTACTCCACAGCTATAAACAAAGTCTCAGAATTTTGCAATTGCATGAATCAGACTATAACTTGTACTCTACATTTATGTTGTCCTGAATAGTCTTATATTACTTTAAATGTGTAAATACATTAGTACTCAGATTTTGCATTGCTTTGAAGGACTTTATATCTAAAAACTACAGCAAGGAATTTATCAGGGGAGCAAAAGTCAATATCAAAATTCAAATCATTAAAACTGAAAGGTTCTTCTGCAACTTCATTTAGTTTCTTTGACTTATATCCTAAAAATAAAAAAAATAGTAGCTGCAAATAATATGTTACAACAAAGCATAATAACTTTGCCTCTCATATAATCTCAGTTTTGTTGTTTTGCTTGGAGTCTCAGTACATGAAATTTTATCTATAAATCAAAATCTTGGAAATAAACTTGCTGAAATCACAATCAGAGTCAAATATTTATGTGATGATTTTCGTGAGAAGTTCAGTAAATATGTTGTCATCAGTTAGAGTCTCAAGAAAACATCTCAGGTTTTTTTCTCTTCGGCTTGGAAAAATATGATTCAGTCATGGACAGGAAAATTATGCTTGAAAAAACAGTTTCCTAGCAGGTCTGCACAGGAGCACCTTCACTATGCTGCCCAGTTTTTAAAAGTTTCATAGTGTGCTCATATTTCTTTGACACATCCCACAGTTGATACTTGGACACTCTTTTAAAGACTCCATCTGTCTTCCTTCCCCATACTGATCCCATTTGTTTCTCTTCATCACTCTCTCCTCCCTGCCTCCCTGTATTTTGTGAAATTTAAGCTTGTTTGTTTCTTACTCTTTATCTTAATCGTGCTGTCTTCTCCCAGCCACAAACATTCAGATCCCATTTCCATATCCTTTTTTTATTGCCTTCTTCTCACATTACTTGACTTCACACTTTTCCTTTCACCTCCTGCCTTGTTCACCATTCCTGTTCTCATTTCCACACTGTCTTAGCAACTTTCCTAATTTGCAGCTACCTTGTCTGGCCTAGGAGGGCTTCTGCACTCATGTCCTTTGCCATGGATCACATCTTGCTTTTTTAGGTACTGGTATTTTGTGCCAACAGCCATTGTTCTGATACTGGCTGATGGAAACCCTTCAATTCTCAGCAGTCTCTCTCCAACAGCCTCTCTTCTTTTAGAACACACTGGAAATCTGAGAGATTAAGGACTTTTCTATTGGGTATTACAGATCGATAATGAACTTTGGTCCATGCTGGAATCTTTCCAGTTTTTGTGACTTAACTGAACACCAGGACAAACAAGAATTGATTTTGTATCATTTACAAACAAGGAGTGAAAAGGAAAGGCAAAAAGTAAAATTACTGTGAAAAAAAGTCTGCAAGTTTGTGCAGTAGCATTCAGAGTTTTAACTGCATGGTCAGGGATAACCTCTGCTCACATTCAGCTGCTGACAAAAAAGCAAATAAGGTGCTGGACTTTATAAGGAATGAGTCAGGAATTAATGGGGCAAAATAGACAACTATATGGTCTAAAGTAATGGTACAACTTCACCTTACATATTTTGATTAAATCTTCATATTCCATCACAAAAAAAAAGAGGATTGCAGGATTATAACAAGTCTATTAAAGAATAAAAGAGTATACAAACTGGTTTTTAAAGCTGATAGACTGCACATACTCAGAGGGGCTTTTATCTTCATGGGTACCAGGATCTTCCTGAGAACCTTTCCTAAGTATGACTGTAGTTTCGTTTGAATAGTTAGGTTTTCACACAGGCTATTAGTTTCGTAAGGTTTAAAGAATTTTTAAATATCCTTTGAAATAAAGGGTGCTGTGTAAATCTAGATTAATACATTTTTCCTGCAGGTAATATTTATGTTAATTTTGCCATTTTTCCGGTTTCCAGTGAAGGAACAGCTACTGGCTTAGTGTTTAACTCTGCATATTTACATAAAGCTTTTCCATGTTACTCCTCATTCCAAAGAAATAAAGCATGCTTGTTTAAAAAAAAATTCTGAGGCACATTCCTGTAAATTTTCATTTTTAACCTTTTCCTTGCTTTCTATTTATATTACACAAATACAAAGGTAAAAAGCTCAGCAAATCTATATAACTGCAGTATAAGCAACTGTAACATATTTAATCTACTTGTGTTCTCATTGGCTGTTTCAGAAACTCACTTATTTGAAACTTTTTAAATTCCAGTCTAAATTCATGCTATTCTTTAGGTCTCTTTCCTCCTCACAGATGCTTATCCTGGCTGTTTTTCAAGAAAAGAACTGTCCATCTTCTCTACTTCTGTTTATCTAGATTTGATAAACTATGCAATTTTGTTACAGTTACCTAAGTTTCCACAGACATGGGAGAGCAGAGCTGTACACATTTTTTTTCATTTTGGATATGTAATCCAGGCTATGTGGAAAAAATAATACATTCCCTTGAAAGTGCCCTTCCTAATACATTCTACATTTGCCTAGATGTTTGACTTTTTTCCTGGAGATTTAGCTGTTGTGTTTAACCAACCTGATTGACTCCTACAATGGAACAACTGGATAGATGAGAGCAGTGAATGTTGTCTACCTGGACTTTGGCAAGTCTGGCACTCTCCCGTGATATCCTCACAGGCAAGCTCAGGAGCTGTGGGCTGGATGAGTGGCAGTGATGTTTTTTGAGAGCTGGCTGAATGACGGAGCTCTGAGTGTTGTGATCAGTGGCACAGGGTTTAGTTAGAGGCTTGCAACAGGTGGTGTCTCCCAAGGTTCAATACTGGGCCTAGTATTGTTTAACTTATTCATTGATTTCTTAGATGAAGGGGAGATCCCTCCTCAGCAAGGTCACTGAGCACACGAAGCTGGGAGCAGTGGCCAATACCCCAGGGGGCTGTGCAGCCCTTCAGAAGGGCCTCAGCAGGCTGGAGAGATGGGCAGAGGAGAACTGCCTGGGATTCAACAAAGGCAAGTGCAGGGTCCTGCACCTGGGCAGGAGCAGCCCCACGGGCCAGCACAGGCTGAGGGCTGAGCTGCTGGGAAGCAGCTCTGTGGAGAAGGACTGGAGGTGCTGGTGGGCAACAAACTGTCCCTGAGCCAGCAGTGTGTCCTGGTGGCCCAGAAGGCCAAAGGGATCCTGAGCTGCATTAGGAAGAGCATGGCCAGCAGGTCAAGGGAGGGGATCCTGCCCCTTTGCTCAGCCCTGGTGAGCCTCACCTGGAGAGCTGTGTCCAGTTCTGGGCTCCTCAGGACAGGAGAGACAGGGAGCTACTGGAGACAGTCCAATGGAGGGCTATGCAGATGATTAGGGCACTGGAGCATCTCTCTCATATGGAAAGTGAAAGTCCTCCTTCTTTGCCCTTCTTAAAAATTGGGACAATGCTCGAAAATCATTGAGAGAGGCTTTGTGATGACATCAGCCAGCTCCTCAACGATACTCAGATCAGGCTCCATAAATTTTTAGAGATCCAGCTGGAGCAGCAGATCCTGCACAAGTTCAGGGTCAGCTCCCTAAAATGCTCTTTAAAAAATTGTAAGAATTGATGTGTCAATAATGCCTGGAATTTTATGGATTTTTAAGATATAAAAGAGAAACCAACTGCACCTGTCTGAAAAGCCTAAAGGAATCACTTAAGATTTAGAATAGAAAAAAAATGCCTTAGTCTGTGGTCTTTTCCATAAAGAATGAAAAGTAGTTTACAACATTTCAGATAGCTCTCCAGTCTTCTGTGATTTAGAATGCTATTCCATTCAAAGTATTCATAGACATAAATGCTATAATAATTAATAATTAACAATCAATAATCAATAATAATAAGAAAAAGCACAAAAGGAATTCCAGTGCACATCTGTTGTGTTTCAGACTTGAAGTCAGAACAAAGACATCAGCACAGCTGTAAAGGTCACTTACATAGCAGGCTGAGTCAATAAACAGGAATATTTAATCATGGGTTAGAAGTTGTGAGTGACAAACAGGACAAGCTGTATAAGGAAAAAGAATTCCTACATTACAGGACGTTGTATAAAATTCTGAGAATTTTCTGATTCCCCTGTGAAAGAGTCACTAAACTTTTTATCAGGGAAGGTTGAGTCATCCTGTTCTAAGTGAACTAAAGTTTGTTTTGGAGAAATTTGTGCCTGGTATTGTTTGTCTTTTCATTTTTCATATCATGGTTTTCCATTTGGGTTGGTGATAGAGCTGACAATTTGGAGATAGTTAGGGAATAAACGTATAGCACTTGCAATTTGAGCAAAGGAAATAAAAAGAATCACTTTCCTTATGCCAGGTTTCTGATCTTACTACTACAACAGGAAAGTTCAAAAGCTGATTAGGTAAGATCCAGGTGACACAGGCAGAGTACTACTAGAAGGTAAGCCTTATTATGTCCATGCATAAAACCAAAAATTCTATGAAATAGTATAGTTATTTTTTTAAGAATTAATCAGATTCAAAATTTGTTTACATTTCATGGTTCATGAAACTAAAATAACCATATGCAAGATACTCAGGTACTAAGAACACACAAAAACAATGGTACCATAACAAATGAGAAAATGGTCTAATGCAACCTCTTAGCAGTTGTTAGGAATTTGAGCTTCAGTTTCCAGCTTCAGAAGCTCACATATATTCCAGTAATTGCCATTAAAAACATTTACTGCTCACTAATCAATATTGTCTAAGACATCCCTTAGAACAACTGTTTAAATCAGTATTGATGAAAAATCCTTGCACAATAAAAATTGGTCTTTTCCTAAAATGTTAACTTGAGTTTGGCCTTAAAAAAGCTCCATTACTGTATGAGTAGAACAGAGGACATGGATGAAACCCATGGCAGAGAAACAGCTGAAAAAAGGAAGAAAGAAGCAGTCATGGATTCCCTCCTAGCATTTAGGCATAGCCTCATAGTTATTGTAGTATATCGTTATAGTATATTGAGGGATGTTGTGCAGCTAAGCCCAAATATAATCCCTTGACCTTATATTGGTAGGGGGCAAGATTTCACTGTTATTGCCTTGTGCTCTTCTTGCTAGAGGCAGAAAAGATTCTGAGGTTTTTCTGGTCTCTCTTTTCACTTGGACCACATTAACTTTAAAACAAATAAAAATAAACAAATAAACCAGAAAGTTTGTTTTGCACTTAAAAGAAAACAGAATCTATAATAAATTTTATAATCAAACTATGTTGAAAATTCTCTAAGTGTTATTGCCACATGTTTACAGGGCAATTTTTACTTGTAGAGGAAGAATCCCTGGTGTTTTGGTTCCAAAAGCTCCAGCCTTAGAGGTTGTTAAAAATTACAAAGAATAGATGTTGGAAATGCCCAAGGCATCCAACCCTAACACAGCTTTTTCAAAAATAATTTCCAATCTAGTTTGGTTTGTTAGTTTTGTTTCTTTTTTATGCCTTATCAGAACATGCATCATCAAACTTCTTGGTATTCACACAGAACAGAAGTTTATAAGTTTATGTGTTCAAGGCCAGGTTGGATGGGGCTTCAAGCAAGGTGTCCATGCCCATGACAGAAGGATAGGATTAGATGATTTTCAAGGGTCCTTTCCAACCCAAACCATTCTATGAAGTCTAGAGGAGGACAAAAAGAAATAAACACCTTTCTGCCTTTCACTGATTGGAATCAAGTAATCAAGTACTTTGGGACCAGACCCATGGAATTACCACAATGGAATTCAATATGTAAGGAAAAGAAACCTTATTCAGGTAAGGTTTATTATTCTGTTCCTTTGCATCTTTGATAGTTGAAGCAAGCATTTCAAAGATATAGAAAGGGAAGACTCTCCAAAGTAGATAAGTCCCTGTGGAAAAAGCAAGCATGCAGCTAAACAAATGTTTCTTGCCATGTAAGACCTTAAATCTTATGCTACCTAGCAGCCTACATCTAGAATATAAGATAGCAATGTCAGCTAACACAGCAGGCTGGAGAAGCAAATTCTGTGATGTCAAAGATACAGCGTATTTTATAACTGAAGTAAATAAAATTAATTTTAAGGCCAAAAATTATTTAGCAGTGGTGCAAAATTCATAGTACTAATTATTGTTTCAGCAGAGTGGTTGGGGGGTCCAAGCAATGCTTTGGCAAAGATTTTGCGTGGAGGGCTGACTGCCAAGAGCAGCTGTGCGGTGACAAGTCTGGAATGTCCTCTGAGTAAGGCTGGCTGCAAATCTCTAAGGACTCTGAGAGGGGGAGGTTCTTTAATATCTTGAGAAATATGAAAGCCCCATTCAATAATTAAAAAAAAAATCATTAGTCATAAAAGAAGGATACACGAAAATAACCTTGTAACAATGTTGCTGTTTATTCACCCTAGCAAAACATATTTCATGGGTGTTCAGTACACTTCCTCTAAGCTTCGCTTTTTCTGATGAGTAGCTTTATGAGGTTAGGGTTCACATAGCAGATCAAAGTTTAGTAAGTTTGACTGCATTCAGGATTTCAAGATTCCTATAATGAAATATAGCTTCATATTCCTACACACCATAATACAGTATTTCAACTTCCTTATTGGCCAGAATTAGAGTTTTCCATATATTTCAGAAGTGTTACTGTGCTATGTGAACACCTAATTCTGCTCTCTAGGCTCAATACAAGGGGTCACTGATTGAGCAATGAGGTTAATTACTGTAACATCTGTATCAGTCTACTCCTCCGATACATAAAAACAACTTTTGTACTAATGTCCTGCTTTGCTGTTTTGAAATCTAGTAATAGAACATTCCTAAAATTGTCTTTATACAAAAACTTAAATCTACACCACAAAATCTTTTAGAATAAAAATGACACAGAAGAAAGGATAATATATTTACCTGGGTCTTCCATAAACTCTTATTTTTAACTGTATCATTTAAGTAACAAAATACAATTCTTGTTAATGAACTGGAACTACTTTAAGATGCGGTGGTGTTCAAATGTAAACCAGATATATTCAGGAACAAAGGCCCCATTTAGAAACTGAAGTTCAGCTGTCTAAGTTTGAAACTTCAAGTATTTAGTGCAGAGTGATCTTCCTTCTATAGGTTTCCATGAATTGTTCCACAAAAAATATATTAAATTTTAAGGCATTTCTCCTACATTTGACTGAGTGATTTTAATAAAATTCTCCTACAAAACTATGTCCTACAAGACTCCATGTATCAATTTAAGGCATTTGCAGATGGCATCAGCTATGTATTGAAAACACCTTGTTCATAACCAGTCTAAGAACAGACCCCTCTATCACGAGACAGTGATCACCCACCAAGGCTATCAGCCCCAGCTCTTCTCTCCAAAGTTCAGACTGACAGACATTAAAAAACTGAGATATGGCTTAGGTCTAGATTAAATACTAGGAAAAGTTTCTTTACTGTGAGGGTGGTGAGACACTGGCACAGGTTACACAGAGAAGTTGTGGTAACACATCCTGTCTCTGGAAGCATTTAATCTGGAGGTCAGATGGAGCTCTGAGCAGCCTGGTCTAGTGGAAGGTGTCCCTGTCCACAGCAGTTGGAACTGAATGATCTTTAAGGTTCCTTCCAATCCAAACCATTCTATGATTCTCTGAATTCTCTTTTAAAACAGCAACATGGTTTGTTTGCAGATGTTTTGTAAGAAAATTCCAAGTTACAATATCAAATATCATCTAATATCTAGTGTCATCCTTGTTTATTCTTTCTGGCATCAGGGAGCTCTCTTAACATCTAATAGGCAATGAAACAGTTTATATTCAAGGGGTTGATCTCCAAGTATGTTGAACACAACCTCACCAGAATTGCCAGGTTTTCAGCACTGACGTCTTCATTCAGGTGCTACAAGTGAGAAATATGTGATCATAGTTTCAGCTTTGCAGAGAGAACTAATTGACTTTCATGCAGGATTTTGATTATTGTGAAATCTGAGTTTGTTCCACTTGGTAATAAAAGCCAAACATTTCATAATTATCTGTGAAAGGCAGTGAAGGTTCAGTATGGGAGCAGGTCAGACCCTGGGCTTCCCCAAAGCATTAGTAGTGTGAGTGCTGTTTTCTTAAGACAGGTTAGGAAGGGGATTACCCTGAAGGCTCCTGGTGGACCTGTCCCAGAGCTGCCCCCTTCAGCTGCTGGAGCCCCAGACCCATTGCAGCCGTGCAGCTTCCCGGCTTCTGAGAGACCCAGAGGAAAGTACCAGTGTCTCAGAAACAGATTTCAATCTGCCTGAGCCAGCAAATTCCTACCAGAAAATGCTTTGTCAGAACTTTTTTCAGTCTCTTCCATTTGTAATTAAAGGCTTACATTTTGCTATAAAAGATATTATTTTGCTGTGTGTAGCATGTTTCTGGGTACCACTGCTGTCATTTGGATATTAGGGGAGGTGGGATGGTGCTGGCACTGATCCTCTCCATCTCAACTTTGAACCATAAAATATCAAAGAAATTTGCTCTTGCTTTAGAATTCCTTACCATAACTGAAATGAAAGTCAAAATTGCTTGTAATACCTTCAACACTGGCACAGGATTCCAAGAAGGAAACACATCAGAAAAGGTATCAGACTGTGGCAGAAGCAATAATGGCCTGGACTAGGCCAGGCAGGTAGTCCCTGAACCCTGGTCATGCAGAGGACTTTGTGTAATAGATGGCATGAATTTCTCTCCTGTATTGACAAAGGAGAACTGTTCCAAAAATAATTAAATACAACTTTCATGAAACCAATTCTTTTACCTTTGAAAACTCCTTATGCCACTTTATTGTTATATAAGAGTGATGGTTATGAAAATGGGAATATGCTTTTCCTCCTCACAACTAGAAAATTGACATCGTCCAATAGGATGAAGACATAAAACAAGCAAGCCAGACCTGGCCTTTAGAACCATATAGTTCCTTCCATGTTCTTTTTAACCTGTGCAATGCACAGAGAACAAACAATAGAGGGTAAAGTATGCATATCTTTGGGATACCCAGCAAAATTCCTTATGGACTGCCTATGGAATCCTTTTCTGTTAAAAAATTAAATATACTATAATGAAAGTTTTTAAAATAGGAGGTTAAATTTGTTATCAAATAAATGTGTCAGTGAAAAGCATCTCCTACTCCTGTAATGTTTTGTCTTTTTCTAGGAATACATTATTCATTTTTAGTTTGTGGACTTTTTTTTTTTTTTCCCTGAGTGGGCCATCATATATTTTTATAGAAAAAAAAAAATTAAGTTCATAGCCATTATCCAACTCATGTATGGTACTTGTAATATACGGTGTCTATCAGTTGTATATTGGGAGGAAAACTGCCAATCACAAAACAGGGGGCACTAGAAGAAAATAAAGGCACAATACATATCAGTGCAGGATGCTGCAGGAGCTACTCTCCCAAAATGCCCATTAACTATTATCTGCAACAACAGTTACATGTCATCCCTTGCTGAGTTGGCCAGTGGATGTGATGTCACAATGGAAACATGTTTTAGCTATAGCTTTATAGCACTATAGATTTAGTGTGGGACTCTGATCAGAGTTGCAAGAGTCTGAGACAGACTAAGAAAAATAGGGCCCCATTAACTTGCAATTACTACCTTGCTAATTGCTAAATTGCTAACATATGTAACTTGTTTGACCATGGTCAGAACTCAGTGCTCCTCACATGCAGTTGACCACATTTGTCTCTTTTTTATTAGGGAAGGGAGATGTGAAGAAGCAACAGCAAGTAGTCAGGTTGTATCCTTCAAGTAATGACCTAGATTTGCCAGGGCTGAAGCTGTAGTGAAGATAATTTTACTGGTTTAGACATTTTCCCTTGAGGTACCCACATAAAAGCATATTTATTTTCATTTGTGAGCATATTGTGTAATGTCTCCTGTTCCTGCCCAGTGAAGAACAGTGTGCCCTGTCCACTGCTTTTTACTAAACAACTAGGTTCTTTTACCAAAGAATGTGCATCCACTCCCGTGTAGGACTGGGATTCAGCCTGTCAACCTGCCATGGATCTGTGTGCAAGATATTAAAAAAAATATGTACTGTTTTGGGGAAAGGTCTGAACACTTTCCATGGAGTTCAGACACTCACCTCCCAAGTAAACTCTTATTAGATACCTGAGATGGATAAAAATAATTTGGCTAGCAACAGTTCAGTTCCTCTTCTATGTCATGTCAAACCTTACAAAGTACTGAGGTCTCCCTAGAGGTGGTGGAGGTGGTGATGGGATGAGTTTGGGATTTGGTGGAAAGATAGTAAATCCACCATTCACCCAGACTGGTAGCTTCACTACTTTGCTACATCTTTCATGACCAGGAATTCTTTATAAAGTGCTCATCATGCTGTTTTCCTGTCAGCAGCTTGAGGTGAGCTGTAACCTCAAGATTGACAGTCACCACAGGACTGGTGGTTGTGTCTAAAGCAGGATCATTAGTGGACTACACTGCACCATAGAAGTTCATGGCAAAGATCTACTGAGGAGGTTTTGTGGAAGTCATTTTGCACCCCAGTGCAATCCTGATGAAACCAAAAGGAAAGAGGAGGTCCTTGCCTTATGGTAAATTACATTGGGGCAACTGTTGGTTGCTGAAAACGAGACTTCAGGCCAGCATGGGCCTCCAGACCAGCTCACACAACAGAGCTCGGGGATGACAGAAGTGAGTGAAAACAGTCTGCTTATTAGAGAAAATAAGTTTAACTGTGAATCCCATTACTTAGATGAGGTGTTTTCTTCCACAGAAGTTAAATATGCAAATTTTTTGTCTCTGTGCCCTGAGATCACCTGAGCTGAAATGTGGTGGATATAAATCCTAACTGGAGCTAAAAACCTGATACCCATGAAGTGCTTGACTTACTGTATAACTTTGTCAGAGGAGGAATGGGGTCAAAGGGAAAAAATGGTAGAAAGTGTGCTAAGGATACTGTCAAAGTGCTGCTGAAATGACAAGACACAGGTAGTCTCCTTTGGCCTGTCCTGTTTAATGTCAGTGACAAGAAAAATGTCATAACAATGATGTCAGGCTAACACGAGAGCAAGTTTGTTCACAGAACTGTGATACCATACACGGGGAATCCAGATCAACAGTGAGTCATTCTGCTGAAAGAAAGCAATGCTGACAGAATTGGACAAAAGGAAAGTTTCTATACAATTTCTTAGCAATGCAGAGTGGGAGGAAAAAACCACCCCACAGGATGAACCAGTGAAGACTGTAAAATGAAGAAGTAATGTTTATTTACAGAAATATGCCAATTTTTGTTCTAGCTTAGCATGTCGCTCCCCTCCAGACCCCCTACACACACAAGAGCCCTTATCCTGTGATACACAGCTGGGGTGGGGAAAATACTGAAAAACATGGCATAGAGACATAGAGTACCATATACTTACAGCATTTTGGATCTGTTCCAAGAAAAAGCCTTTCGCTCTCATGCTGTGAGGCCTAAATAAAAGAAGAAAGTTCTCCCCATTCTGCAACAAATATAATTTAAGGACAGGAATATGAACTTACGCAGTCTTAAAACTGCACTTCCATTGAATCAAGATCTTGCTACTTAGCATATAGTATTTTTCAGGTTGTCAAGAAAATTATTATTTAGAAGAATATATACTATTGATTTTTGTGAATTATTCCAGCAGAAAACAGACAGACATACAAGCACTTATATCCTTCTTTTCCAGGATAGCTGCTAACTGTGCAGATCTGGGTATTTATCATAATGTAAAATCTTACTTTCTTGTACACCTTTCTCTACCTACCTGAAACCCTCTTTCTTATTTTATTCTAAAATTAAAACTCTACTGCAACCAGAAATAGCATCTTCTTCAAAGATACAGAATCCAGTGGAAGGAGTGTGCTGTCCACAAAGCATTATAGCTTGTAGACATGATAAAAACATCAGCAAGCAGACCATGAGATGACAAAAAAGCACACATGTTCTAATGAGATTTCTCCAATTTTTAATGGCTATTAAAAAAAAAAAAAAAAGGAAAATACTACTCTTTCAATATCATAAATAACCATAATTTCATAATTTTCTTAAGGGGAGATACAAATTTTCAAGAAATGTAATAAACCTTTTGCATACTTATTAGACATTCTTCACACTCTCACTCTGAGGGATAAATCTCACCCACCCAGAATGGCTGTGGCTCTCTGTCAGATGCAAGACATATGATGGAAATATGAATATAGAAATACAGGCAAATATAATGAAACCACTTTTGTCTGTATATTAGACTATATAAAGTTTATATATTACTTTTTGCAGGTCAATTGTTTATATCTTCTGGATTTTAAAATTAGATAAGGAAAATCAGAGTGTTTGCCAAAATACTGGAAACCAGGGCTTTGCTGGGTGTACCACTTCTTTAGTTTATTTTATATGGGTTTTTTTATTCATTTCATGTTTTTATTTATTCAGATATTTTCCC
The DNA here is from genome assembly GCF_017590055.1 of Onychostruthus taczanowskii. Classification (NCBI taxonomy): domain Eukaryota; kingdom Metazoa; phylum Chordata; class Aves; order Passeriformes; family Passeridae; genus Onychostruthus; species Onychostruthus taczanowskii. Next base: position 9,353,322 of record NW_024496525.1, on the reverse strand, counting down.
AATGGGTGTAAGCACTGTTACATCACCTAGCAGCACAGATTTCATAACAGGATATTACAGCAGTGATGGACAGCTCTGATAGGTGATTTCTATTAATGTGATAGAAATCATTGTATTGTCTTCAGTACTCTAGAACGTCAAGAAAAAATGCAACCAGTCTTAGAATTTATTATATGAGATACTAATCTACAGGTATTAAAAAAGTCCAACCAAGATAAAGACATCCAATTGAAATCCAAGACTATAATTCCTTAATATTTTTAAAAGTGTTGCTCTTTAAATACTTGTTGAATGTGTAGATCCCAAATCAAAGTGTAAACCTCTGGTGTTTTTCCTTTAAATCGCTAAGAGTTCCTCTCTATCTAAAAAATAAAAAGAACTGTAGCCTGGGCAATTTACTGAGTTTCAGAGATGAAGAGACTCCAAGTATACCAGCAAGGCAAAGACAACTGTTTCTCCAGATTGGAAATCAAGCACCTGCAGCTTAACACAAAGATGTTCTGATAGGATCTTTTATTTTACTTGGCTTGTAGGCTGTGATCAATCTAAAAAAGCCTGAATAGCAACTTTGTTCCTGTTCTAGCAATCCTTGCATGCTTTTGAAGGGTGGCATTTTGAAGGTCATGAATGAATAGGCTAACAAATACTTTTATAAAAAATTGAGTTTTTTCAAATACCTTTGCAGGTTTGAAAATCTCAGTCATGATAGTACTTGTGCTCCTCTCTCCTGCAGGACAAATTTTATCTGCTTTGTTTTTTATCTTCTGAGATAAAATTCCTTCTCTCTTCTTCACCAAGCCACGAATGTTGCAGAAAGCTGAAGTAGTGATTTTCTTTCTCTTTTTTTAAATCTAGATCCTCATACGAAAAAGACCTAATGCACTTAGCAAAAAGATTAGGCTGAGCAAAGCCAAGTCGAGGATCAAGTATTGTAATATTCACATCCAAATTAGGTCTCACTCCTCATCTTGCTTTTTACATCTGTTGAAATATGGTTTCTATTATGGTTTTGGAAGATTTCCATTTACTGTAAGTTTCAGACAGTATTGATGAGGTCACTGTTTACTTTGAATAGCTCTTTGATAGGAAAAAAGAGAGCACAATGGAACATTCAGGAAGCATGGCATGTAATACATTATTAAATTAATCATATGAGAGTTGTATTGAGACATAACCTCTCTTTAGCTCTAGGGCATAGCCTTAGGGGACAGCTGTCCCACAACTCCCCAGCACAGCAGGTTCTCATGTAATTGCAACAAGTGATGCTGATTATTGATAGATAACAGCCATGTGAATTCTGCCTGCTCAAGCCACTGTGTACAGCTGTATAAACCAGAGAAGCAGTTTGGAGAACAATGGGCAGAGGTGTGCTACCCACACACAAGCCTTTTCAGAGGATATTTCTGCAGCTAATACTCTGGTAGCAAAGACACAATCCTCGTAATAACTGGAAGTGTTTTTGCATGCCTTCCTGATAGGCTTCTGAGAACAGACTTGGATTGTAGTCAAAAGCCTTATCTAGGTGTTAGTCATGCTAAGACATTCAAACTGAGACTTCAAAATCAATTTGTGGTTACGTGCTGACATTGAAGAGGCCACCGTGCTGTTTCTAGTGTGGAAATAGTGCTGTTTCTGTGTGCCCAGCATCATCTTTAACACTCCTCACTGGGAGCCCTCCAGCAGCTAGACTTCTGTGGCAGGTCAGAAGGATAAGCTCGATGGTTTTTCTAAAAACTGACCTTTCTTTTTTTTTTGTTTTTTTTAAGCTTAGTGTAGTGATTAGTTTCTTAGTTGCTTTATTTTTAATGATAAACATACTTGAGAACATTAATTGAATGCAAGCAGAGACCCATGATGGCCCTGATAATGATATGGGAAAAGTGTGAAGTTCAGTTGTACTATATTGCTCTGCTAAATTCCAGATACAAAAGGATATTCATGCAGCAAGCATATTTCATACAACTTCTGACTAATTTACACATTGTGAGGTGTACAGTGAAGATCCCTTAATCCCTTAGTTACAGGGGCTCCTAACTTTGTTTGAAGAATCATCTTTTAGCTTTAGAGATAAACCTGGCAGACAGCTGAAAAGGTGGCCAAAGTTGACAATCAAATCATAACAAAAAACTCCTTTCTTCATGAGAATATGAATTTGGCTGAAGTGAGTCAGTGAGAATCTTGAAAGACAATGGCCTTTGAATTATGTGTAAATGACCATGTTATGGGGAAGAAAAAGGAGCAATTAAATCTATTTTTTCTGCATAGTATATTCTTACTATATATTAAGGCAGTTTCAGGAGCATGATTTTGGTTTGTTAAAAAATATTTTAGGAAAAAATACTGTTTAACTTGTAACTTTTGCTTGACAGAATGTTTCATGTTTAATATGAACTGTACTTGTTAAATACTCTAAATTAAATTGTTTGTCTACAACTCTTATTTTCAAAATACTGCTTAAAATATCCTGTTATTCTTTGTCTTAGGTACTGAAGTATTTCTGTCAATATGTAAAGCATATGTAAGTACTTACACCTCAGAATTATTTTTTGTGATGCTTCATGCACTGTTTGGGATAGCCTATGAAGTGCTGTGTCTGGCAATCCTTCATAAAAAAATTATATTTCTTCATAGCAGTAGTGACTTCTGGTTTTGTCTACGGCAAATTACAAACTGCTCAGTACTTCTGATGAATTTAATTTACACCCCTACAAGGTGAAAACCAGGTGTATGTGCATCAAAAAAGAAAATGAATTTTTGTATTTAACATACATCAGTAATGTAAATATAGAAACACACTCTTAAAATGAAGCCATGAAAAGCATATTTAGAGGCAAATATTGAAGAAGAAGTGTAAATAAGATAAGGATATTTAACACAAAGCAAGGCCATGAAGAAGCTCCATGTGTGATACTGCACCTTTTCTGGAAGACCACAGATCCCTAGGGATGTGCAGATGCTTGAAGTGGTTTGAAAGGAAGGCTGATGGATCAGTTGGCATATACACAAGCACAGCTGCACAGTAGAGAGTTTTAGAGGAAGTAAGATTATTTTTATAACTTGAAACTTGAAGATATGCATTTAAATGATAGGGTATTTCCAAGAAAAAAAAAAAACATATTTCCTCCAAATAATATTATTACATCCTGAATATGTGCTGTGTCTGTATTCCTATACAGTCAGAAGTTGTGCATACCAGTCGTGCAGTTGTGCATACCAAGATGTAAAAGGAAATAGGGTCTTATGCATGAAGAAATATCACAAATTCAGTTTGAAATAATTTGAAAGTGATCAATACCTTCAGCAGAAGTAAAGGAACATACAGCTTAGAAACCTGCTGGTTTTGACACTTTAATTATTTTTTTAAAAAATGCATGAAATCTGTCTGATTCTTGCTACTAAGTTTCTCTGCTCTAGTCAGAGGAGAGGAAGAAAATTGGCATGCTTAAACATAAATTTGGCTGCATTAGTAGGAAATCTCCTGTAGTCATAAATGGAAAGTATTCAAGCTAAAATGTCAGTAGTAGAAGATGACAGGAGTCAGTGTTAGAGGTCCAGATTTTAAATATTTACGCAAATATAACGTAACAGCAATGTGGAAAGCAAAGGCATCCAAGTTTGCAGATAACACTTAATTAGCAAGTACTGCAAATAATGAAGGAATGTACAGTCAGAAATCAGAGAATGAATGGAGAAAAAAGTTTGAGTTGTCAGGTGAGAGTAGCTGTAATAAAGATGGAGTTTTAAAAGGCAACAGGCAAAATATTTTTAATGTTAAAATTTTGTGGAAAACTTAACCTTTTAAAATTTTGGTGATAAGTAAATATGTAGCAGTTGCTGTTTATTGGTTTAGTGTACTTGTTTTTCTTAGAGACTACAGACCTCTAGCTCTAAGGAATTACAGAGCTGCAGTCAATCCATTATCCTTTGCAGGGCCTTTGGCCTAGATAGACCAAAACACTTAGGCATTCACAGGAATTTTGCCAATAGAGATGCCACTGTGGATCTCTTCCCCAAAAAAAGAACCTACCACTGGAGTTCCCCATGTTGCCTGGCAGTCTGTTCCTTTGCACACAGCGCAGCCTCTGCCTGGGCAGCGAGTCAGTAGGGAGCTGCTGTCTGGGTCTCTCACAGCAAGACGAGTGAACTTGGCTCTCAGTCAGAGCCAAGGAGGCAGAAGGACATCCCCTTTCCCACTTCAACAGCAAAATCCCCTGCTTAGTTGACTTCCAGTCTTAACAGACATAAGTAGAGAAATGGGTTCTTTATACTTGTCCAAGGACATTTCTAAAATGACAGAAATCCTGTCTGCTCCAACCTCCTTCTCACAGCCCCAGCTCAGGTTGGCTTTTAGTTTTATTTTAGTCAGATCTTTAAAATCTCCAGGGAATTTGCCTCCTCTTCTCTGGGTACCTGTTCCAGGGCTGTTTTTCCTGTTTTTAAAAGTTACTCTTTCCATCTGGGCTGTGCCTCTTGGGCTGCAGTCTGTGCTGGTTTTCTCTTCTTATGCTGTCTGTATCTAGAAGAGTTTGGCTGTTCCTAATTCCTCTTCAGCTGTTGCAGGTTGCATTTAGATCCCTTTCGCTGACAGGCTAAGAATCCCTTGCTTATCCAAACAAGTCTTCTGCTGAAATTCCCCACCTTCCAGTGCAACAGGATAATTTGTGGGATGTTGGATAGTGATATTTGGATTGCCCTGGGCTAAGGAAAACAGTGATTCACACAAATTTGAGGATGCAGCCTGCCCTCCAGAACCAGGCTGGCTGCTCACACGAACTTAGAATCAGAATCACAGAATATTCTGAGTTGGAAGGGACACATCCTGATCATCAAGTCCAACTCCTGACCCCAGCCCAAGGAACACACCATGTGCCTGAGAGCATTTTCCAATTGCTTCTTGTACACAGAGAGGCTTGGTGCTGCGACCACTGCCCTGGGGAGCCTGTTCCAGTGCCCAATCACCCTCTGGGTGAAAAACCTTATCCTGATATCTAAGTCAAACCTCCCCTGACTCAGCTTCATGCCACTTCAAGTCCTGTCACTGCTCACAAGAGTGAAGAGATCAGTACCTTTCCAGACTCTTCCCCTCACGAGGATGCTGAGAACCACAAGGAGGTCTCCCCTCAGTCTCTAATCTAATGTAATGGATGAATTTCAGGTAGCTGGAGTTGAATGACTTTAATTCCATTACAGCAGTCCAACATCTACAGTTCAAAGCACTGGATGCTAACATAACCCCAGATTCCCACTTCATAAACTGCTGAGTCTTTGCAGCAGAATAGGGTGCATGCAGACCTGTTATTATTTAAAAATTAACCATGTTGAAAATATGGACCACACAGATTTATTTGTGTCTGACCAATAGCAAAGTAGCTGGGGAATTTTCCAGCATAAACTTTCATGTTTATGTTTGCTTTCAAGCATGCTGTACCAGCATTTTTTTTAAAACACTGTGGTTAGCACAAAGGTAGGAGAGTTTTAAACTATCCCATCATTTTTGCTATGGGGCCTGCGGATAAGTCATAGCAGAAATTTGTTTTTAAGCATTGTTAACAGTTAAATATTTTTGAAGGCTTGTATGCTATGAGATTTATATTAAACTATTTGATGATTACAAGTTTCTGCAAACATTCTTTTTAAACACAAATCAGAAGCAAAGAGTAGTGAAAGATTTTTAAATTGCACAAAGGGATCTCCATATACAGAGCATTTGGATGATATCATCAACTTCTCAGAGACAGAGCCTGTGTCTGTTACAAAACTTCTCCTCAGCTGTTATTTTATCACACCTTAGAAACAGAGTCTTCCCTTTATGTTTATATTTGTGCAACAGGGCAAAGGACAGTATGGGTGAACTACTGCTGCTTAACCCAGCAGCTCTTTCAGTCTCTATTGCTTTCTTTGCCATCCTGACAATCTGATGGGGTCAAACATTTAACCTTTCAGGTCACAGATCAGCTAAGACTTGCCCGCATTTGACCCATGTGAACAATAATAAGACCCCTTTTCCAATAGTCTTTGTCCTGACCAACCCAGCTATAATGTCAATTAACTTGGCAAGGCTAAAGCCACTTTGAAAATCATTCAGTGTCTGAGGAATGTTAATAGCAGAACAGCTGTTTTCAAGAATCTCACACTTTGTGTTTCTTGCATTAAGAATTTTACTAATTCTTCCCTCATTGTTTGTTCTCATATGACATAAGATATAAACTGATCTGCTGACCTCAAAAATGTGTTTTTCTTGCAAAGGGAGTAGTTTCTTATAAGAAAAACAGTATTTAGCTAAAATGTCTAAAAAATTTTTGTTTTGTTTTCTGCATAAGGAGCTAATTTGGTTTCTTGTATTTCTACTAACGCATGCTTCCAGCAGAGGTTTGGACCAGATGATCTCCAATGCCCATTCTAACCAAAATTCTTCCATAAATGTTGCTGAATTAAAAGTTGGTTTAGTGTCTTTTCTGCTCTGTTCAGCCCAGGCCGTGAAGGAACCAATCTCAGCAGCTGAATAGAACTACCCCTGACTTACTTTTCTGTCCAGTTCTACCCTGCTTCCCACAGGAGAGGTTTATAACTCATATATCTCAGCACTTTTAATTTCTTGCATCCAATAGGAACCTTTTCCATAATAATGAACTGCTTCCTTCACCAGAGCAAACACTACTCTAGCTTGGATAAATGTCTTTCAATCTAAATTTAAAAAGAACTTATTTATTTGGCTTTTGTCTTTGGAAGCAATATTAACCTGGAATTTCAGCCCAGGATAGCACATTCTGTCATGGGTAAGATGAAGTCTGATGTATTGCCACTCAAATGGGTTATCATGTGAACACTATATAAATCAGAAGGAAAGCCTACCAGTCTTCCAGTGAGGTATAAAGCTCAGTTTTTCAAATCTAGAAGGTTATGAGAGCCTAACACTGGAAACGATGGAATTAATTTACATTGCACACTAAAATACAGCATAAAAATATAATACCCATTCCAGTAATAAACTTACACATATTCACAAATTTCAAAATTGCACTTGTAATGCATCACTGTTGAATATGGGCATTATTGCAATATTTAGTTACAGGACTGCACAGTACTATTTTCACAGGACTCCTGCCTTCAAGTTCCTTTCATGGTCCTTTGGCATTCAACATCCAATCAAAAAAGTTAGCCCTGCAGAGGACTCATTTGGGTCAAACAACTGGGTCATCCCACAGCCCTGTTTTCCTATATCCTCGTTCCTGTGATCTCTATTTCTTTCCTTACGGACAGATGCTTCAAGTCTCAGTTTGGTTCACCAAACCCTTTGTCCTAACACGCTCTCCTGCAAACACCTCTGGTCATCTATGTTCTGGAAACAGAGAGCTTTGTCCCTTGCACAGCTTGAGCAAGGACACCCAGAACTGACAGTGCTGAGCTGTCGTCACATGCACTCTTGGTTACAGTCCCTGACTTGATCTATTCCAAGGTAAAGCCCAGTTCACTTCAAGCTGAAATCTCCATCAGTAAATGTAGCAGCTTTTTAGAGCTGTGACTACAGAAGCCTCACAATCCTCTAGTCAGTGTTTGCAGACTGAGATATTTTCTTTCTGCTATTTTTTCATCTTTGCCTTTTTTTTTTTTTTTTTTTTTTTAAGTCTTAAGTTGTTCAAGATGCAGTTCCACATCAACAACAAAGAGCACAGGCTGGACACTTCAGTCACTCCTTCCAAATTTTATGTTTCTGTTTCAAACCATTAAAATTTCTTACAAAAGAGGTAACCAGAACATTTTGATATGGACAGAATTATGTGTTTTCTCCTAATTTAGTCTTGGAAATAGTAGTTTTTACTGAAATTTTCCAGAAAGATTCAGCCTGAGGCAGATTACCCAGTATGCAAAATTTCAGGCCAAATAGTTAAAGTTTCATGAAGTTATGAGCTACAGAAAATGATTTTGTAACAGAATTTCTGGACAATTTTAGAAGATGGTGCTACCAGTCCAATCTACCACACATACATAGGTACTTAAGATTTTATTAATTTTCTGGAAATCACTAACTTTTTTCACCGTAGAAGTAGCTTGGTACAAATTTTCTGGATTTTCTGATGAATACTGCAAGTGAATGCTGAACACAACTAAACACATCATTTAAAGTCTGAGTTTCAAAGAAGGCAAGGATGTCATACAGGAATGAGCAGTTGAGGGAGTGGGCACTTGCAAATGTGTATATTCACAAGCAATTCCATGTCCTTTACACTGTGACAAACAAGTCCATAAAAGAAGAAATTACTTTTGATGCAATTCCAAAAGCACCAGAAGTTTTAATGCTGTTGCCAGAGGCAAGTGGGCTAGAGGTAGCACTGAACATTATTTGCACTCGTATGAAGATGCCAGTTATCAACATTCATGTTACAAGACATATTTGTATAAATATAATTTCAATATTAGTAGCATTCGTTTTGAAATTGCAATTTTTGTTCCTAGGTACTTACATATGTACATGCACCCACTAAACACAGCCTTAATGCTCAGGTGTCATTGTGTAGCAGATTTGAGAATACAATCAAAAAAATCACTCAGCTTCTCAAACAGAAGAGTTTATTCAAGCCTAAGATTACTTTTTTTTTATGATGTCCTGGCAATGGAATTTTCTTGATAAACTCAGTACATTAGTGCTTAATTTAGTATGATCTGTAGTCCTTGTATATATTTTCAGCACTTGTCAGCAAACTGATTCGTTTCAGAGAATTTCAGACATCTTTAAATTGTTCTATATAAAGTCAGTGTAGTGAAACTAACTTGAATAATTTTGCTGGAATAATTCTTGAAAATAATTACTAATAATAACTAATAAATAACTTGAATAATTCCTTGAAAATGAATTCTGTGGTTTAAGACCAAAGTCATGCATACTAATAGTCCAGTTGTGAACTTTGATCAGAAAGAGCAATCTGTACTGATGGGATTTCTTCCTCATCTTGCCCAGAAAGCTCTTTTCTTCTTTTTCATGACATCAGATATGCTGATGCCACATTCCCCTACCAAACAGCAGCTGGATCAAGAAATGTTTTGGTTTGCACAGGTCAGGTGGACCTGAGGCAAAGCAAGCTTCCACATACTTTATTCAGTATGTTCACTAGTGGTTCATGAAGCTAGCCAGTAACAAATAAAATGTTATTTTATGCATTATTTTCTACTCTTTAAAATAGTTAAAACTATAAAGTGGCTAAAGTTTATTGCAATCTACACAAAAGGAGTTTGGGTGTTTCAAAACATCAGTTAGGCAGCAGAAGCCACACTCTGGGCATAGCTGGATGCTGTAATCTGTGAACAACTGAACCACTTCAATTTCCATTCCCATGTCTTCTTTTCTCTTGTAGAGCCACTTTAACCCATTCTTTGCTAATGCCTCCCAGCAGGAACTGTTCTCACAGCCTCAAGAGACAGAGCTATGCTTGAGGAATGCCAAGCAGCAATGTGTCTGCACACACTGGCAGCAGCTGACCCAGATGCCACTGCCAAGGCTTGAGTCAATGTTAAATGTACCATTTTAAAAAGAAACAGATCTTTAGCCTGGCACTGCTACTGAGAATCAGCTTGTGTTTTCATTAAAAATGGTAGGAGTTTTGTAATTTACTCCACAGAAACATCATGCCATAAACTTTTTAAGCTGAAGGAAAATGCTGAGGTGTCCATACAGGATCAAAAAGGATCAGAAAAATTACAGCATTTGAAGTTAAACTGACTTGTCACGAACAAATCAGTGAGGAATGGTTGCAGGAACCTCACCTGGGAATATTTTGCCGTCTACTGTTTCAGACAATAAAAAATGGGGTCCAGACATGAGACCAGAAGCTGATGTAGATGAAGAGGGATTAGCAGTGCATGAAAGTACTTATCCCATGTTTAAAATATGCAGTTTGCTGGCATAAATACACAAGAAAGCACGGATGGTACCGAAGGTTGATTGAGAGGTTCCAGTGGGTCTCTCACATCAAATACTTGCACAAAAACCTTCCAGCAGAGAGCAGTGTGTGCACTGAAAGAGCAGTGACAGCATGGGAGACACCTACAGCTGGGTACAGCTCTCAGTCTGCTTTATAAATCAACAGCTTGAGCCCTGCAGAGGGAAAAAACTAGTCCCTCAAAAGAACTGCAGGACTAAACATTTCCTGCTCTTTCCAGAAGAACCTTCAGAATGACAATTTTATGATCTGACATGATTTGATACATTAAGATTCACTTAAATAATGTAAAAGCCTAAATGCTGAAATTATTGGAAATGGGGATTACAGTATATCTGCATTACATAAAGCAGTGTCAGATTTGACACATGCAGATTATCACCATCCACCATGCACAGTGCACTGCTATCCTGCCCTCAAAACACAGCAGCTTTCTGGTCATGCTCACTCTGATCCTAGGTCTAGCAGATCCTGTCTAGACCAGGGAATCTCAGAGTAGTACTAAATCTACTTTTCTGTGTCCTTATCTGTTTTTTTCACCAATAATTTAATGATAAATGAATTTTCAAAATTTACATTAGAAAGTAGTATAACAGATTTTGACAAGGTGCTGTAGAAATTATAAAAACAAATTAAGACTGCAAGGCAAGGTACTATCAGACAGGAAAGGGATAAAGGGCTAAATGAGTGAGCTTTAAAGGCTGCTCCAGGCAAGATGATTACTGTCATCTTCAAAGAGTAGGTCTTGGCTTGGAGTAATTAGAATTGAATCTCCAAAAAGTTGCAACTGCATCTGTGACCTGAAAGTCCTGTTATTTTGGGAGAATAGTATTTTTTTAAGTTTTTTGGTTTTGTTTTGGTTTGGTTTTCTTGTCTATAGCTCTGTAATTGCTGCTAACTGTTACAAGCAAAATTCCCTCTGACTGGTATTCTTGTAGGCACTTTTGGTGAAGCAGCAAGTATTGAAATCCACTTCTGAGCCTTGTGAGGGTTGCTAGGTATAATCCTTTTTTTATGTAGATCTCAAAAGTCAATCTACATCCAGTGATATATCAAAGCAATCAGAGGCTGCCTACTGTAATTATTGGGGGTACCTAGAAATAGAAGCAGAAAAAAGAAGCAGTTTCCAAAGACTAGAATGAAACAGAAGTATTCCTCTTCTCTGAGATGATGCTGTGCAGCAACACATGATGTGAGTCATCAGAACTGCTTTCTGCCTTGTCTTCTAAAGACATTATTCCTCAATGACTTTTGGTTTTAAGTATCTAAAATTAGTATCCATCTTATTTAAAGTAGATAGTCCTTTTTAGAAACAAGGCAAGGATATTATTAATGGTGTGCTTTCTGAAGAATTTATTTCATTGTCACCACCAGTGAGAGCCTAGTGAAAGGGCTGTTTGTGTTGGAACTATCTTTTAATCTCTGCAGAAGTCTGTAAAAGCAAACTCCTTGAACCACCATGAACTCTTGGCAGTTATGTGCTCCTTTAAAACTGCTCATTGTGACGAACTTAGTTTCATGATTCAGCCTGTTAATATCTGCATAAGATATTAAAAATGAAACTGTATCTGAACTTAGTGACCGCCCTTCTAAGAAACTGAGAGGGACAACATACAGGGAGAAAAAAACTTGAGGCTGAATTTTCTGCTTTGAATTGGTGTAATGGAAAATGTTATTCCCCAGTCACCTTCCCGACTCCTATTTATTACACAATATCCTCTTGCTTTCCAGTTCAGCTCATGCTGGCTTTCATGTTTCTGCTAAACAATTCCTATGATACTGTAGGCCAAAAAATTAGATCTCCTTTTTTATCATCTAGCCAAGTTCAGCCCAGACACTCAGCTGGACAAAACCACAAATTCTCAGAAGATTCACTATCACAGAAATTGCACTTCCCGTTTGCCTACTGATTAGAAAAGTGCCACATCTTTAGCCCTGTTCATATCTTTTCCTTATTTTCTAACAATGAAACACCGGAAATCCATATGCCCAGGTTTTGTTCTTGAACATTCGAAGTCTCATAAACCTTGAGTTTCTGATGTTTGTTTGACACAATCTTTTCTCAAGCTACATTATTCCTGGATTTAACCAAATAACTTTTTTCCAGGGCAGTTGAAGACACTCAGTAATTCTGAGGACTATTCAGTAGGAGTCACAGGATGGTTTTCATGATCTGACTGAACCCTACCGAAGGATCTACGTCACTTAAACATTTCAGATTATGATCTGATAGACATTTCCTTTCTGAGATTTGAAAAAGACCTAAAAGTTTTGATTGAAAGGTTTAGCCAAACTGACTTTTTTTCCTAATCCACTTTTTTCATAAAAACATTTTTATACATTAAAGAGAGAAAAGGTTGAGTTTCTAGAGAGAGTGGAGATTAAAGAGAAGTCAAAAGAAACTAACATCTTCGCTGAAGGAAGTTTCCCTGAAAGTTACCATACTTGTTTTAAACTCTGTGATATCAGCACTGACATTAATCAGAAATTATGCATGATACCAGCAGAAACAGCATATCCATTCCTAAAGAGACTCAAGAGGAGCCATAGCTTGAATTTGTGACTTGTGTGTGTGTGTGCTTGTGTGTTTGTGTCTGTGTGTGTGTGAATGGGAAGACATATAATATTCAATATGTTTATTATTAAAATAAAACTGGGAAGGATCAGTGAGTATATAGATTTTGGACAGTAGGAAACATGTGCTTATAGTAACAATAAACAATATTACTTGTTTCTCTTCTTTGTGATGCTGATCTGGTGATTTTGAGATGACTGAGATGGTCTAATTTTCCTTGGGTAGCAAGAGGGTCATCCAGCTCCTTCTCCAGCAGCAATGTTACCATATTACTGAAAAACTAGCCAGCATACAGGCATGCATACTATACTATAGTCAACATTCAAAAAACCCTCCCAACAACCTATGAAAGCTGACATAAAATTTTCTGACCAAAACAGAATTAAAATGTCTTGAATTTTATCAAAAGCATTGAATTGAAACATCAGGAATTGCACAGGTGTTCTTTCACTCCAGGAAGGGTGACAGCAAGGCACAAATTGCTCTAAGAATTGATAATGAGTTACTGGCTGCTCAGAACTTGATGGGAAAATCCTTTAAATTTCAGTAGGAAGCAGACTACTCCTACTTCAGTAGGAGCAGAATTTCTTCTAGAAGTTATGAGGGTTTATTAGGCGAACAGCCTTATTACTGTATTTCTTTGGAGACTAATCTGCACTTTTTGTTCTAGTGTGCGTAGAACTCGGAAGCAGTTTTCCTGCTGACTCAGACTGTGGGAGGTTGTCTAAGGTAAAATCACTTCTAGATCCAGGTGATATCATTTCTCTTTGCAGTTCAGATTACTGTACATATGTCAAAGACATACAGCAATCTTTCTTTTGTGCAAATGTTTTTCATGTTTAAGAATGCCCCACCAAGTACTTTTAAAGGGGCTCAGCTAAAAAAGGGCTGGAATTTATTCTTTGTTTCTGCATTAGCTGGCACAATGGGGTTAAGAATTAGTGTTATACAAGTCAGAAAAGCTAATAGCGCAGTTGGCAAGGTGTTTGCTGCTTTTGTAGGAAAGAAATTTGCAGTCTCCAGCTCCTCACCTTAATGAAACATTTTCAGTACGGATGGACAATTTTCCTTTTAGGAAAAACACTTCATGATGACTGTTGCCAGCTGCAGTAAACATAGATAATTGGCTCTATAAATACTGTCCTCCATAAAGGTAAAGATTTCTTCTGCTGCAGGATTCCTGAGAGCCAAGATTTAATTTGAAGGGACAGGCCTGGTCTTGCATTCTGAAGCTTATTTCTTTGGTGTTCTGAAAAGGAACAGCATCTTCCCTTATCTAACAGACTTATGACAAAGACACCTCCCATTTCCAAGATATATGGGCCCTGTCAGCCACAGTGTGACAATAGATACTCCACTAGAGTAGCAGAAAGAAATATTTCAGTCTAGCTGGTTTGCTGTCCATCCACTCTGCATTCTGCACCAAATCAGAGCCACAAAGTCTATGCTATCCAAGACTTTTCACTGAAAACTTTTTCCACAGAAATAAAGGCTTTACTTCTGACAACTTTAGGTGGAACAGGAAAAAAAAAAATTTGGAAAACAGACCTATTACTTTGTTTTCCCATTCTTTAGAAGATGCTTCTAGTAGTTCAAATTGCTAAGGACCTATGAGAGAAAGAGCACTTTTAAGTAAGGGTGGGGGAGAAAAAAGATGCTTGTGACCTGTATTTTTTTCCATAAACAGTAATGGATGCTGAATTACTGCTTAATTAAATCTGGTGCACCACCATTATATAAGCTTTGATTGACAGTTTAGCAGAAATGAAAAAATTCTAAAAATTAAAAATAAAAGAGAGGAAGAAAAAAGCTCTTTTCAGTTTAAAGTTGAACCATGATAATATTCCATTTCAGTGTGACTAGCACTGCAGGACCATATTGTACAAAGGTTTTTCTGTTTTTAGTTTTGCCACATTTAAAAGGAACTAGATGTTTACTGCACATGTATTTTACAGTTGATATTAAAAAGTGCTTTAAATTTCACCTGCAAATTTTTCTAAAGCATTCAGTTTTCTCTGAAGACTCTAAGTCTATGCAAGCAGCCATGTTTTAGGAAACTTCTACGTAAATTAGCTCTTCTTTTTGATCTCAGTGTGCCTAAAGACTAGCAGGAAGGAGGAAGTACAGTATATAACTATGTTCTGATCAAAGAATTGGTCAGTTAATATTAAAAAAATGTTGTGGTCAATTAATATTAAACAATGTTGAAACTGTGATTCTTGTCAGAGAGGATGCTGTTTCAGGAAACAGAAGACACTCTTTTTCACTGCTGTTGTCGGGGACAAGTTTGAGGGCAGGATGTGCCTAGCACTTTCCGATACCCTAAAAGGAATAGTACTAATAGCAAGACTCATGGGTGTGCTAGCAGAACCCACCTGTAATCCATCAGCAGCTCATCCCTGCTGCTCATGAATAGCAGAAATTTTACATGCACATCTGAAATGCATCTACAGGAGATCACCGAGGGCATTACTGAACTGACTGATATCTGTGCCATGGCACAGCCACTGCTTTGGAAGTCTTCCTTTTCTTGTTTCAGTTTAATTGCTTCAATTACTAGAAAAGTAGTTGACTGAGCAGGCAGTAGGACACAACACGGAGCACTCTGTCCCTCTGTCCTTAGCATAAACACAGTTATATCTTTCTGATTGCACAGGGAATTTGAGGGAGAGCCAGGTCTCCTCATCTCTTATGAATGAAGCTTTCCTTTAGGCTGATAAAAATTTTGAACCCACATGAAAGAAGGTAAAGCCCTTAACTTAAGAAAATAAAACACTTCTGTCTTTCGCCATCAGCAGACCTAAGAGAATATTGGCCTATGAGCTCATGAAAGAAGAACTCTGAAAACAGGAGGTCGACTCAGCCTTTGTTGTTTCCTGCCTCTGAACTCTTCTGTTGTAGCTAACTATTGCCCCCTGATGATTTCCTGACCTGCCCTAACCTAACACCCTGCTCACTCTCCCTGTTGTTAGAAGCTGATGAGAAGGTCTCCTACTGGAGAGATGAGACCTCCTGCCTCTGAATTATTTGTCAAACTGAACTGTCTTACAAACTTCCTCAACTTCTCCTATTACTCCCAGGGTTCAGTGAAGTCATGAGTCCTTGGCTGAGCAACCTCTAATTCGACCCAAATCAGTGAATATATTGACTTGGCAAATTAATGATAAGCATAATATTCACCATCTCTTTACCTGTGTTTTTTTTCTTCAAAAGGCTACCAAGTGACTGTTACTGGGTAATGGCAGAGATATTGATTTCTTCATCAACTATACAAGTGTCTTAACCTTTATTTTAGTTAAGTAAAACAGTAGGATTATTAAATTTTTGAATGTTCCCAGTCTATGAAAGGTAATTTCAGCCATGCAATAGCAATTTGCTGTCAGTTGAAAAAAGATCATGTCACAAAGTCTCATTTCTAGATAAAAAAACATCCCACACAACTCACCACAGTGTTGCTGTACAGGTAGTATCTATCGTGCATTCTCAAGGTTGGTTTAGTTTATCAAGAAAGTATGTAAACATGATTAAGTCTCTGTTTGGTATTGTCTGTGTTTTGAAACAGAACTTCTGATTTTTGGCTACTGCTACAATGTCTTAAACTTACTCTATGTTCATTGTCTTTATAGGTCATTATGTAGCTTTCTCCTCAAGGCCCCTTGGCTTAAGTCCTTAATATGAAAAAGTTTTCACCTTTGTCAGTTCTTGTTTTTCCAGAACCTCACCCTGGAGAACAAGTTCATGGTTATATGAACAAGAGGAGAAAAATATGTAAGGAGTTGCTGTCTTCAAGATAAAAGACACCTGGCTCTAATTTTCAAAAATTGTCTCATTAATACAAATTCAGTTAAGCTTGTATTTTGCTTTGACATCTACTAGTTTGGTTTAGATCTAATATGTGGTTTGTGTGTCTAATATTTCTATCTGCTTCAGTTTCTCTAACAAAAGGTGTTATTACTACTTACAAATCTAGTCTTGCTTAAGGCCTTGGACTATAATAGCTACACCAATAGTACCTTTAAATACAATAATCTGTCAGAAAATACTGTTGCATCTTCTACATGTATCAAACCAAAAATTTCAAAAACATGTTGTTATGGTGAAAAAACAGTTCATGAATTCACACAATCATATGTTGCACCTGCACTTAAAATGAAAATTTCAAAGTAATCTACCAGCTTCATTCCAGAAGGAGAGCTGTATGGATGAGTCATGCCCAAAAATGCAACACCACAACACTGACAAAAATAGGTGCATGACAATCTCATCAGTGCACTGAGACATACATAATATTCTGGTAATTTGTTGCCAGCCATCTACTGCTTAAGTGAATATTGTCTGTGAGACATAACTGTATATAAAAAGCAGCTTCTCAGTCATCAGAATAGTTCACTGTCTGCATTCAGCATCTGAGCTGCTTCATTCCCAGACAAAAATGGTATCTGACTACACTTAGTTTCAGTTAGTCCTGCAGCATTAATACAGAGATGAGGACTCCTTTCTTGTTGCATTGTTTTTGGTATATGTAAAGAGGTGATTTAGTTTACAGCCAGTCTCCCACAGCTCCTTTTCAAAGACATATGGATCAGATGAGTAAAATACCACCAGACATCAGGGATAGCAATCTAAACAGGAGCCCGCAGTATATCAGCACCATCCTGGACTTATTAGCAAGAGTGTGTGACATTCAGGAAAAGGGATTGTTGCCCTCTATTTGGCACATCTGAAATTGTGTTTGGAGTGCTATGTCCTGTTGTGATCTTCCTTGTACATGTTACATTAAGTCCAGCAGAAGACCACCAAGGTTATCAGTAGAACTGGGAAGTACAGACAGAATCAGAGACAACTTTTACCCAGCCAAAAGGGAAATCAAAGGAGATCAAAGGGGAAATCTAATCATATTCCACTTGCAGGGGAATTAAATGGTTATGGAGAAGACGGAGCCAAATTTTTCTCAGAGGTGTATACAGTGGGAAAATGAGATTCAATAAGCACAAATTGCAGCACAGGAAATTCTCTATGCAATCAAGGAAAAAAAGTCTTCTCAGAGAAGGTGATAAACCACAGAAACAGTTTGCTCAGATAGGTTGTGAGATCTCCACGCTTAGATACCTTCTAAGTTCAACTGCATATGACACTGGACAATCTGCCCCAACAAGTTTTGAATTGCCTTGAGAGGCAATCTCAGAGAGAGATTCCAATGTAAATTACTAAATGATTCAACAAGTTAAGATGTATTCTTCTCTTTAGCATCTTCTATTGAAGGTTATGAATCACTTCTACTTAAGCCGCTGACTCCTGTGGCTCCCATTTGGAGGAAGTGATACAGATCTTACACAGCAATGCAGACATCTATGTTTTGTAATATTAGGCCTCTTGAAAAACAGACCTCTATGTTTCATAATATTCAAGGTTTCTGCAAAACTATATAGAATGTACCATAACCCCTGCTATCCTAAACCATAGTAATGAAATCAATTCTACTATATTTTAGCCTAGGTACATGGGTTCCCAACACAAGTGCTGTAGAATCACAACCTGTAGCATAATTTAATTATCAGCACCAGCGCTGAGACTAATTTGTATTTTTCTGACCATATACCCTATGGAAAACAGAATGTGGAGATTTAAAGCAGCCACAATAGTGGAAATGGGAAGAAAGAGAACAGCTTTTAGTTTAAAAACACAACTTGAGGGTGTTTTCTGTTAATTAAGAAATTGTTGTGGTTTTATCTGTGGTTTATCTTCTGTTTTCTTGGTTACAAAATTTACTTGCTACAAAGTCTTGGCAACTAAAATCAAGCCTGCAGTTATCTTTAAAATGTTAAATATAACACATGAAGCCAGATTCTGGAAGTTTTGGTTATCCTGAGTAGAGATTAGGTAGAGCAATTAGAATTGAAGGCATGCCTTGACGAGGAAGGTACAGTTCAGTTTGAGCCACAGGGGCAAAATGATGCTCAAAAAGACTCACTAAGTGAAAGAAGTAAAATCTTGGCTCATCAGCTTTGCACTGTATAGAAGCTCATATTTTGGGAACATATGCAGTTTGTGTTTTGGTTCAAAACTGCTATCTTTCACCAAAATAGCTATGTTTTAAAAGTCAGTTTCACTTCCCACCCTTTTCTCCATCTTTTGATTACAGGGAATACCTAAAGAAATGCATTACCTATCAAGACATTAAAAAATAAAAAAGAAAACAGTCTTAGATTTTTAAAAATTATTTTGTGTCTTTTTTCTCACTTAATTGGTGAAATACATGCATTTAGATTTAACATACAAACCAGAACACTCTAGGAAGTTAACTTTAAAAAGAGGGGAATTTTTTGTCAGTACATATTAAATACTACGCTGAGTAAACTTCTGGCTGGGTGCCATTCAGACACGTAAAGGCAATGAGACTGAACTAAATAACCTTAATAATTTTATCAGGCATTTTATGTTGCAGCACGTTTGAAAATACTGAAGGAAAGTAGATTAATGGCTCTTTTTATCTAGCTGCTTTTAAAATAATTGCCACATCAACAAAGTTAAATGAAGGTTACATCTTAGAAATCTGTGTTAACCCAACCATTTATCCATTACTATTCTTAACAAGATCAACTGTGATTCATAGCTATTTTTCCTCCTCAGAATCAGAAGCAGAATCCATGTACAGCACTTGTACACAACTGGAGATCTCAGGGTCACTTTTTAGTTATTGGTTAGATTTCTCTGCAGTTCTCAGGCCAATAAGGATACATCATTTGAATCCATGCTAAGCAAACTTTAAAACAGTATCAGACCAGTATGGACAATAAAATGTGAAGGTGACTATGAACCAAATGTGCATCTATACAACTGGTCCATCACAAATTAATATCACAAGAGCGGAGATTTTGACACAAGAATATTGAACATCAACTGGTGTTTAAACTGCTGCATCTGCATTGCTTTGTAAACTGTGCCAAGGGGTGGACCAAAGACTGCAATAAACTTCTGTGTATGATGCTTACCTGGCTCAAGGTAGACCAAGCTTGTATTCCAGAGAGAATGTAGGAAAGCCACAAACTAAATTACAACCCTGCCAGAACACGGCTGTAAGAGCTGTCCCATCAGCTTTGGCAATGATAAGCTCAAGAAGAAGTGCTAAGGATGGTTATGCCTCACAGAATACTTGAAGTCCATTCTAAGCTTGGGCATTATTTAAGTTTTAGACAAGCTGAGCTGAAGCTAAATGCAAACTGTTGTCCCAGACACCAGGCTACAAGATACAGAGCATCCTAAAATTAATACTGCACCTATGGTGTAGACACAACTTCTGAAGTGTGAATATGGGACAAAAAAAGAGAGGAGAAAACCATTTATTTGCCCAAATGTATTGAAATATCACAGAACAAAATAAAGACAACTTGGCCCTTCATTTTTCATATTTTCTGCTCTCTTAATTCTTGTACATGTGGGGTTTTTTAATGCTTTTCCTTCAGTTGACAATATAATTTTGTTTAAGCTCATAAAGCTATTTACTTTGCTTAGTAAATCAGAAGTAACTGAATGAACTCATTCTACACTCATTTAGTTTGGCTTGACATTAATGACTCAGTAAGTACAGAGTAGAGAAAGCTAAGGAGAGGTGATGCCTAGACATATGCTATTGCTTAAATTGCACGATGGATCTGGATTTGCATCCAGACAAAATAAAGTTCCATTTTCTTTTGGCTACATACACTTTCACTGGTGCAAATGACTCTATCAAATGGCAACATGTTGGACCTACTCAGGCTGGGAATGACAAGAGAGAATTCTCCTGGCCAGTTTCCTGTTCAAAGCAGGTAAACATTGGATTCAAATCAGGTTCTTCAGTTCCTCAGTCTTTCTAGTTTACCATTCCCAATGCAAAGTTATCCCAAAGGAGAAATATTTCCTTATATCTAATAGGAATCTCCCTATTTCAATTTGTCACCATTGTTTCCTGTTCTTCCCCTGTGCAGGTCAGCCTTGTTCTGTCTTCATGGTAAATTCCTCTTAGATTAAAAGGCAGCTGTGCAGGCTGAACCAGCCCAGATCCCTCAGCTTTGGTGTCTCTCTGCTGAGCTTGCTGCCATTTATGTCTTTCTTGCATTGAAGGCCCACTTCAATGGGATGCACTGTTCCAGATGTGAGGTAATGAGCGTTGACTGAAGGACAAGCCTCTAATGCACAAAGGCTAAATCTACATAAGATATTTGTGTGCACAGATTCATCACGTGAAGTCTTTCATGTGCATATACCCGTTCTCTGATTAAACAGAAGGAATTGAAACTTTCAACATGATATTACACTTTTTTTTGCCTTTGATTAAAGAAAACATTTTCAAACCTATCATTCTAAGAAGCAGCACTAATGTACTGCAACTGGCTATGTTTTAAAGCGTTTTCTAATTTTTTGCTAATTAAAGTCATAGTTTTCCAGACATGCTACAATAGAAGTCATTAATGCAGGGGAGACATGGAGTATGTTTGGCAAGTCTCAGAGTGTAAAACTCCTTAACTGTATTTTACACCTACGGTTTTCAAGCCTTGGCAAACAGTTTAAAATGGAGAGATCTGAAACCAGGTAAAATTTCTGGCATTAGACTAGAGTGTAGTGTTTAAAGCTCAGATCCACCAGCAAGCTGAAACATGGTTTAAGAAGGTTAACTTTGTTGTTTTTTCTTACAATGTCCTATAGAGCACCTGCCAACGCATATAGAGTCTGATTCTGCTGTCAGCTATACTAACATAAATCCAGAAGTACTTTAATGAAGTACACTGAATTGCACTATATTCTTATTTATTTCAGAAGAAAAATGCTCCTTAATTTCTAAGACAAGCTTGTCACAAAGTGTTATGAACACCCAGCCTTTCAAAGCCTAAAGATTTATAAAAAGGTAGGTCCTGCAGAATGCTAAAAGAGTTCCTTGGTCAGGGCCTCGACTGTAGATTATCCAGTTGCCATCTGTGAGTTAAGGCAAAACAATTATCCCTGTTCAGAAACTCAGACAGCTTTGGCTGTAGAATGATGTACCACAGTTTGAGCCTTTCTCATATGGGGTCTGACATGTGAGGAGTTGGCTTAGAGCACTCACAGAGACAGACACCAGCAGCTACCGATCCAAATTCATCAGGTGCTAGCTTCTTATATCAGAGTGACTTTATTGTCCCTCTGATTCCTGAATTTTCTTCTCTAGAGATAAATTGTCTCAATTGTGCTGTATTTCTGCCTCTATATCTCTCATAAGGTTTGTAAGCACAGTGCTTTGTAGGTTGTGGGTACATCAGTGTGTAGCTGTACAAACTATAAAAAGGTGAGGTAGAAGGGATGCTGTTAAATTGAGCACCCAGAGACAAAAATAACCCATGTTTTAGGAAGAAAGAAGGGCCTTTGACTCAGCTGACTGTAGCTGCTTTACCTGTATGTATTTGGTCTGTTGCCTGGCCCAGCAGCACTCATTAAAGTTCTGTGCTGTCTCACACCCACTGCTCACGAGCCCGTGGGTGATTCATTAGCACTCCGAGACAAGCTGGGGGTCCTTGCTGTCTTTGCCTATCACTTTCTGTTTCTTCCTACCCATGAGGAGGTTGTGCCACACTAATCCCCCCCATCCTGAGATGTTTCACTATTCTTATCCCACTACTGAGCATCATATACACCGCATATAGAGAGATGAGGCCAATCATAAAGAGGTGTCTCTTTTGAGCCTGTTTTAGGCAATGCACTGTCATGATTACTGTTACAAAAGTTTCAGCCCAGGAAAAGAGGACAGCTAGGGAATCACAAACAGATTATATGAGAGAAGACAGGGATACCAGGATGAAGCAGATTGATGCACAGAGGCATCTGCAGATCGTTGCACAGATTGATTGTCAGAGGCAATTTGCACTGAATGCACTTTGTCCCAAATACTGTTCACTGCCTTCCAACAACCCAGGTGGCAAACAGTGGAATCTTTGCCCAAGGGCACCCAAGCCTACACTGCCTGGATCCTCTGACAGTAGGCTGAGCTGGGTTGGGCCAGGGAATGTAAGGACTCTCCAAATATACTAATGAACTTGGACTTGTAGGCAGCCAAGAATGAAGAATTTGCAATCCAGCCAGCCACTGACAAGGCTGGGGGATTTGGTGTCAAAACCTCTGTCCCTGAGACTTCTATTTGCAGCGTATTCTCAGCATCCATCTGCATCAACAGACCAGCAAGAAAGAACCAGATCCCAGGGTACTCTCTTGGATCAGTAGTCAAGCCACTAGCCTACAGAAATACACTCCTTCTAATGCTTTCTTTCCCTCTGTTTACATCGTTCTCTGCACAATAGAAATGAGGCAACAAACGGGGCAGAGCTCACTATTGGGGTGATTCACTACCCTGTCCATGCAACATTGTCACAGATCTCTACATTTTGATGAAGTCCCAAAAATGCAACCAATATATTACTAACAGCTATATGACATTGAGTTGCTTTCTTAGCACATCATATTGATAGATTTGTAAATAACAGCAAGAATTTTTTTTAATAGACTGATGCAGAAGGGGCTGTTTTTGATAATTTCTCATTTAAGCCAAGGTGTTAAACTGGTCTGAAGGCTTTAAAAAGAAGCAGCATCTGTGAATCTGCCTTACTTTTAAGAACAGGTAGAAGCTGCACACGTGGCTTCTTGCATTAAAGGGCATAAGTCTCTGATCTCTGGTCCAAGACAAGTCCACCTCAGACAATTGCCATTAATTAACCTCTGCTTGCTGTTAGACAGCTGAGCTCATCTAAAACATTTGTGCGATGAAAACACCTCCAGAGGGGTGGTTCAGCTTCTTCATCTCCCTTCGTCAGGTTAGGACCTGTTTGTAGGTGCAGTGTCCTGTCCTACTCTTTGTGCCGGTTCTCACTTATTGTTGAGTGTGTTCAGCTTATAAAACCAGATGAAAAAAATTTCATTCTTTTGCCGGATGAGTTTTACGTCCCTTCAGAAGCTGAATTATCTTTTCATTGGAGATCCAGTGAAAGGCAGAGCTGCCAAAAGTGAGGGAGTGTCCATGTGGCTGGGCACAGAGGAAGAAGTAGTGAAGCAAATGGAATAGGTAATTAGGTGCTTTGGAATAACCTCAGCACTCAGTAAAACTCTGCATTTAATTGGGTGCTTAAACTAAGAGCTTTTACATAAATAAAATAGTGCATTGCAGTCTTTCTGAATGAAAGGTGTATAATCAATTATCAACAAAAACATCAGGCCAGCATAAGCCACAAAGATGCTACAGGAAGATCTAATGCAACTTCAGTGATGTAGAGATTCTCATAACAGAGACACATAAGTGAGTTTATACACATGCTCCATACTTCTTTCATCTTACCCTAGTGGGAGATAAAATTAATATAGGGAAAACCCCAACCTGTTCAAGATGAAATTAGATAACTGCTAACAACTGCACAGCTACTTGCAGTTTTGTTGGCTGGCTGGAAGTAACCCTATGATTTAGATAAAAGCACATTTACACTGTAAAAGCCTCTATTCAGTGCAAAAGAATGCAATAGTGAGCTTCTGTCTGACACCAAAAAGCTAATGTGTATAGCTTTTTGAATCTGGAGAGTCCTCTGTTACAAATAGGATCTGCAAAATGCATGAGACAATTGTCTTAAATTCTTGAGGTATCCAAAAGATCACTCTACACAGCAGTGGTGTTACTGCATCAGTAAGAGCTTGTGCAAAACTGGAAAACGACCAGGTTGACTCAGCACCCATGTAATTCTATCTTAGATGTGCTATCTTCTGGAGAAGAGAAAACCTTTCAAGGTAAATCACCTGTGGTTTGTCTCAAATAACCTTTTTTATTGTTGTTTCTTTTTTACCTCCTCGTTATGTCTGGGAGAAACCTGAGCTGAGTGTGCAACTGAAGCTACCAAAGGTCTTGCAGAATAGCATAGAAATGAAAGATTACACTTTAGGCATGGCTGCCACATAAAACCCTGCTGAAGGTAGTTACACGGCTATTACTGTCCAATAAAAATTGTTGCAAAAGGAAAGGGCTGCAAATGTCAATGCATTTCATCTTTAGGAATTTGTCACTGAGTGCACTGTTAAGGGATTTGCTAAGCAGCATTTGGCATGCTTCCCCATCCTCTCATTCCCAGAGAAATGCTACCAGCCTGACTGCATCTGCAGAGTTGTAGGCAGCATCTTTGATTCAAATATCAGTCAGGACCCTAAGTCAAGTCAGCATCTCAAAAACCCCCAAAAATACCCTAAAAAGAAAAAATTGCACAACATCTCATTCAGGTTCTAATTTTCTATCTGGAGCATGAAAGTATCTTTTTTTTTTTTTTTTTTTTCCTTTGTAAATGCAGGGTTTTTTTCTCATTTAGACTCTTCTGAATGCTGCTACACAAAGAACCTCCCTAATCTGTGCTTTTGGTCATACTACAATTTTTGGGTTTCACCAGTCATTAAGTACCATGTCCCACCTACCATCTCTCATTCAGTATTGAGAGCAGCCATGACGATTGTATATATTATAGTGTGGAGTTTAAAGCAAGCACCCTTTCTGCTTTCTCCCTTTCTGCTTTTAGGATTATCTTGTGCTGTCCTGTAAAGCTGTTAGTACTGTCCTTCGGTTCCTCAGTTCTTGGCTAGTATGAAGCCTATGAAAAACTTGACAAGAATTAAGGTGCCAGCACTAGGGGCTGCACATCAATAGGAGTGACAGCATGAGATTTTCTTACCCAAACATTGTTATTTTAGGCATTGTGCACTTTCTCTTGCTGCTGCATAGGGATGTCAGAGTCGACTTAAGTACCATGTCAGACTTGTGTAGTTATCGTGAGTGGTAGAACACATCTTAAGTGACACTGGACACCTTCATTTAGGCAACTGAATCCTTCGTGTATTGGCTTGTTTTATACTCCATATTATTCCATATATATCCTAATCACAGGATTATCAAATGGGTTTTTATACAAGGTTGGGTTGGAAGGGACCACAAAGATTATCCATTTCCAGCCCTCCTACCTTGGGCAGGGATACTTTTCACTAAACCAGGTTGTCCACCCACTGAAGTGGTTTGGGAAGAGAGGTTGTCATTGAAGACTGAGGCAAAAAATTCAGTACCTCAGCCTTCTCCTCATCTTTTGTTACCAGCTTTCCAGCATTGTTTATCAAGTGGGTAAACCTTCTTTAATCTTCCTTTTCTGGTTAACATACCTGTAGAAGTCCTTCCTGTTATTTGTTGCACCCTTGCAAAGTTCAGTTCAAGTTTCACCTTAACCTTTCTCACCCCATCCTTTCTTCAACCAAACTTCATCTTTTTTCTCTTCCAGGGTTACCTGTCCTAGTTTCTACTCCCTGTGCACTTGGTTCTTGCACTTCTGTTTGACCACCAGGTCCCTGCTTGGCTATGCTAGTTTGTTGCCTTCCTTGTCTGATTTCCTGCTCCTGGCAATTGTTAGCTCTTGCAATCTATGGAAGACTTCCCTAAAAATCTGCCAGCTCTGTTACACCCCCTTGTCACTGAGAGCAGTCTGCCAAGGGATCCTATTAACTATCTCCTTGAAGAGCTGGAAGTCTGTTTTGCTAAAGTTCAGGGGCCTAATCTTGCTCTTTACCTGACCCGTGTTCCTCAGGACTGTGAACTCCACTGGCATGTGATCATTGCAGCCCAGGCTGCCCCCACTCTTGGCATCCCCAATTAGCTCTCTCATGTTTGCGACCCACAGACTGCATCCCCTCTAGCAGGGCTGTCTGTCACCTGAGTCAGGAAGTTCCACATTTCAGGAGCCTCCCGAGTTGCCTAAAGCTCACTGTGCTTCTTTCCCAGCAGACGTCAAGGTGGTTGAAGTCCCTCAGCAGGATGAGAGTCTGAGAGCACAATGCCTCCTGTAGCTGGGACAAGAAGGTTGGTGGGTAGGCTCCCCTTGGTCAGGCATGACCATTTTTGCACAATATTTTAGCAAAGTCTTTTACTGACAACGAAAAACAGCAGTGTAAGTGTATATAACAAGTGTTTACAGAAAATAACCTCTAAACATAAATATGTGAATTTGGAATTAAAATGTGGTTTTAAGAGGGAAAATAATTTAGCTGTAATTCAACCAGAAGATAGACAAGCTTCGCTTTTCCAAGCAAAGGAATTGGAAATGCACACTAATAGCAGTGCACTGAAATTTACAGTTTTTCACCTACTTTGTAATCAAACACTCTTTGAAGCCTAATTGTAGCGTGTTTGATGTAAGCATGGATTTTGTTGAAACTGTATGCACAGCCAGTGCAAACAGTACAATAATCTGAGCCTTTATTTGGCTCCATAACCATTTTAATGGCTTTTTCCACATTTATTGCTGGCAACAGCATACCTTCACAGAAGCTGAGTTGTGCTTTTTGTGTTGGTTTTGTTCTTGATTTACAGGCAAGCTCTTTAATTGAACTCTTAAGAACACACCATGCATTCAGAACCTTTGCAAATAGAAGATGCATTTAAGTTGTTAACATAGTCTGCATGGTGGAAAATGGCTGATCATTTTCTGGCACATAGAACACTCAAAATATTGAAAATAATCAGGATATCTGCAACTCTCTGTGATACATTCAGGTAATTCAAGCACCAAGAAAATTAGATAATGTCTTGCTCTCTCAGAACAAGTCCCTTTGATTTCCTTTTTCTTTAAGTATTCAGGAGTTTGCCACATTTGTGTCACAGATATATTTCACCTTTCCATACCAGAACACATTCATGTGGTTTTCCTGAAAGTGTGCCAAAAACACAGACTCTGACATAGATTTCCAGTATACTGCAGGAAAATGAGGATGGGACATGTGTGAAAAACAGAAAAAATATCCTTCTTGTATTTTCCAAGTTACACTACAAACTAGATGATAAACAGAATGTTTGTGTAATGTTTTTGTTTTTTTTTTAATGGAAAAGATAACACATTATAAAGAAAAGAATCTGGGTAATACAAATATTTTAAAGCAATATAAATAAAGTCAAAGGGATGTTATAAAAAAGAACACAGTATTAAAACTACAGAGTTCACAGAGAACATTTTGCTATAATAGTTACTTTATTGCATACAGATCTAAACTGCAAAATGGTAGATGCAAATGTATCTTTTCACATTCAGCATTTTGCAATTTTTCACTATCAACACCAGATAAGCCCCACCAGGAAAGGAGTGGTTTGCAAAATTAAGGATGTAGTCCTCTGCAGTAAAATGCTGAAGGAAATTTTGGGTCACTAGTATTTTTATATAATCAGGGTAGTTGCTTGGTTGTGATGGTTCTTTTGCTCATTCTTACAGCACAGGTGCAATTCTACACATAAATGCATAAGCATTTAGACTCAATATGAAGCATGCAGTAATGTTTGTATCAGCATTTTGGGGCTTCTCACCAAATCTTAGTCTTTTTGTACACATAACATAGGCTAAGCTCACTTAATTCAAGTTGTAAACCTATATTTTAAAAAAATAAAATTTAAAATATGAGTGCAAAATTTTGATTTTATGCCATTTTTTAAGACTCAGACTTTGCTTACAAGATCACACAATCTACCTCCCCCCCCCCTCCCCACCATACCTTTTACCTGCAGAAAAATCCTGCTTTCTTTTTGCAGGAGATAGAGGAAGGAAGTGAATTAAAGTGTCAGGAGTGAAGCACCTCATATACAGAACCTTCTGCATAATTTGTTATCAAGAAGAAGAAACACTGGGAAAGGAGCCAGAAGTGTTGAAATTAACAAAATATGGTCTTTTGACTAAGGGAGTTACACATTTCCCTGGAGAATGGGTTTCTATCCCTGCTGCTGCCAAAAGATTGCTGAGCAATGTTTATATGCAAGCACTAAGGTTCAGATGAGACTTAGGTATTCCTGTTGACAATATAAAGGCTTTAAATTAGCCATGTGGCTTTGGAGAAAAAAATCTAAGCTAGATCCCCGTCTTTACTCCAAGATCTGTAAAATGGGGAGCCTGCGGGAGCTGGGAGCAGGTGTCACAACACCAGGCATACAGAATGACACATCTTCCCCCAGAGCTCAAATCTGACTTTCATTAGTTTTGTCCTCTTTTTCTCCAACTTCTTTCCATTGAACCTCCAATATTTCGATGAGGATCAATAGGGCAAGTCTCGGTTCCTTTTCCTGCACTTCAAAATATCCCATTTGCTTTTATTGTTTTCCCTTCTTTTCCTTTCCTTTCCTTTTTTTTTTTTTTTTTTCTTTTTGCATTTCATGTCTTCAATTTCTTCTCCTGTCTCTTTGTTTCTCTTCCTCCCTGACTGGCCTTATCCTCATCCCAGGTGTGTTTATCCAGTCAATTCTAGGTTCCAGACCAACATCATTCCTTTTTTACATTTCATCCAGTAAAGAAATACATAGGTCCAGACTTCTTGGCCAGCTACTACCCAGGCATCAATTTGCTGCTAAAACTTTTCCAGCCTCTGCTTGCTTCAGCTTCTGCAACATGCATTTGCATCTCCATGTTGTCTGTACCTAACCTAGAGGGGACATTAGAAGGAAAAAAGGACATGCTTTGAGTTCTCATGGACAAATATTTCTTTTTAAGTATTTGGAAATACTGGGGAAATTTTTAGTAGTATTTTAGACTTTAATTTTCAGCAGTTTGAAATTCCCATCTCTGTGGCCTTAAATTTTTTTTCAATTTCTTCAGGAATATGTTGGATTTGGTGGATTTGGGAGGAGAAGGATATGTTAGTGTTTTCACAGAACAAGGAATTTGTTCATTGTGAGCATACAAGTGAATGGGAGCCAGAAACAAATAGAAAACAAACTCTTCAACTCATGCTGCAGTTTTTCTAAAACAGGCATGTCATGATGAAAAAATTCCATGTATTCTCACCCACTAAATGCATGTTTCTCTGCCTATGATTTTAAATCATGCTTATTGTCAAGCAGCCATAGAGTCAACACCTATATGAGGCCCATAGTGACAGGGTTCAGGAAAATGCATACCTGAGAAAATTTATGTAATTAGGCATCAGTAATTCCAAAGCATCACTGCACCTACAGTAACTGACATTGTCTACTTCACTAACATGAGTACAGAACAAGATAATGCAGGTAGAACAAGATATGTGATTATCATACACAGTAAGTTCCAAAATCAACATGTCATATGTTTTGTTGTCATGTTTTCGCAGCTCAGTGCTCATGGCAAAGGAATCAGCCTTCCACAAAATGTTTGAGCTCAGGATAAAGTCGGAAAGGACAGTATATTCCTGTCACAGAGTAACAAACCACACTGCTGTAATTATAAGGGGAAAAAAAACCCAGGCAATCCTCTGCTGTCTCACTTGCCTCAACTGCTTCTAAGTTAGGTTGAGGGAAGAAAGCTACAAGATGGGACCTGC
This sequence comes from Onychostruthus taczanowskii, assembly GCF_017590055.1. Classification (NCBI taxonomy): domain Eukaryota; kingdom Metazoa; phylum Chordata; class Aves; order Passeriformes; family Passeridae; genus Onychostruthus; species Onychostruthus taczanowskii. The sequence goes on along the minus strand of NW_024496525.1, from coordinate 9,323,472 downwards.
CCAGTACTGAACATTATTTCTAGGAGCATGCTTTCCTTATTCTTTTATCCTCGGCTGACCTGAAAACATACTGCAGTAAAGTCTTGCTTCTGGGTGTTCAGCTCAAAGTGAGCTTCTAGCATTACTTTATACATTGCAAATTAGATTTCAGGAAATATAAATTATTTCTGCAGCCTAATCTTTTAAGCACTCAAAAAAGAAATCGTTCAATGTATATTAGTTCAACATCTGGCATGTTTGATCTTTCTGAGAAATCACCATGTAAAGCAACATGCTACAGAACCTTGCTGTTTCTTATCTTTCACTGACTACCGCTGCTGGGAACAATTGGAAGCACCATTGCAAAAGGGATCAAATGATATTTCATATGTATAGAACAGGATTATTAAATTAATGTAATTCTGCTCTTCACGTGTGAAAACTGGGTTGCCTGGCAATTCACAGATGGAAACAGATTGGTAAAGAAATCTCAGTTAACTGAGATGTAATAAATTTACAATACAAAGCTGGCATGAAAACCATTTTGTCTTACTTCAATGGCAGCATATGATGCCTTTCTAAAGACCAATTGCATTTTCAATTTTAGAATTAATTTACAGAGTACTTTCATTAAATAAACCACATCACCACAAAGTAATTAGTTGTGGAAAATTCAGTTGTGCCAGACCTGAACTACATTTATAAACACTGAAAATGCATCCATGTACTCAAGGTACCCATCTAAACAAAAGACAACAAATTGTTCAGTTGTGTAAATAATAATAATAAGGAAAGAGATTTCTAATAGATATTCAGACTGATGGCCTTTTCAAGGGAGACATTATGCACTGGCACTGTGCCAACGAAATGGTAGATGTATAATATGAAAATTACTATTTTTATGCAAAAAACCCCACTTTAACCTGGGTCCTTGAAAAATGATGCTTTTTTTCTTTTATAGCTATTTACCTGCTCCAGAAAAGCAGCCAGGTTTCAAGCTGTGCACAAGAACACAAATTATTAACTTTCTGTTTGTGATTATTCTAAGTTCTGATATTTTTACTATAGGGCTTAGAAAGCACAGTCATATATCTCTTCTATTCTGTGGCTGAGTATACATGAGAGCAGTGCAAAGACAATTAAATTTTTAGATTGTCTGAGGGCTGCAAGAATGCAGGGCAGCAAGAATGTCATCAATTAACATTCCAGGGAGTTTATCAGTTTGGAAATCAAAAGAGTAATAATAAATACATAAACATGTATATCTATAGACATAAAATTTTGATGTACAGCTTGATCTTAAAGTGTGAAATTAGATTTGCAGACAGATGTGCAAACTCCATAGCGTTGTCTGTTCTCTGCTTCAGCAATGCAAAGTCTTCCACAAAATTTGGCTCCTCATCACTGTTTATCTGCCTTATGTTGCATTTTATCTCTGAAAAGGAAAAGATAAATAAATTAGTAATTTTTGTAAAAAAAGTGCACATCCACTCAAGGAATAGGTACTCTATGTGTTCCCTAGTTATACTGGTAATTTCAATAAACTGCATTTGGAAAAAACACAGCAATTAGTCTTTAAGGTTCATGTCTGCAAGTCATATGGTTTTAGCATAATTTTAGAGGCATTTAAAAAAAGATAAAAATAACAACTCAGCTATTTCTGGTAATATTATTAGAAAAAATACTTTTGTGTTGTCATCCTAGTAAGGAATCTCTGTTATAGTGCTTGAATTTTATTTTACCATGTGGCCCATCAGTGCCTGTGGAATGATGGCCAGAGAGTCCAGAAGCATTAATTGATTTGGTGGGCTGTCCCCATTCAGTGCTTAATCTCTCAGTAGATGCTTCTTGGACAATAGCTCCTGATTATGATAAAACTTTTGATTTTAAAGGAGCAATTCCATGTGAAACAAAAGAAATCCTCCCTTCTGATTGAATCAGTGAGATCTGTGTTTAGTGACAGCTTGTCTTACCTGGCAGTTTCTCCTTGAATATCTTGCTGGTCCCTCCCAGAAAACATAGAAATATTTTGGCAAAGGCATGGGACTGAAGAGAGGGTTCTTTGTTCTCTGAGATTGTGTATGGCTTGACAAGAAAGATTTAAAGATGTCTGTAGGTCACTGAAGGTTAGAATTTCCTGACATTATTACTTTGACAAATGAAGAGAAAACAAATACCCTAACCATAGGAACAGAATGTCAGGATCATTGCAAATCCAGAAGCAGGGAGCACTAACAAACAACTGAAATTTCTGTGGCATCCAAAGCAACATCCAACTGAGGATCTGGATGAAACTTGCTCCGGAGATCTATGTAGGACAAAGAATTTTTCTCTTCTTTCTTTGGGCACCTGATGCAAAATCCAGATGGCTGACTCCTGGTATTGCATGCAGTGGCTGACCACTAATTCTTTGTGCAAACAGTTCCCTCAGCCAAAAGCAAGCCCACTTTAGCCCATTATGGAAGGCAGTTTGAGAAAGAAAACAGCCATGCTACTGGTTCATTTATTCACTTACCCATCTGAGCAAGTTAAGAAAACAAACTCATCAAATTTTCCTCTATCTAATCAATGCAGGTCAATAAAATGCTTTCAAATAAGATAAAATTTATGTCCATATTAAATGCAACACTTTAAAATACTTTATCTTTTCTGGTTTCTTTGGGCTTCTTGGTGTTGGTTTGTGATGGGATTATTTTCCCCAAAAAAGGGTGCCACACAGACTGTACTCTGCATGAAATTATTAGATGGAGTTATTATTCTTTTCTGAAATCCATAAAAACAACTCTCCTTTAAGGAGATAGTAGCTGCTTCATCAGTTTTCATTTTAGTCTAGTATAATTTATTGTAAAATAATTGTAAGAAGATGTACATTGTTTCAACTTGTCACTTGTCATCATGGAAACAAGGACTAGATATAGATCCTGTTCCTATCTCAGGACTGTTTAGCCCATATGAGGGCCACTGTCTAAAAAATGTATTTGGGAATGCTGTTTAAAAAAGTCTAGTAAGGATAACAAAGTTATGGGAATATTAGGTCACAGCTAAGTAGGTTAAAAAATATCCATTGGCACATGTACTGAGAACTGAGCTCATGATCAGCTGAGGAAAGCTGTATCAGTTACAGCCATTCCATACTCTTTACAAATATAAGGTTTTAAAACCACATGGGGGGTTTTTATGGTTTTTGGTTGGTTGGTTGGTTGGTTGGTTGGTTGGCTTGTTTTGTGTGGTTGATTGTTTTGGTTTGGGGTTTGTATTTCAGAAGGCTTCATTTCTAAAATATTCACCTAATGTTAGATAAAGTTGAAAGAAGTCATCTGTGGGGAAAAAAAATTCTGATCACAACAATTCAATAGAAATTTCTTAAAGATGTGGCTGACAGTCCCTCTCATAGTTCTCTCCATTCTTTCTCACCAGCTCTGCTTTGGGCTGTCTCCATAACTAATGTGAGCATTTTATGCTAACACTGAATGGTCACACTGCCAGTATATCCCACTGTTCTCTGAGCTGGATCAATTTGTTCACTTATTACAGGAAATTGGTGTAATAACTAAATCCAAGAAGGGAAAAATCTACTATTTTCAGTGTAAAACATTCATTTATTCAAGACCAAACATCTTACATTTATAATTTCTTCCATTCAAATTACAAGTTAAAATGAAAAGGTAAAAATAACAAAAATTTCAGCAGGACTAAATTTAAATATTTTTGAACAATTTACTTAAGACACAAAAAGCTCAAATTCATTCATTCATTCTTATTTGGCAGGCAACAAAATACAGAAGGATCACGATTGTCTGATAGTGAAGTCCAACATTTCACACAATACTGTATAGCAAGGAGGCTGTCAGGAGGGTTGTTTAGTCTTTGGTATGCTGTGGTTTTGACACAGGATGGGATTTTCTTCAGTGACTGTGATTAAGTGTATCTTTAGTTAACTTCGTTTTCCTTATCAAGCAATTGTAAGTATCACCAACATCAAATCTAGCAGATTTTCACTTTTCCACCTGCTTTGAAACATTTGGTTTGTGCCTAGGCTCTATCAAATCATCTGTAAGCATCAGAAGACAAAGATGTGAGTCATCAGAAGCAGAAAGAACACAAGCAGTGTGCCATCCTGGGAAACAGATTTTTCTGGGCCCTTGACATTAATAGCTGCAGCTGTCAGCCTCACTTGCTGGCCCTTGTGTTTCATTCTGATCCTTGGAAATCTTGGAAAGTGAGTGGTGACTCACTTCCTCTGGTCCTGATGCTTCTGCTGCGCGGGGAGGTGTCACTCTCTGCCTGGTGAACATGCTTGTACATGTGATGTCTGGTCACGCTTGTCACAGGAATTTTTGGTCATGAATCCTAGGATAATGTTTGCAAATAATATGCACTTCAGAGCTACCATGCTCTGGCATTGCTTTCATGTCTTAGTTAGTTAGACCTTATCTTACTGGAAAATTTTCAACCTTTCCCCTTACTTGACTCTCTATTTCAGTAGAAAAAATAGAAACCACATCAAGATGCTTCTTTTTTCCTTTCCTAAACAAAATTAGGCTGCCAATGACTCAAGATCTCAAAGAAAGGCATAGTGGTCCAAAGTTGCTGTTTGTTTTTTTTATCTTGTGATGCTAAACTCAGGAGCACAGTATTGCAGGAACACAATCTGCTTCAAGTTTAAGCATGAACAACAGTTTTCAGTTCAAGCAATACTTCTTCAGAACACTAAGCTCACTAAAATAATATTTTCACAGTTGTCCAAAATCAAATACTGATTTATAAAATTTTCCAGCTCAATTTGTTATTGGCCGAGCAGATACATTTCATATAATCATAGATTCAGAAAATCAGTACAGTTTGGGTTGGAAACAACCTTTAAAGGCTGTCTAGTCCAACTTCCCTGCAATGAACAAGGACACCTTCATTTGGCTCAAGTTGCTTAGAGACCCATCCAACCTGACCTTGAATGATTCCAGGGATAAGGCATCCACCACCTCTCTGGGAAACATGTTCCAGTGTTTTAACACCCTCATGGTAAAAATTTCTTCCTTTTATCTAGTCTGAATATACTGTCTTTTAGTTTAAAACCATAACTTCTTCTCCTAACCCAACAGGCACAGCTAAAAAGTCTGTCCCCATCTTTCTTATAGGTATCCTTTAATACTGAAAGGCCACCATGAGGTATACCTGGAGCCTTCTCTTCTTCAAGATGAGTGACTCCAATTCTCTCAGCCTTTCCTTTTAGAAAATGTGCTCCAGCCCTCTGATCATCTTCATGGCCCTCCTCTGGAGTCACTCCAGCAGCTCCATGTCCTTCCTGTGCTGGCAGCCCACAGGCGATGCAGCCCTGCAGTGGCCTCTCAGGAGAGCAGAGAAGAGCAGAGGGGCAGAATCCCCTCCCTCCCCTGCTGCCCACGCTGCTCTGGATGCAGCCCAGGACACGTTTGGCTCTCTGGGCTGGGAGTGCCCATAGCTGGGTCATGTCCAGCCTCTCAGCCAGCAGCACCCCCAAGTCCTTCTGGGCAGGGCTGCTCTGGACCTGTTCAGAGCCAGCCTGTACTGATACTGGGGGTTGCCCTGACCCAACCACAGGACGCTGTCCTTCAGACACATCCTGAGCCACTGACCACAGACAGGGCTGGCCAGCTGCAAAAGACAGAGCAGAGAGAGCTGTTGCACTCTGGTGCAATTAAAGTGTGCACAGTAGATGTGTTTCAAGCGGAATGCAGCAAAATTGATAAGGCTGGCATTCCCAAATAACATTTTAGTTAAAAATTTTAGCACTTGTAATATGAAACTGAAATTATTTCCTTGGCAGAAAACTACTTGGACCTGCAGAACCAGTATTACTTTACAATCTGCCAACAAACAGTTAATTAAACTAAAGAAGTTGACTGATCTCATAAGAAAACATGGATTTTGTACAGCAGCATGACCTTTGGTCAGGCGGGTACTTTATAAATTTTATTTACATTTATAATTACCTGAAACTATATCTTTATATGATCGGCCATGATTTCAATAAAGAATCCTGATACTTGAAACTATTCCGGTGTGTGCAAAACAGGATGCTAGTACAGCACACCTGGGTGCTGGAACAGACAGCTGTTAAAAGATCATTTTATTGATGTGTTCTGCAGAAAACCTCCAGCTCCAAGGTGAACACATTCTGTGCTGGTAGCCAACATTCCTGAAATACATCACAGTTCACAAGTAAGAACCTCTCTCACATCCTGTAAGTCTGCAGTGTGGAAAATCATTGCTCCATAATAGAACTTGTTTTCATGACTATACATGAAGAAGTAATTCCAGAAAAGAGAAAAGGCAGTAATGCGTATCTGCTGAAAATGCCAGTTACATTTTGTGCAAAATGTACAAACAGCCTTGGAGGATAATTTTGTAAAACACGTGGCCTCCTGTAACTCAGTGAATATACTTTTTATTTCTTTAGAAGTAATAATGTTGAAAAAAATTCGGGAAACCTTTCAATAAGATTTCATACAACTGGAAATAGTTAAGTACCGCTAGGATTTTTCAGTGTAGCTCTACTATCATAAGTCAGGTACTACATCTCCTCATAATTAAACAAAAAAGAAGGGATGGGACTGTAGAAAGCTTTGCTGTGCCTAGACAGAGCAGATATCTAAACGATGCCCAAGCAGCAGTCAGTGCTGTGTGCTACACAAAACTTTCAAGCTTTCAAGACTAAACTCGAAGACTTTGAAACAAGTTCTGAACTTATTTAGAAAGCAGTCAATAGCACATGCTTTAGATAACCAATAAAGAATGAATCCAAGCATAAATGCACAAAGGTAATCTTAGAACTCAGTCATCTGGATGTTTTAAAAATGCTCCACTCCATTATAGATAAAAGTTTACATATTTAGCATTAAGGGTTGAACATGATGATGTCTTAATTTAATTCATTACTAATGATATATTTACAATATATTTTTTTAGATGTAGTACTCAAGTTAGATTGTACTATTTTAGGATTTGGAGAATTACAGTTTTGCCTCCATATCTCAGCCTCAATTAAACATCAAAAACTTGTATTTTTTCTAACAGACTAGGTGCTAGTCTGTTAGAAATTATTGTTTATTTTCCTTGAAGTTATCTTGCCATTATTTCTTCTACATCATATAGAAAAATTTCTAACAGTGTAAATGAAAGAAAACCCCAATCTTCTGTTTCTCACTATACAGTCAATGCAATGTTATCACTGCCTCAGATATCTATCTGGACATTAATGATTTCATTACACATTTTACAGAAATGTTGGAATAACTCTGATGTCCTGATTTAAATTAATTTTTTTAATACATTGAAATTAAAGCTTCTCTAGGGCAGTTTTGCTGAAAACCTACAAATTTTTATATTAGAAAATACTTACTTTAAGATAGGGATGCTTAAGGTGTGTATTTTGAATATAGATCAAAGTGTTGATGCTCCAGTGCCTCAGAGTGGAGTTCCTCAGCTCTAGTCAGTACTATTCATGTATTTGACTGTTCCTCTAGAATTAAAGTCAGAGAGGTTAAGCATTTTTAGAAGGTGGTTTGAATGCATTTCAATTTATATTAATTTTAACAATGTAAAAAATCTAATTAAAATTGTATTTTGTGAACTCCAGGAACCTGAGAGTCAGGACCATACAGAGAACACACAGAATGACAGAAGTAGTGTTAGTAGTCTAGGAGTCATCTGGAAAGTGAATAAAATAAAAGTTGCATATACCCTACTCTTCTGGAGATGATGGTATTTATTATGATAGGTAAAAGTAATGCTCTTAATTCTGAAATAAGAGGCATACCTGGAAAGTTAGTCTACTGTTGTCAGCTGAATTTGAAATCCCATCTAGCAAGCCTTGGGCAGTGAAGGAGAATAATCTCTGCTCATATCTAAGGCAAATCAAGCTGTTAAAAGAAAAATCACCCTTCACAAGGTCTTAGAGAAGGTCTATAGGCTGCTGAGCTTTTGAGGAATGAGTTTTCACGTGATCCCAGTGACAGAAGCTTAAGCAGAGTGCAATTACTTGGACAAGGAATCTGTGTATGAGCAAAGGTTATCTTTTATTGACCCCATCACCAACTGTAATATTTTCATTCTGTTGTGCAACGGAAGTGTGCAACTGAAGTGTTCAACTTTTCTCTTAATGCACTTATTGTACCATGGACTGGTCTTTCAGATACTTTAAATAGAGATATTCCAACAAAGTTTAGAAAACATTTTTCCTATCTTCGTCAACAATCATTTTTTCAGGAGAACCAACTGAAAGACAAGAAATCTCTAAGGCCATATTAGCATGACATTGTCAATGAATGAAATGGAAAGCCTAACCTCTGATTCGACAATGAGAAGAGCATCCAATCATTAGGTATATCCATCTAAATATTTTCATAAATTTGCTTCCTTGTTTTGGAGAGATTTGTTAGTATGAGCATTAAAATATTAATGAAATTATGTCAGACTTTCTGTACATTATCGCCAATTTAGTTTTTAATTCATGGGTGTGATATAGCATATTTTCTAATGACTAGGAAATGCTATTCTTTTCTAGGAATGACTGAGAATAGTTTAGAAAAATAAGAAGTATCTGAGAAGAAGATCATAAAAGTATAATCAACTACTTTTCAGGGATATGAATTCCAGACAGTTCTATAAATTCATTTGTTCAGTTTTTGTTTTCCAAAGAGAATAATTTTCTTCCTTCCCATTCCCATGTATGGCAGAGAACAGAATTTTTTCCATTTCCATGAGAAAAGCTATTCTTGAAAGTCCCTATGTACTCATCAAAAAGGTTAGCAAAATACCAAAATTTAACAAAAGCAAAAAAAAAGAAATATCTCAGTTTTCCTGAAAACAAGTCCAAGCCTCCTACTCAGAAATAATCTCTGCCAAATTACAGCACAAAATGGTCCCATGGTGAGAATCTTCAAAAGCAAAAGTGAAGTTTTAGCTTGCACAGAAAAAAAAAAAGGAGTCAGAGAAAACTTTCACATGATAATCTGGAAAAGAAAAAGTAACTTCAGCCAGAAGGTACATAAATCATAGCAAGTTTCCCAGTCCTCGGGCTCACTTTACTATGATCTACTTTAATAATTCTGTGTTTAATAATTCACCTTAATTCATAATTCAGACCCGAATGCATTAGAAATCTGATTTGGATCCAGTGTGAGAACATGCAAATACTATGTCATAATGCAAAATAAATTAAAATGAAAATGTGTGGATCTATCAAGATTGTTAACTTTGTCTTCAGCCACCTATATTGTCACAGAAGATTCCGTGTAGAACTCAATTGTTTCCTTAAAGCACTTCCCATTTAACCATTCTAAGTGAACAAAACACATGATTTTCTCTCAGGAGGAAAATGTACTTAGGCAAAATCAGCAGAAAATTTGTCAAGGAGAATCTAAGTACATGAAGACCAACTATGATATAAACTCTCAGATTTCCACAAGCAGTGAGTTTTCTTTGTATCAGTCTCTCAAGAGGTAGCAGCTTGGGTAATTCCCTATTTCTGACCTATCTCATTCTGGCCACAAATAATATCCAGATTTTTATAATTAATTTGTCCAGTAATTAAAGTACTCCCATAATCAAGTTAAACTCAGAGAAGTTATTTCCAGCTTGTACTTAATTTTAAGTTTGTTCCTTCTCTTGTCTATCAGAAGTGAGGCTTGTGTTCTCTTAGTATTTTAGTTTCTTCACAGTACAAGTGGATCTTTTAAAATACATTTGTCTTCTCTACAAAACCTGTCCCACTCGTATCCCTATGTAATGGGTACAAAATTGCTTTAAGGACTTATTTTTACAGTTTTTCTAGATGTAGCCCCATGGTTATCTGTTAGTGGTTGTGGACTGTTCCCAAGTCTCTAAAGATGAGGTAAAAAAAGAAGAAGTCTGTTAGAGGAGGTTTGAATTCTTAATGCATAGTCTGTGTTTCCACCATCCCAGGAAGAGCAAACCATAAAAAAGTTGAACACTTGGGGTTAGCAAATGCTTGTCCATTGCCAGCTGCAACTTGAGTGCACTCATGGCAACTCCTTCCAAGAAACCTCCGCATGACAGCACCTGCCCGCTGTCCCCCAGACTGTGTAAGAAATCTGTGCATGTGCACACAGCCCCCCACACACAGACACAGATGGAGAAAGGCAACAGCAAGCAATAAGGAAGGTCAAAGGCACAAACACAAGAGCTGGAAAGACAACTCTCTTTGGGAACCTTCAGAAATATCCTGAGGCTGGGTACAGGCCTGTGAGCAGCTCACAGAAGAGAGGCAGAACACAGACAGTTAAAGCAAGAGAACCATTGTGACAGCATTGTTACCTGAAATTGCAATTGGGCGTGTCTCAGAACCTGTCTTTGTATGGGTTTTGGATACACACTCCTTATGAACTTCACTTATTTACAGTATTGCCAACAGTTCAAAGAATTTCAGTTTTATTTTGAAACATAACGAGTTTCATTCTTTCACTTACTGAAGTTGGATAAAGTGACCCATTAATACCTAAGGCATTATTATGTCATTTCAGTGAAAGTATTAATCCAAAGCCACTGAGAAGCACAGTCTACTGGTATGCACAGTGTGTGCCCAAGCAAGGGAGTAGACAGATGTCTCCCTAAGGACAGGCTCTTTTGAATTCCACGTGGAATTTTTATGTACTGTAGTCTTTTTTCACTGACAAACAAGAGTTAGAATTTATACTCTCTTTCCTGAATTGGAGAAAATAAAGAGAGAAAAAGAGAAAGAAAGAGGGAGAGAAAGAGAGAATGAAAAGAAGAGAAAGAAAGAGAGAAAGAAAGAGAAAGAGAGGAAAGAAAGAAAGAAAGCAAGAAAGAAAGAAAGAAAGAGAGAGAGAGAAAAGAAAGAGAGAGAAGAAAGAAAGAAAGAAAGAGAGAGAGAGAAAAGAAAGAGAGAGAAGAAAGAAAGAAAGAAAGAGAGAGAGAGAAAAGAAAGAGAGAGAAGAAAGAAAGAAAGAAAGATTAAAAAGAAAAGTCTTCAGGACACTCTCAAAGAACACTACTAAATTTTTTCCATATTTTCATGTCAACACTTTTTTTGTTTTTTGCTACTTTGTGCTGAACTGTAATACAGAATATTGCTGAAGCCCTGTCTTTATCTCTCCTTGCTTTTGGCTAGATGACAAGGTACTGTTCTGGATTTTTCTAAATTGGTTTCTTCTGCAAGGTAAAATATAGGTTTTATAATTCTGTAGGTTGAATGTAATTCTTTAGCTGTTAAACCAAAGAGCAAACCAGTTTGTATCTGGAAGTGTTAACAAGACATGCAAGACACTGATTGGCTAAACTCAAGCTGAATTCAGATTCCCTATGGATGCTGGCCACCTGGAACAAGATTCCTTTTAAGAAGGTCTCAAGGTGTTCCCTGCTGCCTCCTGGTTCAACCAAAAGACATAGCTGGAGGCTGCTGGGCTTCACCTCTACTATGAGGGCAGTTTTTGGATCATGTTCACTGGGTGGATTTTCCATTTTCCTGGGGAAAATCTTCAGAATTACAATCAAGTCAGCTCCAGGGTCACTCAGGCATGGTGATTGGTGCTGTACATGGACAAACAATTTTGTCATCTATGCCACACTGACAGCTGCTGTCCAGCACAGTGTAGATGTTTGTTGAATGATCAGTGATGAGGGATTCAGCCTTACATCTCACCTAGAATATGGCTGGAGCTCTGAGAGTCTGATAATCCTCACTTCCTCATTCACACATTGCTTTTCTTGACTTTGACTTTCCCTGATGCTAGAAAAGAACATTGACCAGACTGAGATTCTCTGGATGGAACTTTCCCAAGGTCTGGGTCCTTGAAACAGTTATTGATAAAATTTTATAGCTGTGTTAGACTTTATTCTCAGCAAATGTCATAAAAGTAGCCTTAATGCCAAGGGATATCAGGTTAGCTTGCCCTGGTGAGTGACAGCCCAGATGTGTAAAAGTTGCAGAGATGGATGGGATGGATGAAAGTGACATCTGAGAATGATAATGCAGATGCTTCAAAGGTGTCTTGCATCCTATTTATCATGCAGCAGTATAAAAGAGACATAGTATATATATCCAAAAGGCTTTTGGCATGAATTCTCTGTAAGTGTAATGAAGTTACAGACATTTTAAGTATCACTTCAAACCACAGAGCTGATGTGAAATATTCCAGAAGGAGAACAAAGAACTGGTGTTCTAATAACTAAACTAAGCATATAAAAATAAATACAAAAGCACGAAACACTTTCTGTGTGGTATTTGGTCCCTGAGAGGTTGCAAACAAGCTGGTTTTGTCTTTATTTTCTGCTTCTGCAGACTGTGCTCTAAAAGGACTTGTCTCAGAGTCCAAGAGCAAGTCATCTGTAAAGTTCATTTTAATGATGGAATGCAGATTGTTGTTAATTCATTTTCTATATATGTTCTGTTTATCTTCACAAAGGTAAGCATTTCTGGAATGTCATTATTAAAATATTTAGAATGCTATTTCTAGTCATTATTGCCTATGATCTGACTGCTTTGTTTACATTAAATTTCTATTTGCTAAGGAAATCAGAAATTTCTAAAGTGAATGTCATGTAAATCAAATATGCTGGAGTAATAATTTAAACATTCTCATATTTGAGGAACTCTTCTTCAATGAAAAATATAAATTTTCTAAATTTTCTGCTATTCAGACTCCTCTTTTAGTTTTCCTGCCTTGTGACTCAGAATTTTTTATAAACAATGCTTTCATATCACAACCATAATTTTATTTTATTGGACAAGGTTTCTATTGGAAAAGGGGCGAATGTAATTATGTCCTTTTACAGAGTCTTTTAATCACTCACTCCAAGCTGTGGGTACATAGTTGTCATTATAAATCATACCTTTCATAAGTAAAAAATAGCTGCACAATAACAAATTGATTCCCCATCCTTTAAATAGTACCTCTGTCCTCTCAAACCCCAAAGCTCAAAAACTGATGAGTTTTGCAGAAGACTTCCCTCCTTCAATAAAATTGATATAATAGCTCCCTTTAGTCCATGGCAGCTGGGCACATGGCTGGATGAAATGAGTGGTGTCTGCTAGTTTCTTTCTTTTTGTTGCCAGCTCTTCTAGGTGTACTGCAGCACTTCAACAAATGAGGAAATCCTGGAATCTCTTCACCTGACAGTGGATTTCTATTACTGAAATAAAAAGACTGTCCCACACACTGGTACCAGCCCTTTCTTTTCTGAGAATTCTCACTGTTCAAGCCAGCAATGATCAAGATCAGTAGAGAGGAAAGGAAACACCCTGTCCTGTTCCGTGCCCTCCTGGTTACCCACTAAATACAGCACTAATAGTCTTCATGCTAGATTCCCATTTTTTCCCTTTCATTTTCCACTTACAATATTGAGAGTTTTTCTGGTTTAACTGTGCTCACAGCCCATAGATGTCTCTCCAGGTATACAGGAATGTGTACACCCACGTATTTCACTGATATTCCTCCAGGAAAACCCTGGTCTGAACGCCTTGCACTTTGAAATATGCACAAGTATGCTCACAAAAGCATGCATATCTTTCCAATCAATGCAGTTGTGCTCCACTTAAGGTACCCTAAAGGTTTTCTACAAATTATTTCTGACTGAGTGAAGCAAGCACAAAGAATAAAAATCTCTTCTGAGCTTTGATCTGATAACTCAGTCCCCACAGGTGTCAGAAGGACTGATATGCAATTGTTTTTGAACTGAGTTATGTACAGGAATGCCCTTTATCTCACTGGGATTATCAGTAAACCTCAGGACACATATACAAAAGTCTTCCTTTACCTGCAAGCAAACAGAAATACCATGATGTACCATAAGGATGTTATAGCCTGTGCATAGAAGGATACAATGGAACAGCCTTTCTGAGCCTGAGCAGAGGCACACAGAATCCACCACCACATTTTAATACAATCAGGCAGTCATGAAACAGGTAGGTTCTCAGAATTCGCTCTATCAAAAATTGAGGTAGGATACAAATAACACAGGCACTTGAATTCTGAAAGATACAAAGGAAGGAAACTTGAAGTATTTCAGAATTGCTTTTACCACTCAGATTCACTCTGGGGGTTTCTTAATTACAAAGAAACTTTCCCATTAAATACTCTTCAGCTGAGTAATACTCTTTCTAGGTTATCTGTCTTAGCTGTTCACAGTGCCCTCAGCAACACAGCACTTTATTAATCCTGTAGGCCTATTGTAACATAAGGTTTTACTGACAACTCGTTCAACAGAACTGGCATTGGGCGTAGAGGCATGCTGGTCAGATTCTTGAAAGCCAATGAGTTACACCTCCAAAATCAGTGATGTGCACATCTGGGGATCTGAGAAAAGATCATAGCAGGTCTTGGAGAGTGCTGGAATTAGGATTTCCCAAGTCAAAGTTGGTGCCTAAGAAATGGATCTTCTTTATCATCATTGACTATTACTTGAAGGTAGCCCTTTAGTTCCTGTGAAAATAATTTTATGTTTATTTCAGTCAAACTCCAAATTAATAGACAAGAACAGCAATTCTGAGTATATGAACAAGTTAATGTATCAGCAGCTTTCTAGCAATCATCCAGCCTTGTTTCTTAGCCTCAGGTAAGTACGAGGCAATTCCAGGTATCTTACCTCCCCAGCAAGGGAAACATAAGCTAATTCAAATTTAACCTAGAATAAGTCTTGACAAAGAAAACCTTTTCCTTAGGCCGTTGCCTAAATTCACAGCTGATCCTACAGTTTTGCAGCCCATCCATATGGTCAGGCCGCGACTGCAGTTTCTACAGTCTTGGAGAGCCTGATGAAGGGAACAAACTCAGTTTGGGGTAATAGCCTGCATTTGACAGGAACTTCTTAAGCACTTACCAGGCCTGTTTTGTGATTTCAGTCAGATGAGTGCAATGCTTGTGTGTGCCTTGGCCTGCTCAGTGGAGGTATGAGGTGCCAAACTCCCAGCGGTGATTGGTCTCCAGAGAAGAGTCAAGCAACTAAATACTCTTCTGTCATGTAAACCTGAGCTACCAAATGGAGTCCTTGTGGTCTATCCCCTGGCTTAAACAAACATGAACTGAAACTTGTCACATATGACACCTAATTTTGTCAAAGTCTGTCTCAAAAGGACTCAGCCTTCACTTTATCAAAAAGGCTTTTGCCAGAAACAGCAGGTTAGAAACTGGAATAAAATGAATCAGAATATCAAGAAAGAAGTGGTGCTTTTTTTCACAGTGAATTAATAATTGCCATTTTCAGAGCTGTTGGAACATTACCAAGGATAAAAGACTAACACAAAGACTACTACAGAGAGACCCTCTTTCATAACCCTAGTAGGAGCAAGCATCTAAAGGAGAGGTTGGATGCATTTACTGGATACAGTTTAGCAAGTTTAAACAGAGAAACAGTGAAAGAACTTTTACAACAATTTATATGAGCTCAACAGTGATTGCATTTTAACAGCTGCCCTTGGTCCTCTGGGCCACTGCAATCTAATGGAGTCAGTTTTTCTGCTGAAAGAAACGATTAAATTGTTCTCATAGAGTCCTTGAAAAGGTGTCAGTACAGGCAGCTGGAAATATGGGATCTAACAACTTCAGCTTTGGAAAAAAAATCATCACTGTTTAACATTCCCCTATGGAGATCAAAAATGAGAAGTTAAATTCTGCCAGAATCCAGGCATTTTCTACAACCAGACACACATTTAACTTTAACAAATTGGAATGCATATCCAGTCTCATTGTTTTCCATGTAAACTCTGACTGATGCTATGTGACATTTATCCCATGTGTAGAGCCATAGGTCCCCTATGATCAGCTGTGACCTTTATTCAGCATAGTATTATATTTTTCTCTAGAGTTTGTACATTGCTCCCTGCTGAAACACAGCTACTGCTGTGAGGAGGTGGAGAGATTTGGCTATGGTTTGGAGGGTTCCATGGAGCAGGAAAAGGACCCAAATTCTACTTTTAACTGAAAGCCCAGGAGACATTGAAGTGATCATTGACTACATTGCGTTATAGCTCAGTTTAGAAGGCTAATGCTTGGGTTGTAACAAACAGCACCTTAGGGCTTTTGCTCATCTCTTGGGACTCTCTCTCATCTTACTCAAAGGGCTTGTGACAGCACACAGCATGCCAAAAGCAGACTGAGATGACAGATTACCCCATAGAATTTGCTGTTTGGGAAGTTACTTCATCCCTACCTAGTCTTGGACTTTCTTTAACAAAATTGGAATTTGAGGAAAGAGACGATCCATTCATAGGCAGAAGTTATTTACAGCTGCAGAGGACACCCCAATAATTTGTAAACTTTTGTGATAGGCAATCATATATCCAGGACTAGATAATATAGTGTCTGTGTTTTATTGACAAATTTTATTTAGTTTCAGTCATAACAAAAGATAAAAATTCTGAAATATCACAATACATGTGATGAAAAAGAAGATAGAATAAAATGAAATATGTCCTCACCAAAGGTACAATAGATCATATTTAATACAGAGCCTTTCCTTGAAATTATTTTCTCTGAAAATAAAGTAGATCATATCTCATTAGAACTCAGTATAACATTGGATATAAGTGTACTTATTAACTCAGATGGAAAACTCTGTATTACATTTTCCAGACAAATGGAGTAGACCTTATACCTCTTGGTTTAGATGTCTAAGTTAGGTGAAAAACCAACTACTTAAAAGAGGAGGGAGGAGTAGTGGGCAGTACAAGGGAATTTCCAAAAGCAGCTCCTTAGGGACTGTTTAAGCACTGTGTCCCATCTGTGCTGTTGGCAGAAAGAGCCTGGCACAAGGTTCTGAGCCATCACAAACGCAGAGTAAGGGATGACTTCTGGGACTGGAGTAACAGAAATGGTGTAAAGTAAACAGCAAAAAATGAAAGGTCCTGAATACAAACACAAATAAAAGGAATTCATTCTATAAACTGTGAAATCACAAGTTGTTAAAGACCTAAAGAAAGAGTGCACTGTTCAATAACAGAATGAGTAAGACTGTTAGTGTGATGCAGTGGGGAAAAGACAGATCAATCCAAGCGTTCTCTGGGAAAATGTTTCCAGAGCTGAAAGAAGTCAATCTGCCCTGAAATCCTGCATACTTCTGACATTCTCCTTTAAGAAAAATATACTTTAAGTACAAAAGGAAATGAGAGAGAAATGGGATGACAAGAGGATGTATCAGAGGATGACCAGAGAGTGTATCCTGAGTTGACAGAACAAGCACTGAATGAGGAATAGTTACATGGGACTTGGTTCCACCCTGTCCAAATGAAGACATGCTCATTCAATTAAATATTTCTAAGAATATTTTCTGTTCTTCCTGCAAATACAAAAATCTATACAAAAAGACAAATAGATTTTTGTTGTTGTTGTTGTTGCAGAAAAGATACAAAATCTGAAGAGAAAACAAATATAAAATTTTCATTAAGGAGATGCTGAGGTCTTTTGCTGTTCACTGTGGTTCTGGTCCTTCTTTTCTGATGCACACTGCCAAGCAAAGGCTTGACAGTTTTCTATTCACACCAACCACAGAACATATGTTGAAATAATTTTTAGTAATTTTTTTTTCCTTTAGTTGAAATATTGCAAACAATGCATTAATCCAGTTTGGATTTTCTTGAAATGTAAAGTGACAAGAATAGAGGTGATTGCAAAATATGTATATGGAAAGCAAAAATTTTACAATTCCTTCCACTCCTGTTGCATGTACTGATCATCAAATTAAGAAAGATCTTGGATTTAACTTTGGAATCAGAAGTAAAGCAAACAATGATGGCATAAAAATACTATGCTTGGGTTGTTAATAAGTAACATAGTAGTCTGCAATAATTTTTTTTCAAGAAGGCAAGGAAATGTATTTCTTTTTAGTAAAATACAACGTCTTGTAAGTCAAATATAAAACTAGTGAAGAGAAGCAACTTATTTCATTTGTGCAAGGAAAAATTTTGGAAGATAAATTAAATTGGTAACAACATTGTCATACTTTGTCACCATTTTTGACATTTTTTTCCTTTTTTCTTTAGAAATTATTTTTCTATATGAACTCATTCATATACGCCAACTAATATCAGTGTACTAGAAAAACTATACAGCATCCTTATTTGAAGTACCTCTGTATAATAATTTCTTTGCAACATTGTAAATCCTAATCTGATTTATTTACAGATTTCAAACTGAAGGCAAGTGCACTCATATATAAATAATGTATAGTATGTTTTCCATATGGGTAAATAATATTTAAAATATATTAACTATTACTAAATGTGGAAGTATATACTGCATATGAAAATTATTTTAACCTTTTTTCAAAATTTGACAGAGAACAAGAAATCATGACTTTTTTTTGATTGACAAATAACTTCTAAATGAATGTGTAAAGATATGTAATCACAATGCCTAGAGGAAAAGAAGTCTGTTTTCCTACTATTTTTAGAATTCCTCTCTAAGACTGGCTTTCTCAGCAAGAGGAGGACTTAGGGACTGTGCAGAAGCACAAATTCTGGCAGGAATCCTAGACATGTAGATTCCTTGAATCACATGTGCTAAGTAAAGATCAGGTGTCAGCCTTGGATCAGCTTCTGGTCTCAAGAGTTCTCAGGAAACTTGAAGAAGTTCTAAGAATTCTAGCTAACAGATAAAAGCAGACTTCACAGATGGTCTCTGCTGTCTGGACCTTCTATCCCTCTCCCCTTTTGTGATACCTGGCTGGCTGTGGCAAGAAAGGTTTTTATTTTGGAAATTTTTGAGGATATGGTACATGTCTAAAACTGTGGTTTATCAATCAAAATAAATTAGAAATTGCCTATAAAGGGGTTTTAAGACTCTTTCTGTAGAAGCTAAAAATAATATTAAAGTACTTCAGAACAAACACCTCTGGATATCGTTATAAAGAAATAGAAAAAGTCTCACTTTTTTGAAAACAAAACTAATCAAGAAAATGTCTTGAATAAACATTTCTCTCTTTAGGTAAATAGTGCAGCCAAGCAGCAAAAAGCAAACAGGCAAAGTCAGAAGGCCTACAAATGATTTCTTCCTGGTTCTCCAATGATTTAACAGTTGAGACATTTGTTCAAAAATCTCCAGGGAAACAAAGATTTTCTGTAACCATATTCCATGTTTCTAATTACTTACCAGCAGTATAGTTTAAATGAACAATACAGCCATAGAAGTGACACAAGTCACTAACGTTCTCACTTTCAATTATTTAAATATCTTAAAACACTATATATAAAAACCCCACTCTTAGAAAGATCTTTTTATCTGTTCTTTGTAAAAAGATAATTAACCCAGTACTACTTTCCCTTCCATATTTACTTAAATAAGTCATATTTGTGCCAAGTGCTTATAATTTACTGCAGCTTCTGATGAGTGAATGAGCAAAGCAATTCTGACAATATTTAATGTTTACTCTTCCTTTATATTTCCATCATGTTTCATAAAGATTCACTCTTTCACCTACATGAATAAATGTTCTTTCCTTAGCTAGCTTTCCATTAGAAAGTCACCTAGCTTTCTGCAGGTTTCTAGTCCCAAACTAGAACAGCATGTCTACCTAACACCCCAATTGTCTCATCACACCAACTCCTTTGGAAGCATAGCCCACTGCAAGTGGCTATGCTGCACACTTCACTGCTGAAACATCTCACCCTGAAAGACTTTAATATCTGCTTGGCAAGGGAAAGGTTTTCTTGCCTCTCCAGCTAGGAGGCAAAACTGAATGAAAGGTGGTAAGCCATAGTTTTCCATAAAAGCAGATCGTTGTTGGCTTACTATTTTCCATAGTATAATTTCCAGTGGAATTTTGCCTGGTGGACTCTTTGAAGACTACTTTGAGCACTGTGGAATTTTATTTTATTTTATTTTATTTTATTTTATTTTATTTTATTTTATTTATTGTGTATTAATTTGAGGATGATTTGCACATTTTGTATGTGGGGACACATCTCTCCAGCTTTACATGTTGATCCAGCCCATGGATTCATGCTACTTTTTCCAGCTCAGGCAAGCCAGGAATTAGGAAAAGACAGCCACTGCTTGTAGACAGCCTGAATTTGTCTACAACTAATGGAAGTCTCATTCCAGAAGACTGTTTGTGCAGGGAGATGGTGTAATACTGCCTCAGTTAATTGACATTCTACCATTTCCTTATTCTCATTCTGGTACTGGTCACCAAGGCACAAGCTGTTCTTGGCCATGGGATCCCATACCATTGCATTTTGACACATGCCAGCTCAGATTTACACAGGGAAATCTTTGTGGTTAGAACCTGAATTTCTGTGGATTAACCTACCACTATATTTAAATCAGTGAAAATCAAAACCGTACTCCTCATGCCTGTGGGAAGAGAATAACACACATCTTGATTTGGTTGCCTTTGTAATAACCATAGTTCCTTGCAGGCTTACAAAGAAAAACAGACACCTCATAATCTTGCAGACTAAAAGCAGAAGCCTATGCTAATGATCAGGGAGAGACAAATTCTACTTACATTCTTAACTATGCCTCAGAAAATAACAGAAGATGTGATTCAGCTCACCTAATTTAACCATCTAGAAGTTAGGCATCTATTTTGCAGCTATCAACTAGGCTACCTTTAGAGCAAATAAAGAGAACAAAAAGGACCTTTTAAGATAGTATCTAAAATAGATAGGGTAAGGGCTGTCTAAATGTTCATCTCTCTTTACCCTAGTCAGTGGGATTAGAGGCTCAATAACCTTTATTCTCTCTTTACTTTTCCCAGTTTTTTTGGGTCTAGGTCTTTTCAACAGTAAGCACAGGAACGTAAACACCTTCAGTATCTAACTCATTCCACTTTTTTCCTTCAAAACTGATTTTGGAATAGAATAAATCACTTCTGAAGTTTCTTCTGTATCTCCATTGACTAAAAGAACCAACAGAGAAAAACTTCTATCAAAAGCTAATTCAAGCTGTACAGGATAAAAATCATCTGTGCACACATCTTTTGGAATTGGTTAAAACAACTGTAAATTCATTTTTAGCTGAATTTTAGCTTTCAGTTTGTTCACTATTAACTAGTAATAATACAAGAACATTGATGAGGTTTTATCAATTTAAACGTCAAATGAATATGGACTGTCCAATCTGTTTAAGACCAACATAAACACCTCATTAAAATGCCTGCTAACATGTGATAATTTGTTCAAATTGAGTGTCTGGGTGCAATATTAACAATTTTGATTATAAATACTTAGTTTTTATGTCTTCACTGGTTTCATCGGAACAAACAAACTCCTTTTGGCTTTTGTTCAAGTTCCTTGACACAGCAGTAAATAAGAAAACGCCCACGTTGAATTGCAGCAGCACAACAATTTTACTTTACATTGCTGTAATTCCATGACTTATCAAGACACATTCTGTGTCTCTAAACAACTGCTCTCCTTCAAAGGTGCCTGGTTGTGAATTTTGGCAAGACCACAGAAGTTTACACATATGAGCACAATGAACGAACACATGCAGTGCAAGGAAAGCTCGTCCTGCTTAGAATAGAGGTGAAGGGGTGCACACTGCCTCTGCAGCACATACTTGCCTTTCAAGAGAAGGGACAAACTGTCCATAAGTATAGTAAAATGGTGCCATTAAAACAAAAGCAAATTTATAGTGGAAAATTTCATATAGACGCTTTTCCTTCCAAACACTCTGTTCATTTGACCATTTTCATTTGGCTTTTCATTTGTATGTTTAAAAGAAGATTTTATTGTTGCATAATGACAGCTATGTGAAGAATGGTCACACATACCTAGGCAATGAAAAACTGAAAGGAAAGATGCAGATCATTTACCAAATACCTAGACTGTGAGTCAATATATTTTTGGATGCCTCAAGTTTTACCAGTGTGTGATGGAAATTATGAAAATTGAGGACAGCAAAACTACTCCTGGTAAATTATGGTTTAGAATTAAACCAAACAATTCAAAACTTAAATCAGTAAAATAACAGAGTTGGTCATGTACAAACAATAAAGGAAAAAAAAGGACAAAATATGAAAGAATAGAGTGGATTTGAAAAGGAGTGTGCTTTCAGCAAGGGGATTTAAAAAACTCTGCAATATATAAATTTAGCTTGTCAGAAATTGTCTGAACATCTATTTAGTGACCAAAGACACTTGTCCAATTCATTTGCCACTTGTATCACTTGACTCTTATGCTGTGTTTCACAGCTGGAGAGTAACCATGCCAAAAGTTGACATTCTAAGTAGCTCTGAAAATATTTAAATCCCAGACATATTTTTTAAGCAAATTGCAAATTTGGCTTTCCCACTTAAGAAGATACCAAAGGGCATGTGGCTCAGCCAGTCTCCAAACTGGCTGTGATACCTAGGACAAGTTTACCTCAAACTGATTTTTTCATAGGGTCAACAGTCAACCCAAGAATGGTAGTAATATTTTTGGAAATTCTGGTTTTGATCCACCATAGGGAAAAAAAAAAAGGTAATGAGTTTAGCAGTGCTAAATCAAATACTGCTGGAAAGATATCCACAAACCAGTTCAGTGTAGAAATATTTCCGTGTTGGCTTAACCTATTTATCTCTTTCTGAAAAGGGAAAAATATATGACCAATCATTTATACCATAAAAGGAAAAGCTAAAAATTCAATTAATTTTGGCCTCAAGGCAAATCAATTGCTCTTTGCAATATTACAGACAAAATCACTCTTGATTAAAGGGGATTTTTCTGTAGTAGTAATTATCACAGCCTAGGCTACACTTCATAGCGGAAAGAGAATTAATTTCCACAACTTTGAATGGAGAGAAATGTATAGTTCCAATGGTATATTTTCTCCATAAAATAAGCAAATTAATGTTTAACCCATGATTCAAAATTCTCTAATGAAAATGGCCTGGTAAAATATCATTCTAGGCCTTAATCAACCATTGGGGAAAAATTAAAAGGAAGTATATATAAATTATAAAATAATTAAAAACCTAAAATGTGTGAAAGTTGCAGAATCACTGAGTCTAGTGGATGAAGTCTTCTAAACTCTGAATTCAAATCATCTGAAGGAAGTGGTCAAGAGAAAATCTAGACTCTCAAAAAATTAGACCACAAATTTTTACCAAGGAATGGAACAGGAATGTTTCAACAGACAGAGACTGTACAAAAACCTTTTTTTATTGAGTGTTACTTATCAGTAAATATCTAACAGCAAGTGTTTATGAAGATATTTTTGTATACTTCCAATATATTTTTTTTCCTGAATTATACACCACAAAAGTTCAAGTAGGGAGCAACCACCCAAATTCTCCCTTGACCCTTCACTTATTCAATCCAACTGTCCCCAAGCTAAAATAAGAACACAGTATCTGCCAGGCCTGGAGAACACAAAGTATGTTCATGGTGATGAGCTGGGACAAAAATTGCCACGGCACAACTGGATTTCCAAAAGAATTTTTTCTCTTCAACCCAGGCTAGAATAGATTGTGCCAGCACCAGCGAGTTCTTAAAATGACAGAAATAATCAGTAAAAAAGATACCAATACCTGAATATTATCCCTTGCATTCCCTGTTAGCACTAGCTGTAATGCAGATTCACAAACTAACAGTGATTTTAAATGCAAAGTTGTCACCAGACTTGAGTTGGGTGACAGTGTTGGGTTTATTCTTATTTCAGAGAGTGTTCTAACATAGTATTTCATATGTAATTGTTTCGTAGGAATTTTAAGAGATTATGTAAAAATTTCATTATTCAAATAAAGATTCTAAGGAAATATGTCTAAAACCTCTCTCTTCACTTTGGTCCTGAAATAGAAGAAAGTTCTTCAATTTTTAAAATTTATAAAGCTAGATGCTTGCCAAAATGTGTTTTAAATACCAAAGACCTTAACTCTGAATGCATTTAATGCCCACTGTCTTCTCCTCCAGGTTTTCCCCAGAAAATGGAAATGGAATACCAGAAAAATGGTATTCAAGAACAATTTTGTCAACAATTTTCAGATTCAGTGACTTGCCTGAAAAAATAAACTTTTAAGTAACTTCAGAAAGGAAGACAGGTAAATAAGGTATAGTAATGGCTTTTAGTTCCGAATGGTGTTTGTCAGATTTAATACAGCAAACTCTTTCACTTGCCTTGTGTCTTACACTTGTGTTATTTTTCTTACACAAACTATTGATGTAGTAGAATGACTCAGCAGAAAGTAGAAATGCTGTGAACAACTGTGATTTTAGTATTCCTTCATTTTAATTACTATCATAGACTGGTATTTTGTGGGTTTCTTCTTCTCACCAAATTTTAACTTTTCCCTTCGGTGCAGTAATATGAGTGATACCAGCAACTGGTAGATTCACACACTGCATTACATTGATTACAGTGTCAATAACAAAATTTCAAATCATTAGACTTCTTTCTAAAATTTTGTCCGGAGTCATGTATTTAGTGGGAAAAAAAGAAAAAAAAGAGAATGAGTGAATGAGTGAACAAACAAAAGAAAGAATGATAGTTGCAAATAGAAGACATGTGAGCTGAAATTTTTTAGGGTAATTAGAGAATTTGATACGTGTGAGAAACAGGTCACATCAGTATTGCCTACAGGTGGCTCACTGTAGTGTATCTGCACTATCAGCACTTCTCTAATATTACCGTAGATGTCCTGAGAAGAAAAGCAATAAATTAAAGAATGCTACATTTGACAAAAGGGACAGAGTACAATAAACTTGTCAAATCAATCCCTCATTCTGTTCATCTCGTATCCTGAAGGTAACTATTATCTATCTCTTCTCTAAATCAGCATGCCATCTGGAGCTGGGAGCAGACTAAAAAATGCATTTTCTTTTCTGTTTTGTTTCACGTTCTCTTTTCAGGGGCAGAGGCACTAATCACATTGCTATAAAGTAAGCTCAACATTTCTATTTTAAAGACACTTAGGTCAGCTGAGTATGAATATATTGACTGTAGAAAAAGCAGCACTACACAAGTTTTTGAAAAATTATGTTCATTTTTCTTTCTTTTATGTAGTTATATAGCTATTAGATATAAACATTTTCATTTGGATTTAGGTAATAAAACCAGAGAAATTTTGTTGGATCAGTAGTGTTTGTTTCATTCAGATTTTAACAAATAGATTTTACTGGGATATTTCTGATCATTCTTCCCAGTATGCTTTATTCACTGAGAGGAAATGAGCTTTCATTGAGACAATTTATTAAAATTTATTTTTACAACAAGACAAAAACTGCTTTTCTTAGCAGGGTTTTTTCATATAAATATTCAGTAACAGATTTTGACTGCAGTACTAATTTATGATTTCACATTTAATTAAATATGAAATTATATATTTTCTTACACAAAATGCTACAAACAGCCATATTAAAAAAGAAAGTCTTGTCAGCCATAATGTGCATATAATCTTAAAATGAGACTAAATATTTTTAAAATTTGATAATTCAATGTGTCATATGCTGATAACATTATTTGCTTAATGTCTTAATTAATTTTGGTCATGCTATAAATTCAATAAATGTACTGCAAAGTAATCTGAATTCCACTACAAAAAGAAACCCCAAACAATCCACTGGTTTTAATACAGAAGCTCAACAGCCATTCCAAACACTTACTCTGGGCGTGTTGCAGTTACAGGGATTAAAGGGACATTTCAGTAGTGGAATTTTGCCCTTCAAAGGTAGTGCAACAACTTTCTGGTTAAATACGTGTCAAAAGGACAACTATGAGTACAATAGGAGGCCAGGATCCTATGCACCCCAATCCTCAGTGAGGACCATCTGAAAAGCTCTGCAGAGGGTGTCCCTGAGCATTAAGTATGCCAAAGAAATTTGACACTCTGGGTTTCAGTCAGTGCCCCATGGACTCGCTTTGGACCTGACAATCCAGGGTCAGGCAGAGATGAAATTTTGGATTCTTAGTTGCTTAGGATAAAACAGTTGGCCAGAATAGTTATAGAAATGAGGAGTCATGCACAGAGAGTCGCTCACAATATCCAATGGGCATTAGAACAGCTCAGTGCTGCACAACAATTCATGCAGAATAATTTGATTTCATAGCTAGTCAAAATGACATTGGCAAGCTTTGTACCAATCAAGTGGAACAGATAGGCTCAAATGGTCCACTCACTTGTCAGCTCTGCATCTACATTCTAGCCAGCTAAGAATGTCTGTCTTCATGTCTTCATCTCTAGCCTTTTCATCAGAGTACATGTTTTACCAGTTAGGTTAATAACACCAGGCATTTATGTATGTTTGCTAGGGTGGGGGGAAATGTAAAAGGATTTGCTGGTGAAGCAATGAGAGGTGGATGCTCTTGGGGACTGATTTAATGCTCTGCAGCTGAGCTTCAGAGATAAGAAAATGCTGCACTGCATTACAAAAGGCATTGACTAGTACAAATAGGCATAAGAATTTCAATAGCATTTCAAAGGAATATTATAATCAGAAGCATGCTAAATCAATTCTTGAATGGCAATTTTTGACTTGCATAGCTCAGATGTTTCTCCTGGCAACCTTTCCTTATGTCATTATCACTTACTAAAATTTGATACCATCTACAACCTGAGCTTGAATTCCTGACACACACTACCACAGAAGTAAATATTACGCCAGATTAAAGAGTAGCATGTTTTGACAGTTATGTAGACAAACGTTCCTCTTTTACAACAAGGAAGTCTCAAAAAATATGTAAATACTTAGGCAGTTAAATTGTGTGCAACTTGTGCACAAGGGAAATAACTAAAACACATAGCCCCAGGCTGTTGCAATGCCTTTGGTTATGTTTAGCTCAGTCAAACAGAAGAGAAGAATTCAGCTCCTTCCAAGTAACTTCATGCTCATTCCTGACTGGAAGCTGTGAAACTTCAGGCTGTGATACTCTCTGATCTCTAGTTCAGTGCATGTGAGCAAAGAGCTGCACCAGAGACCTCACATGTGTTTTGAAGTAAGAAAGAGAAAATATTATTTTGAGCCATGATTCAATCCATCACTAGTGAAATCTGTGCTCCTGGGGATATAAAACTTCTGCTAGAGCTCAAGTCTTGTCCTAAATTCCCATCCACGGATTCTTCTAGTGGGCAGTCTGGCCTTGTATTACTAACTCCGGTATAAAGGTGATTGAAATTTGCTTTCTGTTAATTAAATCTGTTAATTTAAAATCTCATCACAATTTAAACTGGTTATGACGCATATTTTGTTTCTTAGGCTGAACTTTTTCTCTAATTTGTCCACTGAATCCTACCATATACGTGTGGTGGCTGTGGTCAGAGTTATTTTCACATACATGAGTAAAGGTAGAGGTTCTTCTTAAAAAATTTTAAGACTTTTAAAAACTAAGGGGATAAGATAGTAAATTTAGAACATGTATATCAGGTTTTTTTCATGTCCATAGGTACATTCTACTATCACATGATTTGGCATTAAGAACAGCAAACCAAAATTTAAGCAGTTACATGTCAGCTTTCCATCTTTTTTAACTGTGATTTTTATGGAAAGTAAAGAAAAATCACAAAATCCTAATTCACATTTCACTTTGGCTATGCATCAACTAAGTATTTAGACATCATTTACATCAGTTTTCATTTCGTTTGTTGGATTCCTTCTTGATTTTTTCTTCCATTGTTCAGTGGAAGAATTATTAAATTTATGATGATTATTCTTCCCTCAGGTGAAATCAAAGAGCATCAAAGCAGCAAAACTAAAATGTTATATAAGAATGTGTAAAGGTAAGGCTAGTTGATACAAAGACAACAGATGACATCATGTAGGGAGGATAAAGAAGAAAATCAGATAAGGAAAGTATGAAGTAAAGGGAATTTAGAAGGAATTTATTGCATTATTTTAAATTATTTTTTGCTAGACACGTCTGTTGAAATTTTACAATGCATCCTTAATTGTCTGTTCAGGGTTGCTCTACTGGGTCAGAACAAAAGACATCTTGCTCAGTGTGTTCTAGTAGCAACTAGTGATAGTAAATGTTAGGTAATGGTCAAACTGGATAGGTCAAAAGAGGCAAGACTGCCACAGCTTCATGCTCCAGGCCCAACCAACGAGGAGTCTGAGCATGTATTCTTCCTACTGGCACACATGGAAACACTCGTACAGCACGTACTCATGGACACGCACAGCCAGCTGCACAGATCAATACAGACACACACACAGGGCACTCATGCAGTAATAAACAGAACAATGCCCCTCTGGCCACCCACAATGTACCTCTGTTCCACCGCAGGGTCCCTCTCCAGCTGATCGGCATGAAGGTCCATTAGTGGGAAATACATCCGCATGTACTGTGCAGATCCCTCTAGTTACTGGGCTCAGACCCCTCAAAGCTCCAGTATCTGGTGTCCAGATCCTTGATATCTCCTGTTGCTGGTCCCTGGACACATGTGCTGCTCAGGCTGCAGCCCCCCTCCAGGTGCTGCTCCAGACCCCTTGTAGGCCCTCACACACAAGCCCTCCACATTTCACACACACACAAGTCCTGTTGGCATTCGGACCTCTTGGTGTCTTCAGCACTTGGCCTGGACCCCCTGATCTCAGTCACAATTCCGCTGATCATCGCACTCACACACTCGCACAGTCACACACACACTCACACACACACACACACACACACACACACACACACAAACACCCCTGGCTTCCAAAATCACTTCACCTGCTCACCAATTAGTTCGGTGATCACATGCTGACCTGAGCCCTCACTCTCACTCCTGGCACCCCAGATGCACGGCCCCCAGTGACCCACAGGCCCTGCTGCAGCCAGCTGCCACACCTAGACCTCCATACATACACGTGGAACAGAGAATTACAGCACCTCACCCACAAAAGGATCCAGATGGGTCAGTTTGAATCGACTAGGGGCAGGGCATGACCAGACAAGCATACTGACCGTAAGACCGTACAACTGTCTTTTTTGCCCCTTTTTTTCTAGTCTTCCACACCCATTCCTTCTCAAGAGATCTTGAATTCTCCCTTTTGCCATTTTGATACCTACCCTAAGCAGCACACTATAAGTTCCCCTAGCCTTACACCTGGGCTAAGCCCCGCTAGCCTGAAAGGAGACCTGGAGAGCCTCTGGCACGGAGTCATGGATGGGGGCCACTCATGGGGCTGAGTCCCCTGGTACAGCCTGCAGAAGGTTTGGGCCAGGGGCTCTTTTCTCCGAGCAGGTTATTTGGGTTCCAGCACCTCCTGCTGTGCCTCTGTTCTTCTGTTTATAGAGAACAGCCTGTATCCCATTAGCTAGCAATAACAAGGACAAGTTAACAGTGAGCCTTCCTACTGCCCACCTTTGTATTTTGCAAAAATCATTGCTATAGGCTTTTCCTGGGACAAAGATTGCTTTCAAGTAGTTTCATTCAACTACCAAATATACTTTCTTCCATTAAGTCACTTCTTGGTTTTCCCTTTATATTCTCCTGAGGAAATGTATTCCACAATCTAATTCCATATTGTGTGACACAGTACTTAGTTTGGTTTGAACAAACTGTCATTGGGCACCCATTACTTTTCAGGGTCAGTGAAAAGTGAAAGGGAATTCTTTATTCCCTCTCATTCATTGACTTGTATCACATCGCTCTCTGTTGTCTTCTTTTTAACACTGACAAGCTCTACCTGCTCAGCATTTCCTTCTACAAAACTGTTCTAGTCCTTGGTAAACTTTCTCAGTTCTTTTGGTTTTGTTTTTACTTTCTTTTTTTTTTTTCTTTTGTTAGTTTTATTATACATTCATAAGCCTTAAACTGGATGCATGTACTAGGTGAACCATAAATCTACATACAAATATTTCATCTCCAAGTGTCATTTGTCTTTCTAAGCACTGATGAACATGGAGCTGGTGATTGCAGAAAATAGCCCATAATATCCCACAGAAGTTTCTCCTGAATGCTTTGTATCTTCAGAGTGTAGTCATCACCTACTAGAGTCAAAAAACCCAGGGAGGGAGGAGTAGATATTTTTCCAGCAATTTATGTTCAAAATGGTTTTATTGTTCTTCATTGTTGATATAATATAATATAATATAATATTTTAGCGCCTGCTTACTTCTCATCTAAAGTATGACTCGAGTTTCTTAATAAAGGAAGCCACAAGAACAATCAAAAGTATACCAAATATACAGCACGTCTAGGGATGTGACAGAAATTAACGATTTTCAGATTCCTTAAAGAAGAATAAGACCCTCCATGAAACACATGCCTGATTTCTACATGGCTTTAGCATCATGAATGTTATCAGAAATTAGAAAATATTAAGATTCAGATGGGATTTCCTTTAATATATTTAGTATTAAACCCAGATTTGGGCTACTTAATTTTAATTAAACGTAGCAATAGCATTCCTTTCTCCACTTAGTCCAGTGAAAGTCAGACTCAACCCTTCTGCATTCCTGTTCAACTACAAAGTGTCTGAGTGTCTGCACAGATAACAAGATACAAGGATACACGAGACAGTGGTCTGCTTGGAGTACAAAGATGTAGGATGGTTAATAGACAATTGAAAATTGTCTATCCGTATAATATCATACAACTTAGCTTAAGACAGAAGTAAAGGGACCTCTCCTGATTTTGGATCAGGGGTTGGCAGTTTCTGCAGAGCCACTGACACACTGCAACTTCACACCACTCAAAATGAACTTACACAAGCTTGAAGTTATTAAAGCTAGCCATGGCCAAATGAAGAAGTCTCACTTACTTCCTTCATCACTTCTCCTTATCTTTTTCTTCCTCATTTCTCATGCAGGTACCTCATGGATCCTTGGCTCTGCTTCTTATTGAGACTCTTTGCTAAGTAAACTCATCCATCATATAACTACTTACAATTTTAATCCCCC
Organism: Onychostruthus taczanowskii; assembly: GCF_017590055.1. Taxonomy (NCBI): domain Eukaryota; kingdom Metazoa; phylum Chordata; class Aves; order Passeriformes; family Passeridae; genus Onychostruthus; species Onychostruthus taczanowskii. Next base: position 9,292,735 of record NW_024496525.1, on the reverse strand, counting down.
AGGGAGGTTTCTCTGAAGCTTGTAAACTGAGTCAGTTCCTGAAGGTGTACCATTGATTCAGAATCAGTTCAAGTGTGAGGATTTTCCCCTACAGAATCACCAACTCTATTTCTCATATTACAATACATTTTTTGGAGATGATTCACAGGAAGAAACTTTATTTCCCACTACTATTGAGGCTGTATTATTTACAACATATTATGACTGAATTAATTCTGGTCTGCTGCTGCTAAGATAGAGAAACTACAGCCTTTCCTTCCTAGTGAATTTTATCAGTTTCTCACAGCCTTAATCAAAAGCTTTGAGCTTTTGTCTTCAGGTGACTCTTGGTTAAAGAAGGTCAAACGCCCATTCATCATATTCTGGGGAAGGGACTATGACTGGAATGACTGCCTCGAAGAGAGCAGACACAGAGCTCTAGAGGGACAGCACACCTCTCCAGACTGCTGGCAGTGCCTGGGAGGGAGGCTGGAGCAGGCAAGATGTACTTGTTTGCAGGAGGCATGACCTGGCTGAGGAGCTGTGTTGCCAAGTCCAGGAACTGTGTGAGCAGCTGTGCAGGTGGTACAACACCAGGGAACTTCAAAAAGATATTGACAAGGTCTTCAGGGAGACCCTGCAGAAATCAGGGTCTTCACATCTTAATTAGGATGTTACAGCCTAGTTAAATAGGTGACTAGATAAGTTAAAACTGGATAACTGAGTTCTATGAGTAGTGCCACTGGGCCAGTAAGAACTAGAGTATTGTAAGAGGTCCATGGGGGACCTCTACTCTTTAGCATCTTTATCTATAGTTGGTTTCAGAAGGGAAATAATCTGTCTCATTTTCCTTTGTGCTCTAGGTCCCTAGGCCACATGCCTCTTTAAAAATTGACTTAAATTTAAGTGTTGGAATTAAACCTCTGAGGTCAAAGAGTTTTTCTTGGTGTTTAACATCATCATGGTCCTGTTTTACATGAAGTAATAAAGAAGAAGATTCCCTAAGAGTGTGTCCAATGCACATGTGCTTTCCTTATCACAGGTTTCGAAGTAGACCAAAGAAGAACAGGGACATTTTTCTTGTTATTTGTGCTTACAACCTGTAGTACGAAAAATGAGTGGCAGAAACAATCACTTGTTTCGAATGACCCACTGTTTCAAAAGAGTTTATGCTTTGGGGTCACATTGCTTGAACTGGCCTGTGCAAGAGAGTTTTAAAAGTTAGGTGATATTAAGAAAAAATGAGCAAAAGAAAATTATCAAAGAAAAAACAACCAAAACAAACCCCACCACATTAAGATGCTCAAGTGCAGCAAATAAAATGAGCCAACCTTTGTAATCTTCAGCATTTACATTAAGTTCTAATTGTGGCACTCCAAACAGAAAAATACCTAAAAATCTCGTTCCTAGATATTTGTGATGAGTAGATTCTGGCTGGATGCCAGGTACCCAGCAAAGGTGGTCTGTCACTCCCTTCCTCAGCCAGACAGCGGAGAGAAAATACAGCAAAAGACCCCTGGGTTAAGACAAGGACAAGATCACTCACCAAATACCACTGGGGGCTAAACAGATTCAGTGCACGAAACCTCATTTACTGCCAATCAAATAAGAGTAGAGTAAAGAGAAATAAAAGAAAATTTTCCATGCCCATCCCTTTTTCCTGTGCTCAACTTCAATTCCAATCTTTTGTACCACCTTGCCCTCCAGCAGCATGGGGGGACAGGGCATGGGGCTGTGGTCAGCTCATCAGACACTGTCTCTAATGCTTTTTCTGTAGGGAGTACTACTCACACACTGCCTGTGCTTCAGCGTGGGCTCCTTCCCAGGGGAGAAGTCCTCTTCAAATTTCTCTAAGGTGAGTTCACCCACAGGCTGCAGTTCTGCATGAACTGCTCCAGTGTGGGTCTCTCTGCACAGGGTCAGTCCTTCAAGGACAGGCTGCTCCAGTGTGCAGCCCCCACAGAGTTTCCAGTCCTGCCAGCAAACCTGCTCCAGTGCAGACTTCTCTCTCCACAGGTTCACAGCTCCAGTGAGGGCTTCCACCTGCCCCATCACTGGTCTCCTCCACAGGCTGCAGGTAGATCTCCGCTCCTCCGCTGTCCTCTGTGGACTGCAGGTGCACTGCTGCTTCACCATGGTTTGCACCATGGGCTGCAGGAGAATCTCAGCTCTGGTGCCTGTAGAATCTCCTCCTGTGCCTTGCTCTGCCCTACCTTGGTGTCTGTGGAGCTGTTTGTTTGTGTCACATGTTCTCACCCCTCTGTTCTCTGGCCACAATTTCTCTTCTGCAGTATTTTTTTCCCCTCTCTTAACTGTTATCCTGAAGGCACTGCCACTGTCACTGGTGGGCTCATCCCTGGCCAGTGGTGTGTCCGTCTTGGAGCTTGCTGGAATTGTCTCTGTTGGACATGGAGGAAGTTTCTCTCAGCTTCTGTCAGAAGCCACTCTTGTAGCCCTCACTGCTACCAAAACCTGGCCATACAAACCCAATACAATATGGCACACAGAGAGAGGATTCAGAAGTCTCAAACCTGTAAAGCAAAGCTGTGATAGAAATGCTCAAAGGCACTCCCAAGACTTTAGAAAACATTGCAACATCTGTAGTCTACCTCTGTTTCTCAAATGCTCCAGAACTGGCAGCTGCTCTTAGTCAGAAGTGACCATTAAATATATCTTACAAATTGTGTTGGACTTTAAATATTCATTGTTCAAAACCAGGCAGGCTATCTTTCCCAAAATGTATGGTAAAGTAAATATAAAATATTGTGTTCAGTCAGAAGATAATGCCAATACAATTATGTATTTGTCCAGAGACCATTCTGGTTTCGGTTCAGAATTATTTTATATAAATAATATTTTTCTTGGACTACTTTGAAAGCTTACCTCTAAGTTCCGTGACTTTATTATGTTTATTGCTTGCTTCACTTTCCTATGAAGCCGAAGGCAAAAACAACATCTGTCAAAGCGAAAGATTTCCAAATCAGGCCTGCTACATCCAGGCAAGCTACATCAAAATAACAGGCCTTCCAGGCTTGGCACGCTGAGGGAGATCTGTGCTTTAGAAGTATTTGGCAGCCATGATTTTTACTGCTTGTCAGCAGCAGATCAGTGGACAGATAAGCTCAATGAGTGGCTGATTAGTTGATCCTTCAGAAGCCATCCCACAATATTGCCAGCCATGCCAGTTATCACCTCTATTTTTTCTCTGTGTATGGGGATTTTTGGGAGCTACAGCCATGAATCTAAAATCCAGCTGTGTTTGTTCAGTCAGATTTTCTTCTGGACTAATCAGAAAGATTCTTTTGATTCTCAGAGAACTTGCTCAACCACATTTGACTCCCCTTCAGTGAGTGCATTGCATCACCTTAGACACTACTGGACAGAACTGCTGGGTTACGTCTATTCCCACAGACTTTATAAATTACTACATCCACTACATGTAAATTCCATTGATTATCTAATTTTATTGCAGGATGTATTACAAAACTATTGAGAAGACTGAAGAGTGACTGGAACTTCACAAGCATAGTGAGAATTCTCTCTCTTTAAAGACAAAACCTTTGATCTTCAGACCTGCCTGAAATGGGAGTGTGAGTTGGAGAAAACTGGATAAAGGTCAATTAAAAAAAAAAAAAAAAAGAAAATAGGCAAATAGGTGGAAAATTTCCACCCTTAAATAACAATTAGAACTGAATGAAATTTGTAAGACAAATATAAAGGCTGTTCTGGAATCATGCATTTCCTTCTTATTTGCCCCTCGTTTGTCTAATAGCAAGTTTTTTTTTATTTCCTGGCAGAGGCTGGTTGAAGTGTCTTTCATCCTCTGTAGCTGGTAGCCATTTTCTCTACAGTTGTTCCCAATTCTTGGGCTTCTTTCTCAGAGGTAGAATTTCTTTTCATACTTTTGATGTCATTAGTGGCAGCATTGCCTTTGAGACACAACAGTTCTGTCTCTGCAAGCAAAAGGTTTCCTTTGCAGAAATATCAGCTCCAAAAAAACTAACTCCTTGAGCACCTGTAAACACATCCCAGAAGATAGAATTTTTAAGACATTTTCAGTCTAAATCATCAAAGCTTCATAATCGGAATATTGCTTTCTCCTGGGTTTGGGTTTTCTAATATGATATAGAATAATATTTGGTTATCGAAAATTAAATAGTACATCTTTATTGCACCCCATTGTAATTGTAACACATAAAAAAAATTTTGGAAATTTCAGTGATGGAAAATTATTTTAGAAAATGCATGCTAGACTGACATTAAAAAAAGACTTAAATTTTCTACAAATACATGCAAATCATACAGGGAGTTTAGGGAAAAAAAGAAAAATAAATAAAACAAAAGAGCCCAAACAAATAAACAAAAAAAAAAAAAACCCAGTACATTTGACTTTTCCTATTTTATGCTAAAGATGTTAGGAAATATGTATTTCTGGTTTAAAGAAAATTTAAAAAAAAAACCTTCAAATAATGAGGAAAACCTTCCCATGGCATTTAAGCTTTTTTTTTTTCTCCCCCTCATAACTCCACACGATGCAGACCAATCTCTGGGCCAAGTTCTGAAATTCCTACTTGTTTCTCCAGAAAAGATACAATGCATTCCTTCTGCTTTTGCATTACCAACTGAAAGAGAAGTCAATTTCAACAGAGTATAACCATGAATGAATTGAAAAAGAATTTCAGAAAAGAAAAAAACAAGGGGTCTGACTAGCTGTGAGCAAATGCCAAGAGGACATGAAACCTTAGAACATATCACATTCAAATGCACATTCAAAGCAGATAATTCAAATTTCATTAACTGGCCAAGATTTTCACATTCTTTGTCCCAATTCAAAGTACTGACTGTAGCATAAAACTTCTATCAAACAGAGATTTTAACATGGAATGTCAATAATCTCTGTTTCAACTAGGAAAACCAAGCTCTTCACAGAACAAAAAAAGCTCTCATTCTAAAGATTTTGGCAGACCACTGTCTATGGCAAACTGCTAATAGCAGTATTAATCTGTCCCCCGACAGAGGGATAGGTAGTACATTGTCATTTCATCTCCACCAAAGAGCATAAGTCAAGACCTCAGATCCTCTCTAAATGTTTTGGTTTCTTTTTTTCACATAAAGAAAAGGTCTCCCTAAAGATAAAGAGACTTTGATACTAGAGAATTTTTAGCACTTCCATGTCTCCATCTCTTTGTGGAAAGAGCATCATGGCCACTAAACTCAAACCTTTCTGTCCATTACTGCAGTAGAAGACATATGAATGTGTCAAAAGCTGTTCATATTTCTTTTTTTTTTTTAAATGCATCTGTCAGTTTTAGGAAAGTTATCTGTAATCCAAAGATAGCTTTTGTTTTCACTCTCAAATTACCTCAGGTGCTAAAACTTAATCACATCTTTTTATTTCATTTTTGTTCCATAATAGCTTGCCACATTATCTGGTTGGAAATTTTTAAGTGGTTTAAACAAGTTACAGTACCTGGCTGTTAGAAATAATTGTGGAGTGAATGTGAAATCTGTACATTCTTTGATGAAGGTATCACAGTGTGCCATGCCCAACTGATTTCAAGACTCACTTGGTTTTGAATCACTTTAAAATTTTTAGGCAGTTTTGCCATCAATTCAAAAGGAAAAACTGCTGATTCTTGCAATCTGTATAGAAGTACTAACCTTTGGGATTTTCCATTGACAAAGTTGTTTCAGACTGGATTTGTATACTCTACAACACTGGATTTTATATGCATCTTCTGAAGAAGCTAAGTTTCATAACACAACCATTTAAGAAGTCCTACATATTTTAAGACAACTTTTGTTGTCTCACAAATAGATTTGAGGTCAAATTATGAACCTATCCTTCTAGGTGATGCTAGGGTACCTCTTTTCTCTAGCAAAAAAGTGACAAAATTAAATCCGTAAAAAAATTGCTTCCCTTGCTCTCATGTTTCTCCTCCTGTGAGTACTCTGCTGTCAGGCACACTGCTGGCACTGGTGGGACCCTGACGTCCTTACAGAAAAGGAAGCCTCCTTGTCCTAATGTCAGACTGCTTGTTCGTGGCAGAAATATCCTTCACTCTACCACTATTGCTGAGCTTCCAGAGTTAAGCTGTGTTAGACAACAGCTGTGTTGTCTAAATGGCAACTCGTCATCATCAATGCTGTTATCAATATTGAGCATAAGAAATGTGCAAAAGCTAAGATTTTTTATTAGTTCAGGTGATCTACTTTAACTCCCAAAATGTCCTATTGCTTAGCAGACTGAGGTCACTGTGCATTCAGTAAATCTCAAAGGACAAAACAGTGTACCTTTTATGTCCTCATCAGAACAAAAATTATCTTCAGAGCATACAAGTATTTTCAAATACCTGAGAAGGAAAAGTGAGAATGCTGGAGCCCATAAGGTTAAGTGAGAATTTAAATCATTATCTGGATTACTGACCACACTAGTTATAATCTGAAAAATGGATGCTCTCTACACAGAAAAACAGTCAAAATAGCAGACACTCAGATTTCTATTGAACAATATTCAGCTGCAAAATAAAATAAACTATTCAAAGGAAATACTGGGTTTTGGACTGCTTCTTTCATCCTCTATTTTACCCAGTAGACTGTAATGACCTTTACTGCTGTTGGTAGACACCACGGGTCTTTCATCCCATGAAGGTAAGATTTGCCATTAAATGGAAAAAGAACATGATCCTTCAGAAAAAATGTGGCATATCTTTAGCAATTCAAATATTTGATGAATTTGTTTCAAACATTTGATTAAAATGTTTGACTTCCTCCAGAATTAGGAACTAGGCATTACTATAAAGCCTTTAGTCAGATATGGCAGGCTAATTCAATGATGATACTCACAACTATGTGGAAAATTATTGAGAAATCCCACTACATAGACTAACAGGAAATAACTTGAACAAAGAAGCACCTGTTTTAAGAACTGCACTATAAGATTGTCACAGTTTAAATTGTTGACTGAAACTGAATTTGACACACTTCCTAGAATGTACTGTTCTTTCTTCCTCAAGTTGTTTTGACATTAAACTATGATCATTTCCTAAAATAAGGGAGATGTTTGGTGGCCAGGAATACTGAAGCAATTTTGGGGTCAGGGGTGGGGAGAGAATGGTGATAAATATTCATTAAGGGATTTTCTTTTCAAAATCATAGTTTTATCATCCTAATTTATAGGGTAAACAAATGACCTTGCCTTTTCCTGAACTTTCTACAATTAAGACTTGGTGAAAGGCTCCAATAGTTTTAATTTACAAGCACATGCAATACAAAGTCTCTGAATCCTGAAGTTGTAAAAATTCTATCTGGCAAGTCTCCTGCAATTTGAGATTGAATTGCCAACCACTAACTGTTGCAGCTTTTACTGCTTTAGGCACTGACATTAAAATCCAAGGAATGTATCTTCTGCCAGAAAAGGATCTTATCCCATAATAATGGTTCATCATTATGGTATTTTTATGCTACTGAATATAGCATATTCTTTTTAATTAATATTTGGACTCCTGATATATAGTTTTCATCTATGACTCATTTAAAACAATAACATTCATTCTCTTGATTTCATAAAATAACATTCAGATTCAGCTTGTATTTAATACCTACAAATAAAGCATTAAAGCCTCCAGGCAATGAATAAAATTGGGGTGGTAACAGAAAATGCCTTGAACTTTACAATCTGATCTGGAGTTTTATCTGAAGAAAAGCAAATTAGGATTATATCACACAATATCAGCTGTGACTCTCTAGCTATTAGGCATAGTTTTGACTAAAGTAAAGTTGAATGGGTACCTGGTTCAGATAAAATAATGTCCAAACTGACTTTTTGTTTAGTGTTAAAATTAAAATTCTTCAAGCAACTCATCTACCTACCTCTGGCATCTCTAACTTGTATTGTGAAATTTTCTAAAATCTTACTGGATCAATCTTTTTAGGTAGTTCTAAAAATCTCACTTACTCAAGCTCAAGTCTTTTTATTCAGATTAATGGATGTTTCTTTGAAGAAAACTTCTAAATTATTTAAGGTTGTATTCAATTTTGCTTTAAATCAGAGTTCTTGGAAAACTCTCAATTTATTGTTTATCCTGCATTAACTCTAATGCATATTTTACTAACATTACTGAAATATGCCTAGAATTTTTTTTTCCTAATCTTCTACATTCTTATTCTTTCCATATAATGTACAGCATAAGGTGCCAGAAGTTTTCAATTACAAATGGAAATGTCAGGACATGTGAGCACCTCAGCCCTTCTTAGTGTCAGACCTTCTCAGCCTTTCTTCTCTTAATGAAAGAATGTGTGTTCAACATCGTAATGCAATCTGCCTTGCTGCTCCTTATTAGTGAACCCCTCCCAACTCCTACTAGAAAAGCTGCAAGGAAGAATTTTAGCTAACCTTTTACATTTTCTTGAAATTTTGGAAGCAGAGTCTCATGATTTCTGCATCTCTTATCACAGAGAAAAACAATAGAGATGCTGCTGTTCTGGTAAATTATTGGTAAACTGGCAGCTGGATAACACAGACAAGAATAACATGGATTTATAAAGAACTTCAGCAAAAAAAAATCACTTTCAGAGTGGAAAAACATTTCAATATTATGTCATATATCTTTCCTATGTATTTTTAATAGTATGATATACTGATACTAGCTGAAGAAGAAGCAAATGTACTGTTTATGGAGTGTTGCTTACACAGTATATTAAAATGGTTTAAAAATTAATAATTTAGTATAGTTTCCTGAAGATCCAAGACTCAGTTCATCACACTGTTTTAATAACTTTTCCAAGCTGATTTCTGACAAAACTATCAGGAGGTAAAGACATCATTAAGACATTACATATCTACAAACTTTACAGAGATAGGCCAGTAGTGGAGAGAACAGATCTTATTAATGCATTATTGAAGAACTTTACATTTACATTAAGGAAACAGTGGACACAAATAAATTACTAATTCTGCTGCTTATGTAGCAACTTTTTGATGTTTCACTATCAGACTTCAGCGAAGTGACATGAAAATACCAAATATCGTATTGTCTAGGTATGCAATTATTTGAATGTTGAAGTTCTATTACATGTCAAGTTTAGAAATTCAGTGCAGAATTTTATGTACATGATGTGTCACGTGTTTGAAGTTGAGTGAGGAATTTTAATGGCACTCATATCTTAATATATTACAGAATTTTTGACTCATTTGAAATGCTAGGGAAACAGTCACCTTTTAAATAAATACTCTTATAAGATATGCTTTACTTTCAGAAATACCACCATGGATGTTATCAGTTGAGAAATAGGAATTAATCAAAGGAATTGATTAACAGGAACAATGTGGTGTCTCTACGTAACCACAGTGCATTTTTATGCACTTTCAGCAACACAGAGGAATTTCTGTGGAACACCATTATCTATGCTTACAGCACATGACAGAACTGCAGGAATGTGCAGCTTCAAGGACTATTATAACTACCAGATTAGAGTGCTGTGGAGATCCTTCTGATGCCTACACCTGGTAGCCTTATGAAATTCTATGTGCAAATGATTTAAATGAAAAAAAGTGCATGGATATTGCAGTACTGATCCGCACACAAGAATGAATTCATTTCAGGCAGAGCAGGTTCTACTCTCACCTGTAGTAGTTACCAAGAGCCTGTATTTGATAATTTAATCTGTAACTGAGAACACCAATTAATTGCAACCTATTTCTCAGAAGTTTGTACTTGAAAAAATATTGATTGATAATGGAGAGCTTGATCTCAAGTGATTACCAGTGTTCAGATGTTTTCTAGCCACTGCCCTAGAGTAGAAGGGGAAACAAAAAAAAAAAAAACTGATAAAATTTATGTAACTCTTTTTAGTCATTTCAAAGAAACACAAATAATCCAGTTCCGTGAAATTTCTGATAGATAAATTATATATTAATAATTACAGAAGGAAATTAGTAACCAGAAAAAAATTCAAAGCTCCACAACAGAAGATATTTTGAGGCTTGTCCCAGTTTGAGCTACTGTTACAAAATGAAACCCTTCTCAAACATATTTTCTGAGTCATATAATAAATATTTCATCTGAGATAGAATTTACCAAAATATGGCATTATATGGAAAGTATGTGAAATGTACACAAGGCAAGGCCACTAAAACATAAGCTTCTTGTCTCAACAGGATTTTTCAGCCTGGCCTAAATCTGGTATCCTGACACTGACTCCTTAAGTAGAATATATCCAAAGGAGGATCTGGGCCACAGATTTTAGGGGTTTTTTCCTTCAATATAGAGAAATATTATGCATCTGTAAATCTCAACTGCAAAGTGATTACGACTGAAGTTTCTACAAAAGATTCACAAAAAGTTCATCATTCAGTGATCTATGAAAGAAAGTCTTCACAAATTTCTTATGGCATTCTTGAATACAGACTACTGAGAATTGAGATTGATTTGATCTGATTCTAGCTGAAAACATATTTATCAATTCTGATAAAAAAAACCCTCCAACTAACTAGGCTAACTAAAAGCTAAGAACACCTTAAGGTATCTTATGGATAATACAAAAACTCTTCGGATTGTGAGGAGCATTAAACTTTTATGTAAAGCCTGTGCTCAAATTTTCCCCTAACCCCTCTTTTTATCTCTGGAGAAATATAGTGATTGACTCATCTGTAAAATGCACACTTACCTTATGAAGGTTTAAATGACATCATGTACTTCAAAGCAGTTTAGAAAGCTCTAATTTTTTCTTTGGCAAACACACATATAAATAATCATGTGGGGTCTGAGTTAACCTTTTGTATTCAAATGCTGATGAATCAGAGAATGAAACACAGATCACAACTGGCAAAAGTGCATATCCAGGATAATTGGATTATTTTAATTATGTTCACTACGATTCCTCATAAATCTCTCAAAATTACGTTAAAAATACGTACCATAATAGAGCAAAAATCTGTTTTCATCTGAAAAAAATCATGCTGTAGTGTATGTAAAACCAAGCCATATTGCATATTTATCATTAGTCGTTCACAACAAAAACCAGCTACATTTTTCTATCCAGTTGATTCAGTTTGGGGTATTTAAGGTTTTTGTTAATTTAAAATTGTCTTTTCCAAAAATCTTCACATTTCTTTGATTAATAGATAAATATATTATTTCACAAGACTTGTATTAGAATACTCATAGTTTCTTCAATCTTCTCCAGTTTTGGGCCTAAACTTGTTCCCATTGAATTTAATACATTTAACCTACAGAATTTTTCCTCCCAGGTACTTAAATCATCATTCTCACAACTCCCTGAGTGTAGTTCAAATCTTGTGACTGACTGCACGATTTAAATTTCAACCTCCATTGAATGGTAGGGTTCACAAATCAGTCTCTTTTTTTTTTCCCCATTTTCCTCTTCTTTAGTTTTTAGAGTCCTGCAAACCTTCCAAGGCTGACAAGACCTCTGTGGAGCAAATATAAGCTTAGCAGCAGTAGGCTGCTTTTTTCCATTTTTCATTGCCTTCTGTGGGCTTGAAGGCAAAAACACTTCATGAGCCAGAGGCTGCAAACTCCAGGTCTAAATTCCTCACGGAGTGGGAGTCTGAGCCCTTTCTCAGATACCAACTTGCCCAGCAGGCAAATGTTCTCACACCTGGTTGCAGCCCGAACTTGTTAGAGGGTCTCAGGCACCCAAATTCTCCCTTGCATCATTCCTCTGGGTCAGGCAAAGATCCGCAGACATACAAAAAATCTACTGCAGCCCAGTTTAGCAGCAAAAAGATTGGGCTCAGAGCTTCTGAGGCTTAGCTGATGGCAGGGAGAGAGTCAACAATACAAATGTTTGAAGAGGGCCATGGCAAGGACTTGGGGGGCACAGACCCACCTCCTGGCCCCTGTTTCCTTGCACAGAGTCATGTTACACCTCTGTCTGTGCCCATGCTTTCTAGATTTCTTGTGGTGAGGGACAATTTAGCCAACTGCTAACTCTGGGTTAAAGAAACACTGTCCAAAATGGTGTCTGCTGTTTAAAGGCTTCCTCACACAGAATGTTTGTGTAATACACTTCCCCTCATGCACTCCAGAATTTTTCTTTCTAAAGATTACGTTTTATTAATCTCAGTCTTCTGTATTTCAATAATTTGAAGTCCTCCAAATCTGAGGAAAAGTTTATTGCAGCCATTACTTTAAAAGAGCAATTAACAAGTATAGTGAGAAAAAAACAACAGAGCTCAGAAGGTTCTTTGTATACAGCTATTACAGCATAATATTTATTTCTTAGTTCTCTTGTCATATAGACAGACAAGCTCTTAGATAATGTTAAAATAAATTGCATGCAGTCCTGTCACCATTCAAATTAGAGAAACGCTAGCAAGCAATTTTTGTCTCACTTTCTATTTTCCAGTTACAGATTCTTAATTTACACCCTTCCACTTCTTAAAATAGAAAGTTACTTTTAAATACATACCAAAAATTGACACATTTCCTATGAAACATTAATTAGAATCGTATTCATTTCATTCAAAGTATTTTCATGAATATTTATCACTTAAAAATATCATTCCTTTTATATTTAATGTTCCCAACATTAAATTTGTGTTCCTAATCTACATTTACTCTTGTGCTTGCCAAGGGAACACCTGCAGTTCCGTTTCAGTGATGAAAGGAGCCTGTTCCTTTGTCTGTAGGTCTTCACTTCTCATTATCCTAGTTACATTTTAAAACATAACAAACTGGAAAAATGAAGCATGAAAGTGTTTTCTGGGTTGTTTTAATCAATGTGCAGGCAGATATGCTGCTATGGATTGGTGAATTGCAAGAAATGTATATTTTAGTTGCTTCCTCCCATGCCTTGCCACCATATTACTGGTATCACATTTACTAATGGGAAGAGAAATAGGAAACCACTTGTTAGTTTCTCACAGCATGGCAAATGAAGCCTACATAACCTCTTCACACCTACAGCACACCTGACACAGACCACGTATCTTATGTAGAACATTAACTTCCTCCAGCTTCTCTTTCCCCCATTGAGTTGCACAGGTCTCATTCCTGAAAGGAATTTGGAAAATTCAGACTTCAGAACATAAACCTATTTTTGACCTTTCTAGTGAGACCATCAAGAACTGTGGCCATTAAAAAGTGTGTTTTTTTCATGTGAAAACAGGAAACAGGGACAAGAGGTGAACCATACTTTGTCTTCATTCCTAACTGAAGGGAAATAATTATATTTTTGCAATTCATGTTGCAGTATTAATCTGGGCTGACGCCAATTGGACCTAATGGACTAACCACAGGTCACTCCATGACACACATCCAGGCCAAAATCTGGTGGTGTTCTGCAGCTGGAGCTCCCAGAGAGATCAGCCTTCCACTGTCCCCTCACATGCCGTGGGTGATGTAACTATAAGGATATAAAGATGTCCTGCTAGATTGACCATGCGACGGTGTGCTTTACACCAGTGTAAGACTAAATACACTCTTGCATTCTCATGGTGCCTATCAGCAGCTAATTAAACATTTAAACACCACTCAGGACATTTATACTGTCAAATTCTGGTGCTGAGTTTTGTAGCACTGACAGCACCACTTACCAGAGGCAGATGTCTCTTATGGAACTTCCTCTCATATGCTACTTGCTAGATCCCAGTTTTATTGACCTTCAGAATGAAACATAAATCAGCACATATTGTTTTGTTTTCATTTGCAGCCTTTTGGGAGGTTTTCTGTTTCATCCCAAAGCAGCTGCAGCAGTTCTGTGAAGTGTATTGATGTTACTGCTGTGTTATTTTTAAGTCATATTAGTGTTCTGTGGCAGCCGCTGTCAAAGTAGTATCAGCTATATAAGTAATGAAAAAAAATAATTAAATCTGATTTTTGCTATAAGGATGGCATAAGCTTTTAACAGCATTTTTGAAGATTGCTTTTAAATGTGACATAACATAGCAGGTTTCTAAAAGTGATGTGTAAAACTATTTCCTGTCAAAATAGCAAAAATTTAGAAGTCAGACCAGGTTACAGTGTCTAGCAGTTTACCTCTAAAATTACATTTGTTAATTTTTCTGCTAGGAGTTTGACCACTGCCAAGGAATGAATAAACACCTGCCAAAGCCCCTCTCCCTACCAAGAACTCACAGAAATGGTGGTAGGCAGCCTTGCAACTACACATGCATAAGAAAAAATCGTTTATGACTGTGCTCTTTGCCAGTATTCTAACATCAGCTGTTCATGGTGCACTAGTATACTACTTGAGTAAATTAAACCCTGAGATGAATTATTTTATTAAATGAAAATCTTTTGAATTAAACTGTTTTGTCCACAGAAGAACAGAAACTTATTTTAGTGAGCAGAGATACTCATTTGGTAAAATATATTTCTTGTCTGTTACTCTTCTGTGCTTTCTTGCAGACACACTAAGAATATACAAATTATCTCATTGCTGTTCTCAATAGTTTAATAATCTGGCCTCACTGGTGAGTTTGCTCTGTAGCATTCAACAGACAACAGCTGTTGATATAGAAAATTAAATAAAATGGCAAAACTGCCTTGGAATCCTTTCTGATCTAAGAATCACTGCAGTGGGTAGTAACTAGCTGTAGTTTCTAGCACATCTCAGTGATCTTCATCTAAACACATCAGAAAGACAACATGTCAATTTAAATTCCACTACAAAATGCCATTTGAGGGTCTCACTTCAGAGGCTTATAGGATCCAATTAACAAAAAAACAAAACATGCATTGTCTCTCATAATTCAAGACAGGAGTCTACGGTAGTAAACACAAGATGTCTGGACCCCTCAAGCAAAAAGTGCAGTGCTCTCTTGCAACAGAATGGGTGTTTCCAACACAAGTGATCTTCCATTTGACCCTTACGATGACCAGCCCTGGTTCATAAATAAGAAAATGTCTTAATCTGATCATTCATCACATGAACACAGAGAGGTTGACTCACTCAACCTTGTAACATTGCAACACTGAGGAACACAAAATGGCAGATTATGCTTTGTTCTCAATGCAGAATTCAGATTGTGTCTTTCAACAATACTTGACCATGGAGCTCAAAACAATCTGAATCTCATTTCATGTCTTTTTAAGACTGTGCTGAATAGTACACACAAAATAAAACTTACAAGTGTTGTTTTTTCTTTGAGACTGTTTGGCAACCCATAATATTATTTTATTTCTCTATTTTTCCACTTAAAGCTCAGGTAAGGAAATGGCCCTTAAGGGAAAACCCTGTAAAGTTTCCCATTAGATAGATGAAAATAAACTGTTTTGGATATCAGCACTAGTAGGCTGAATAGTGAAGTGAATAGAGTCTACAGATTTGGAAAGACAGAGAACACTCATTCCTTTTGCCAGGGCACAGAATTTGTAAGGTAAAGCCTTTAAGAGGATCTCAGGAAATGTTCATCCCAGTTCTTCAATCCATGAATACAGAAGACATTGGCCATCGGGAGCTTGTGATTTTGTGCTACTGTTATATTCTGTGCAGACATCATCTCTAAAAGGAAGGAAAGATGAATCGTCAGAAAAGTGAGAATGTGAGCATACAGTCCAGGCTGGGTAAGGTCCAAGACATCTGAGGTGAAGGGTTGTCATAATTTCAAACCATTTTCATTGGGATTTTAGCTGATCTGAACATGGAGAACAGCTAAGAATGACTTGACAGTATCTTTAATTCTTATTCCCCAACAGGTTTGCCATCACTAGTTTTAGAAAATGAAATTAACTAAATGAACTCATCTACTTCCTTAGAGTAATGCTGAAATGTGAAGAAATCATAAGCAGTAACAAAAAGGAAAAGTCATACTATCTGAGCAAAAGATACTATATAAAAAAATACAGACTCCACTCATTACAAATATACATGCTTCAGTAATCACTTGTGAGTTAACTTCTCAGAAGTGTCATTTTTCTTTATTCAATAAAGAGTAAGCAATACTCAAAACACTGATATCTAAATATTTTTGTACAAATATATCTTTACTTTGATATTCTAAAAGTAAACTTGTATGCAACATTTTACTTACTCACAGAAATGCTTCTACTTTGTTTAATATGAAATATAATGACTTTAAGCTAAAAAGAAAATCAGAGGCAGTGTCACATCTGTGTGATGCTGTGTCTTCTTTAATGTACACTGGTCTTCCAGGTTGAACATGCAAAATTCAATTAGAGGCTACTAGGAATGACATTTGATATGTAAATCATTCGAAAATTTACAGTCACCTAATTCGTATGACAAAATCTGTGTATGTTTGGGTGTAAAGAAGCATTTTTATGACTTTGCACATGTTCCTGGACAAACATAAATCAGGTTCAGACCACAAGCCAGGTAGATACATCAGTATTACACTGCAATTCCCCTTGTTTATCCTGTCAGAACAGGGGGGAGCACCAGCATGGTGCTTGTCTGGTCAGACATAAGCACAGGCAGAGAAGGAGACTCTGAATGTTCAGCTCACATGTTCAGCACTGCTGAAAACTCTGACCAAGACTTACACAGCTCCCAACTGTCTTTCAAAATGCATTCCCATGTGATCCTTGTGTGCCTCCCCAGGCTCCTGTTTGCCCTTTAGCCAGCAGTGAAGTTATTCTGTAGGGATAAACTTACTCTTATCTCTCCCCAGGCCTGCCATTGGTAGGAAAGGAAGCCAATTGCAGCTATAGATGGGCTGTGGACACAATCCAGCATTACAGACACACAAAATGTTCCAAGATTGGGGTTATAGAAGGTTCCCATGTATCCAAAGGACTCTTTAATAGGTTATCATCATACCAATAATAATTTGTAAAAAGAATGTTGGCACGTAATTTAGGTATTTCATAATTCATGAAAACGAAAAAGAAAATGCCCACAGATAATAAAGTAAAGGGGTGTTTTACTCACACAGCATTTGACAGCAGATATTAGACCATGAAACATAAATTGCATTAGAAATCAATGTTCATCTGCTGGAATAGCTATTGATAGGCTTATATAACACACAATAGTAAATTAAAACTTAGTAGGGGATTTCTAACTTTTCCTGCACAGCTCTAGAATTGTCCAGGCCTATGTTTAATAGATATTCAGCCATAAACAAAGTATTCTTTTCTGTTAAATCAATCTCCACTCAAGATCTAAGATAAAGGCACAAAATGGTACAGTGTAAATTGCTCTAGCATAAGGTGGTAAGCAGGGAAGTATGAATGTTCTTGGTTGTGATTTTGTGGCCCTGCACATAAACAGATCAGTCTCTCAGCTTATGGTTATTGTTCTGAGATAATATGATATGACAGGTCCAGATGTTTGAAACTTGCAGCAATTCACAGAATGGGAGCAATAAATTATGTTAAACTACATATTTAATTTAATTGATAGTGTATCTGGCACTGTCAGAGCTATGGACATTTTAGCTGAGTCTAATACAGAAACCATTACGTGCTCCAGCAACCTTTGCAAGTGAAGTGTGGGAAGCAGAGGGCATTGTTGCAAAGTTGGTATTCTTTCTATCTGTTAGTCAGCAATCTCTGTATTGCATTGCTGTCACATGTTGTATTAGTCTGGATTTCCTAGTCTTGAAATAATTAGCAGAAAAATTCTTTACAAAAAAATCCACCCATATTGTGCAGACTCAAGCTCTTTCATCCCATTCTGAATTTCAGAAATCCATGTAGAACAAACCTTTGAGAGCATGGTATGGACATTGTCTGTTGCACCAAAACCAACTTTTCTAAATAATATATTGTATATCTATTTCTTATTCAGTCACCCTTTATGTCAAGTAAATCCATGAAGACTATTTATCCAGTAATTACTGATCTAAGTGTATTTTATATACCTGTGCACTGTGGCACCACAAGACAACAATTTAAGTTTTATTGTTACTAGAGCTGTAGAGCCATTAAAAGTGAGCTGCTTGATTTTCACATGATTAAGGGGAATTCTCAGTGTCCCTCCTAAGACATAACTCTTCTGTATAAAAACCTGCATATGTGCATATATTTGTCTATTTCAAGTTCTGTCAGAAATAAGGGCTTCTTGAATTGCCTGAGCCATGTGCATGCTAGGACACATTAAAAAGGAGTCTTATTTTTATGGTGGTGATCCTGCCAACAATCATCTTCAAACTATATGCTATTCTAGCCTCTCCACTCTCAACATATGAAAGGATTAGTTCTATCTTACAGCTGGGACAGTTAACAGGACTATTTAACAGACTTGTTTACATTGTTCTTCCATTGGAGGGATGGGTGTTATAACAGACCTTTTCCACTATCTTTAGAACTTTAGGAAAAAAACTTCTTATCAGACCACATTTTCCTGCCTTCATCTCCTTCCTCTGTGTATGAAATGATGCTTCCTCTTGCAATTTACTCTTCTCATTCTCCACTTACACGATACAAGAAAGACAGTAGATTGAAGAACGGCAAATCCAGTTTATTATTCTGCACAGCTGCTGACCTTTTTAAAGCACTTGTGCATAAGACCTTACTGCAGATCACTCAGAAGAGCCCAGGTATTTACCTGGCTCAGAATCAAGCTGCTCTGTTTTCTTCGGGGATGATCAAGTCAGGCACCATCAGAGGCCTCTGCCTTACCTCAGTCTTTTGTAAAGGATGTGATATCAAGGACTTCTTTAGCAATAGAAATAGTATTCTTTGGTATTTAGAGTTATCCAAGACTGTGCACGCTGTATCAAAATTTTCTATATAAAACATAAAATTCCTACTGAACAGTCCATCCCTCAAATCCATATCTCCTGTTTAGAGAAAAGGATTTTGTGTGAGAGGATGTCAAAGACCTTGCAGAATTCTAAGTAAATGACATCTGCGTCATTGTACATCATCAGCGTTATTAATTTCCTAGCCTGTATCAAAAAAAAGAAAAATAGCTTGAGTTCAGTTTCTATTCCAAGACTTAAATCATTGCACTAAAATATTGCTTAAAAATTGAGACTGACTCATTAAAATACTCTCCCAGTTTGTCTGTGAATCAATAATTTCTCACTGAGACAGTTGTGCAACAAAACTTGTGGGGAAAACATTACACAGACTTGACTTCTCTAGCTTAATTCTGCGAATTGATGTGACGATACAGAAGTTCTAAGCTCAAGATACATCGGACCTGCAGGAAGGCAGGCATCCATTAGGCAATTTCCCACTCAAAAAAGCATAAGGCAGATACATTTACTGTAACGTGTCTTAGACAATTTCATGTTGTTTTGCTGTTTATTATTCTCCTTATTGTTACTAAGTAATAATTTTTTCCAGAATTCTGCTTGGAATCCATTTCCTTTTTAAAATCATCCATATTTCCAAGGACAATTATTCATGCTTCAGATACTACTTTTAGTATTGTTTTTAAGAATGCTGGACTAATTTTCATTAACAGACTTCTTTCACATGCAATGTGACCAGATTTATTTTATCTAAGCACCTCCAACCTGTTATTTATGTATTCATGACCATTTTCTGTATTCCTTTTGAAAGTATCTATATAATAATTTTTTTAATTATAATGAAGTTCTTGTAATGTAATGTATTTAAATAGTAATGCTTGAAAATGGAAACAAAGAAATAATTCACTCCTTTTCAATATCAACTGTACTTTGCATGCCGGTCCTGGTAAATGAATATTCCTTTTTCTTCCTCTTATAGAAAAATTCTGGAACTTTGTTACATCAAATGCTGTTTCTTATCTTTACCTTCTGGGGAAATAATTTCCTACTATACTAGTATGACCCCTGCTTTCATTAAAGGACAGCTCTTCTTCACTTTCTTCCCTGTAAGTTTGCCTTCCCAAAAGCCTTTATGTATCAGCTTCTCATGTTTTCTAAAGGTGATTTCCCAAGCACTTTTTTGACAGATATGTATTTTATGATTTCTTTACTTCGTAGTAATAAATTATTTCCATGTATGATGATTTCCCTTTAGATTAGCATCAGTTCTTTCCTAAAGAAGTGATCCCTCCCTCAGCATTAGCGTCACCTTCAGCCCTATGGAGCCCGTGAGATACATCATTAAGCACTTTGAGATTATTTAATAGGGAAGAATGAAATCTCTTGTATCATCTTGAAGTTGTAGAAATGGTACCAGTCTAGAGTGAAATATATTTCTATAAGCAGTTTGTATATGGCATTCTTCTCACCAAACTGTGAAATTCCATATTCTTCTTAAATTCACTGTATTAAGTATGATGACCAAGCTCAATATCCCCTCTGATAACCCCTGACTTATATCTCAATGCAACTTCATGAGAAGTTTTTCTTCCTCTCTTATCCTTCTCACTGTTTATGAACAAATGTATGAAAAGGGAATTTTAAAAAAAATTACAGCCACTGAAGTACTAATTTTACTGAAAAATAAGACTAGGAGTTCAGCCTGTAGGTTCCACAGCAAGGCTGAGGCTGACTATTCTATCAACTTGCTATCTGGGGAATGCCATGCACTGGCCCTCAGAGAAAATCAGAAGTTACATCCAAGTCCAAAGGGCCGTATTTTCACACACATGACTTTCTGGTTATGTCAGGTCAAGAGGTGCCATTTGCTTTTTTACCAAGGAAAAGCCTCCTGACTCGCAGTCCAAGGATCGTAACTCCCATAGCAGCAGATTTTCTTGCTCTTTCCTCTGAGCCACTCTCCTCCTGTATACTCACATTGGCTTAGCAGCACTTCTGAGGCGTAGGCTGAGGAAAGCTGTAAAAAAAAACACAACATCCCACTCACTGCCCCCATCTTGCCCTAGGCTACAGGTTTCTTCATATCTCTGTTCTGACTGGCAAGCCTATTCCAACTGGAGAGGTAACTATGCCATTAATTAACCATTTCTGAGCTAAGCAGATGGAGAATGTGCATTGATGTGGAACTGTAAACAGACACATGCCTATTTCAAAATGTGCGTGAACAGAGGAGACGTATGCACATTTTTATATTGCATAACTTCTTGAGTGCCAAAGAATTTTCTATTCTGAAATCAGGTCTACCTCAGAGCATGCACTCATGACAACTGTTTAAAGAGAGCTTTGTTTTACTGTCCTCTGCCTTTTCTACAATCAAGTGGGAATGAATTTTCCAATATGTTTTGTGAGGCAGTTTTTCGTGCAAAACTCTATATTAGTGTTTTCACTCTCACTTTAACATCCTAATTCTTTTCAGCTATATTTTTCTATTCCTTCAGTATGAAACATATCATAGTTTGATGATCAGAGGAATAGAGGATATAGTGGAAGAAAACCAAACCACAACAACCTTTTTAAATGCTGCTAAATTAATACTCTTTGTTTTGGACGGAATTGTCACTGACTACTTTTAAATCAGTTTCGCTGTACGTCCCTGAAATCACAGTGTCTGTGACAGTAGACATGTTTCCCTGGGATGCAGACTGTTTCCTAGCTTCTCTGTTTGCAAATGGGCATTAAATATTTGTGGGTTTGATTTGTCTTGCAGCTCAGCAATGAGCTGCATTTGCAGCTGTCTTCCTTTAGGCTGCAAAATGGATGGAATTCATTCTGGTCAGAATTTCTTTTTCCTCCAAACATGCACAGCTTTATTAGGACCCTTTTAGGTTTGAATTGGCTTCTAGTTGAAAATGAAGAAATTATTCATTTGGACAAATTTATTACAGTAGACTGTGATTTTTCTTGCCTGTAGTAATCAGTCTCCACTTTTCTGCACCAAACAGGCAGTACATGTCAAAGTTTATAGTAACTGCAAATATTCAGACTTTAAAACTCAGGTTGTCTTATCTAATATGAAAAACAGGAAGAATTTATTTTTTGAAGGCCAGTACAACCCAATGTTTTAATATGGCATCATTAGTGAGGCAACAGGCCTCAGAACTTGGAAATTCCCTCAGGAAATTCTGATAATTTTACCTTAACTCTTGGACTGGAACAGATCTTTTCATTAATATTTGCTGTCATAATTAATTTGAACATATTTGAACAAATTACCCCACAAACACCACTATATGGCTATGAAATGAGTGAATAAGAGTAAGCCTAATTTGGTAAATGAATGGTGAATGAATTTCATCTAACTGATTGCTGCCCCTACGCAGAGGTCTATGGATTCGTGTGTACATTGCTGTAGGGGCAGATGCCTCTCGTTGTTGCATGAACATGTACTCCATTGATTCATGTAATAAGCATGCAAAATTTCCTTTAGCCTCACTCAGTAAGTCTGTATTTGTATGATAACCACAGCTCAGAACTTTTCTCAATCATGCTACCCCAATCTTTCCAATTCATTCACTGGCTCCACCACAGGAAAACAGACACACAGGATTTATTTTCCTTTTTAAGCTCTGTGCACCACTTATATGTTTGTCCAAGACAGCTGAGGATAATGAAGAGTTACATATCAATGGCAATATGTGGTGGCTTTGACCACGGCTAGATGCCAGATGTTTAAAGTCATTCTATTTAAAATCATTCTATCTCTCCCCCTCCTCAGCTGAAGAGGAGAAGCAAAAACATAATTAAAAGCTCTTGGGTTGAGATTAGGACAAGGAGAGATCACTCACCAATTACTGTTACAAGCAAAACAGGCTCAACACTTGGAAATTAATCTCATTTATTAGCAGTCGAATAAAAGTAAAGAGAAAGAAAACAAATCCTAAAACACCTTCCTCCAAACCTCCCTTCTTCCTGAGCTCAAATTCACTCATGATTTCTCTACCTTCCTCCCTGCCAGTGGTGCAGGGGGACAGGGAATGGGGTTTACAGTCCCTTTAGTCACATGTTGTCTCTGCCTTTCCTTCCTCAAGGGAGGACTTCAGAACTATGCAGTTCTTCATGAACTGCTCCAGTGTGGCTCTCTCTTCCATGGAGTGCAGTCCTTCAAGAACTGGCAGCTCCAGCATGGGGTCCCCAAGGGTTACAGGTCCTGCCAACAAACCTGCTGCAACTTGGGCTTCTCTCCCAACAGCTCCTGTCAGGACCCTGCTCCAGGGTGGGCTTCCCATGGTGTCACAGCCTCCTCCAGGCATCCACCTGCTCCTACACGGGCTCCTCCAGGGGCTGCAGGTGCATCTCTGCCCCACCATGGACCTCCATGGGCTGCAGGGGCACAGATGCTTCACCACAGCCTGCAGGGGAATCTCTGCTCTGGCACCTGGAGCACCTCCTGCCCTTCGTTCTGCATTGATCTCAGTCTGCAGAGCTGTTTCCTTCTCATATTCTCATTTCCCTATCCAGCTGCTGCTCTGCAGTGGTTTTCCCCACCTTCTCAAATAGAATATCACTGTGGCACTACCACCACCACTCATGGGCTCAGGCTGGAACAAGCTGGAATACACCCTGTGCCAATTGTACGACTGGGACAAATTCTGCAAATCCTGATTTGGGCAACTCTCAATGAGAAATCTACCTCCATGGACTGCAGAATTTAACTCACAATAAATTCAAGGTTTATTTTATTTACAGATAAATGTGTATGACTTTTTTAAAGGCAATAGATGTTTTACTTGTCCCATAAAGGGCATTTCTACATCCACCAGTCCTGTATGTTTGCCAGTCAGATGACTCCATCATCTCCCAGAATTGCATTCAGCTTAAATTATTGTGAGACAAGTTCTTTTGGAAAAGTTGAGATGATCTAACTGAATACAGCTTTCTCAAAACCCTCTCATGTTCCATCTGCACACTTTCTTGTCTTTTAAAGGAGAGTAGCAAACACTACAGAGGAAATTCTTTGCTGATGACAACGGTGCAGTAGCTTTCCCAATTCCCGCTCCTCCTTCATCATTCCTTACAGGTTGATCTTTACAGCATGTCTAATAGATTAATTTAGTCTCCTTTTAGCTCTGGTAACCTCAATGCCTCATTTTTGGAGAAAAACTTCAGCAGTTACAGCTGCCACATTTTTGTGTGTTTGGTTTTACACATCCAACTAGATTAATATTTCCTGGAACCTCTCTTAAGCATCGGAACTTCTTAAATATTGTGTAGTAAAAAGTGCTATCACTCAGTGCCACAAAGCATTTTGTTATCTGCCAAAGAATTCTTTGTGTAAGCTGGGAAAAAATTACACAAAGACGGGAAATGATTAATAATATATCACTGGGAATAATTAAAATATACTTCCATTCATCAAAAACTCTGCTAATTCAGATATTATGGGGGGGTTTATGAGTCATAACTTTCCCCATCCATGAGATGACCTTTAAGTAGTCCTTTCTTGGTTGGTACAATGACAGACACAAATTTTGTAACATATAAGTACATTATAAGGTATTTCCACTGGTCATTGTTCTAAGTCAAAAAGATAAACAGGATGATGTAGTGTAATTTTCCTTTATTGAGCAACCACTATGCTGTGTATTACTTTCATGATATGAAAGTAGTTAGACAACAGGTAGAATCTATTATTTACAATTGCTATCACAAGAAATTTTGTCTCAATGCCCGGTGTCATCACTTGCAGCATCAGTATCAGTTGCAGAAAAGAAATACATAGAAATTGCCAAGTCAAATTGCATGAATCTGGGAGTAAAGCTTTGGGGGAAAAAAATTAATTTCATCTGTTTTATTAACCCACAAGTATTTTTTCCTCTCTTAAGTCCTCCAGGACCAGCATATCACTGAATTAAAGCTGAGATTTTCCCATATGCAGCAAATTTTCACATGGCACTGTATCTAACATCTGTAAAAGGGATCAGAGATTAGGCGGAGTTTATTCTAGGAAAAGATATTGAATTTACACTGAAAGAAAATCCCCAGACCAAAATCACATTCCTAGTTGCTAGGTCATAATTCTTATCAAGATGAAAGTATCATCAGCTTTTGGGTGACAAGTTCTTATGAAAACCAGGCACCTGTTTAAAGCCTGGAATTTACTGCACAAATCCAGTGATGGCAATGAAGAGAATTAAACCTTAGTCCAGTTTATTTCATAACTATCAGTATTAAATAAAAACCTCAGAGCCCTGAGACAAGCCTTGAAAGAAGTCGCTGCTTTCAGCGCAGCAGAGAAGAGGCAAGGCCCTTTACTTTGGGTACTAAAGGAGCCTCCAGAGCTCCTTCAAACAGGAGAAGCATCTGGAAATTAAGAGCCCCTTGCCTTTGCTGGCATTACCACACTACTCAAGGTACACATTGTGTTACTTTTGAAGAGTGTCCATAAAATCAGGAAATCACAGAGTCCACCTTTCTTCACCTCACTATTCCACTCCCACTGCACAGCCAGCTCACCTTTGATTCTTTCCTACAAAATCCCATCTGCCCTTTTCTCCCCTGCTTCCACTTTACTCCTATTTACTTTTCCTGTTGCCAAGTTTACTTTTGCTCATGGAAAATTTTAGAAGTACATACATCAATATTTGAGACTCAGTTGTTTCCGGACCCCTAGAATACTGTTCTCCCATTATGCAGACTAGGGATTTACTGAAATGCAGCCCACGTTTCTTCCCAGTCCATGCAGAGAATTTCTTTTCCACAGGAACCTAGTGTAAGCACAGAGGGAAGAACTGGTGGACACATGGATCTGGCCTTGGCAAATGCTGGAAAATGGGATAGGTCTGCACTTCTCAAACAGGAACCTAAAGGGTGTTCCCATAACTATACATTTAAATGTTATTTAGAAAACAATTATGATGATGAACATCCACCTACTCAATCTATGTACTCCCCATTAAGCCTACCACATGCTATTTTCTGCATACTTCTGTCTAGAGTAAAACATTATTGGTGGAGGGATAAATAAAGTTTTGATGCCTGATCAGTTTTTCTATCTTCAACTGAGAACATTTTACAGTTTTTAAGATCCCGAAATGTCTACTAAAAATAGGATTGCAATTAAAGTGATTCACAGCCTTCAACAGCCTGCCATCATCCTGCCTCCCAGCTTGCATTCAAAAGTTAAGCATAGAAAGGAATCCACCACAATACATTTTTCATCTTTTTTATTTGCATCAAGATGCAGGAAGCAAAACATCTGCAAGACAAGTCCATAATAAGAGAAAAGTTCACTGTTTGAAATGCCAAGTAAGTTTTGCTGTGTTCTGAATTTCTCTCTTGGTACGTCATCACTATGTGAGACAGGTGAAAAGGAACAATAATGAATTTCCAGTGTCTGGAATATGGAAACTACAAATGGGCAATTTTTACAATCTTTTCTGCACACTTTGCAAACAATCTTGATTCACTTCAATTGCCACATCACTTACAGAATTTATGACAGAAAAAAACTAAAAACAACACATCACACATTATTTGGTGCCTTTTCCCAGTAATACTAAGATAGAATCATAACATTGCCATGTGTGTGTCTCAGCATAATGAATTTTGGCTTGGACTAGTACATAACTTCAGTAAGACAGAGACATGCAAAATGATTAAAATAATTCATGTGAGCATCTGACAGAGACTCCTGCCAATCTACAGATCTGTGATAAAATAACAGCTACTACAGTAAAACAAAGAAGATATATCTGAGATATATCTGTAAAAAAATGTATTCCAGTCTAAAAGTGTAAAGCAACAGTGCACATCTTAGAATTTCTCTCCCAATAAAAATTTGGCATAAGGGAAAAGAAGGCATTCCTATATGGGGTTGGGTTTTAATAACAGGCCTTGAAACACACACGACACCATTTGTACAAATTCAAAATTCTAAATTATCACACCAGTAAAACCTGTGCTCAAATAACAACAAAAATGGAGGTAGAATGCTCATAACCGAGGGAGATAGTCAACTCTATACTGACTAGCCAAGCAGGAATGCTTAAAATACTTCTTCTTTTCAGCATTGTGGCTTGCATTGCAAACTGTGACTTATATTGACCTTCTGGAAACAAGTACAGGGAATAAACTTTACCAAATACCAAAATTTCTTTTCATCTGGATGTCTTGAACACTGGTCTAAAAATCTGTGCCAAAACTCTTAATTGCAACAATGCTCTTTCATCTAATTTTTTTTTTGTGGCTGAACAAAAACAGTGACAGCAGAAAACAAACACAAACAGTCTCCAACAGAGATACTGCTGACTTCATGCTGTGAAAAATACAGGCTCTGTTGGTTTATTAATTCTTGTGAGAGTGTATGTGTAAACACTCAGTGACACAACTCCATGAAAAAGCAAGAAGACAACATACTAAATGTGTCATTGCAAACTATGCTAGTTCATTCCTTACCCATTCATGACTAACAGAAGAAAAATAAACCAAGTCCTAGCTTGATTATACAACCAGCATTTCAGCCAGAGGTCTACAATAAGGTGGCTTCAAAGTTCAGGCACATAAACCACATTTTCAGAGGAGAATCCTACATGAGGACATTAGTTCTGAAGAGATTAATCCACTTTCTAGATTGCTAGTTTTCCCTGAAATACATAAGTACCCTGGAAATAAACCTAGGTTCAGCTCCTTTTACATGATAACATTTGAATCTTTCTCAATAAGTAAAGCTCAGTTTTAGAAACATTTATTAGCTTTGTGTAAGTCAGGTGTGACAGAATAAGAGCATGTTCATGTTACAGCAGCAAAATTTTCCAGCTTCCCTAGGTCACAGACTGGAGCATCTAAGCTGAAAGTCCAATGGGAGAACTACCAGTCTGTGGAACCCAGGGGGAAACGTAGCAAGGAGATGTGAAGTGCACCTAATACTAACATCTGCTCCTCAAAACTGAAAACTGTCTGGACCACATTTGATGAAAATAGCTCAGTCCAATTTCACATTATAACAGGTGTTTGGGGAACAAAAACCGGAGAAGTTATTCTGGCAGAGTTAAGAAGGGTGCGCAAATAGATGACACCAGAAGTAATTCGAGCTGTGGACATCTTACAAAGTAATTTACTATAGCCCAATTCATATATTAAATTCAGTCTAAAAATTTTGACCTTTTGGCTCTCTCTACTGTACTGTATGAATCCTGATGTTCACCATGTCTATGTGCTCTGTTAATATTAAGATTTTGCATGAAGCATAAGAATTTTGTGTTCTATTTCTAACTTAATGGATAAATTACCTCAGGCGTCTTGAGTAGGATCTTGTAAGGGGTTGAGTTTTCCAGACTGGAGTATAAATTTTTGTTTTGTTATTTTTGACATTTTTAATGATTTTGCTTTATATGTACACAGCAATGGGAATTTATGGATCCAGAAATAGCAGACAACCACTTGAGAAATTTTACAGCTACACTTAGATGTAAGTCCCAACCTACATCTAAAATCATGCTTCTCAGAATGACAGATGAGATTCTACTGTTCTTGATAAATGGATGTTAGCTGTGTTTTCCTGCCCCTTTAGGCCTTACTAACTTCCTTAGTGTCTAAGTGTTGCAATACAAAAAATATTTCCAAACTTTGTCACATACAAATTTGTGCTAAGGAAACGAAGGCTCTTGTAATAACTTGTCACCAGACTCTTCTGTTATCCTGGGAATTTTAAAAAACTATTCCCTGGAGAACCCCTTGAATATAAAACAAATGGAAACAAAATATATGGGAAATTCCCTTAGATTATGTTATTTTAAAGACTGACTAGTTCTATATTTGGTATGGAAGAATTCTCACTGGTATACGCTAGAAATGAATGAATAATCCCACCTACAGCTTTTCCTACTCTTCTGCTTTGTGGAGGTGCTGGTGCAGAACAACTGCATCAGCACACAGAAATAGGAGCACCAAATTCTGTGGGTTTATCCCATATAGCTATGCAATACCTGCCGTGAACTACGAATTCTTTTGGATTTTCTCCTGGATTTTCTTTCTTCTTACAATTTCCTATTGTAGATGGGACTGCAATATCTCACTTGTGAAGATTGATATGATTCACCACAGTTAGATTCAAATTAGAGAACTATTCCTTCTAATGAGTATAAAAATTGACACCATTGAAGGCCAATCTGATATTTATTACATGCAACTGCCAGCCTTGCAATGTGTGAGGTATGCATGGGAATATCTGCACATCTGTAAAAGTTCAGCAGCCGCGAAGAGTCTTCTCCTCGTCAACATTTTTGAACAAGATTTTTAATGAATGCAATGAAATACTTGGAGGGTAAACACTAACTGCTGCCTGGAAGTAAATTCAAGATGAAAATCTTTATTGTCACCTCTGCCAGGAAAGAGAGATGGAGCTTCTTCTTGGCAGAACATCCTGAAGAGTACTGCAACTATTATTCAGTGGTGCTCTGCCTCAGTCCTCTTCAGAAAATTGAAGGAAGTATTCCAACAATATGAGACTGCGAACATTTAAATTCTGACTCCTTCATCAAATCACTGTTTCAGTTTTGATAACAGCTGTCTGTATCCTTGTTCAGTTTTACCAGAAGGCATACAGAGCAAAAGGGAGGAAGTGTTGATTTGACACATTTTCTCCTGCGTTATCTTGGACAGAAGTTCTGCATATTTAGAGGGAGCCATGACATACAAAACTTTCTAATTCTGTATTCTCAAGTAGAAAAGTTCTAATATTAGAATGCTATACTTAGACTATAATTAGAATTATTACAACTCTAGCTCTTACCATTAACCAGGACACAATTTCTCTTGTGAGTTTTTTTAAAGGATACTGTAGACCTTTTCCAAAAGTTCATGCCTCAGGGCAGAACTTCTATATAGTCAGATCCATCTTGGCTCTTCTGTCTCTTAAATCCAGCTGCTTTGCACTGTTATTTCATTGTTGGATCTAACTAGGCAAAGGGAAGATCTTAGTAGGCTGACCCTGCTCTTTTTTTTTTCTTTCGTCATTGCTCAATGGATGATGAGGAATAAAGACAACTTTCTTATAAATGCCTAAAAGATTGGTAGGAATAAATTCTTATCAG
Organism: Onychostruthus taczanowskii; assembly: GCF_017590055.1. Lineage (NCBI taxonomy): Eukaryota > Metazoa > Chordata > Aves > Passeriformes > Passeridae > Onychostruthus > Onychostruthus taczanowskii. The sequence continues at coordinate 9,263,032 of NW_024496525.1, read as the reverse complement.
TTCTTTTATATAGTGAGATAAAATTGTTAACTTGGTAAATGACAACATCAGTATGTATTCAAAAGTAAAATATCAGAACACTTTTTCTCCACAAAAACACTAAACAAAAACCATTTTCATCACTTTCTCTCTACCCCTCTAGCATCTTCCTTTCTTAGTTTAAAATGTTATTGTTCCCATAGAGCACAGCCCCTAACTTGTCCGTTTCCAGTCAGTAAAATGAAGATTAAAATTGCTGCTTACATGGCAAAATATCCTGAGGCCAGTGAATAAAAGATTACTATGAACTCACTCTTACTACAAACTGCCTGGTGTATAGCATCATCCCTTGTTCATCCCATGAACATTTCTCACAAGGTTTTTAAACATTTAAAATGCACCTAATGGACCTGTTAACAGATACATTTATCTGGCAGGATTTAGCCTGGATGAGCTTGCCTACTGGCTGGTGCACTTGAACCTCCTGTTCTGAGCTCAGACTGTGAGCCTACAATGCCTTATTGTTTGGCTCCTTATAGGTGGCAATGAAACTGGCATTCAGTTTCCACTCCTGAATGGTTTCCGTGCCACTTTGAAATAGTTGTTTGCTGCTCCTCGTATTATATAACGATCTCAGTTTCAGCATGCAAGAAGGCATGCTCTAGTCAAATACCTTATCTCCAGGATTATATTAACAACTGAACATGAGTCATGCTGGGCATCAGACGTGTTTGTCTATACACAATATGCAGCCAGGACTCTTTTAACAATTAAGCTAAATCTGTTAGTTAAATTTGTTGTCAGCATGTTACTGTATGACTTGGGCAGCCCTTCATTTACTATGCAAGTGGTCCCATCGCACTTCTGTCTACACACAAGTGAACATTACACTGGAAGCTGGAAAGAGTAGATTGCATTACATGATAGAAATCTGGCCTTGTCCAGGTTTAAATTAAGCTTTAAATTAAGATTTTAAAACTGCATGATCAGTGCCTAATAAGCTAGGCTGACCCCAGTCCAGCACAACATTGAATCACGCATAACTCTACGGACACAAGCAGTCCCAGAGATTTCAGTGGAATTAAGTAAGTAGTTTCATGCCTACATCTATCAGAAACCACATTCAGCACTTGCAAATGCAGTCACCAAAGCAAGCTCAGAAGCACTGAATAATGGATACAATGACCTTGAATGTATACCTATTATAAGAACAGCAAGTAACCACAATGCAGAACTCCTTATGTGAACTGTAAGTGATTTGAAAATAACCAATAATATTTTTAATTGCTGCTTAGTCAGAACTAGAATATTCTGTGAGGGGAAAAGAAAGGAGTCTTTCCCCAGTAACTTAAAAATAAGAGAAACAAATGATCTGACAAACAAAATATAGGTACATCACTGTAAAATATAAGAGAGAACAGAACATTTTTGCTGTTCCTGAAAACTTAACAGATAGAAGCTGTGTGAATGGTCCCAGCAAACTGAGCACCAAGTATTTCAGTACTCTACAATCACATTGATATTTTATTTCCCTTTTTTGTTACACTTATAAGCTGGAAGTATTAAGTGCAAAGCAATTTCTATGAACATATTCACCCCTACACAAAAATCTTTGCCAGATATTTCTATAGGTGATGAAATTATTTCAACCTTCAGTAACTTATTTTAATCTATCATGTTTGATAAAACACATTACCAGGAAAAAAAGGATATCATAAAGTTCTTCTAATCAAGAAATATCTGGAATCATGAACATTTTGCCTATCATCAGGCCTTCTCAAAAGGAACCTATTCCTCCACAGCCTTTTGTCATTTCTTTATTTATTATGAAACTATTTAATTAATTGCATTTGCAAATTCAAGCCCTTTGTTGCTTAAACCAGGATTTTAAGCCTTTAAGACCAACTGAACACCTCAGAATATCCCAGACAGACATCTATGTCATGCTCAGACCTTGAAAACACTACCATGGTCCTTCTTGGCTTGAAATGTACATGATTGTCTTGTGCCACTGGCATTCCTGGAATATTATGGCCTGGGCAAGGGACATGACTCTTGCCTGAGATCTCTAGAAAAATTGTGGTTAGGCCACCTGGCACCTGAATTCAGTAGGTGAACTAAATTTAGTCATTTAGGCATGCTAAATGACAGGATTAGGCTCCTTGCAGGCACACAGTCATGCTGGTGACTGACATCACTTTCACTAGCCGGATGAGAAAGCATTTATATGGGATGTGGAAGACTAGGAATCAATTCACTCATGCTTGCATACAGGGTCTGGAGTTTGAGTCCATGTCTGAATCCAGTCTCAGACTCCTGTCTGGATCAAGGATTCCTACATTTCAGGAATTCTTTCAGGAATTCTATCAGGAATCACTTGGGCCATGGGTCTTTCTGCTTCCTTAACTAAAGCTCTTCTAATCTGTAAAATAAAACATTTAGATTTTAGTCAGGATAGGGAGCAGAATTTGCTCACTTCTCTTGCAGACAAATCTCCAATGCAGCTGAGGAGCCATCCCCTAATTGCACTCAAAGAATGCTTTTTGCATGAACTTCAATCACCTTGAATAGCAGCACAACTGGAGTGGAGCAGGTGGGTGCTGGGCATCAGGTTCCAGCTGCTGCAATCCCTGCCTGGACAGGGCTGCCCTGGGGAGCTGCAGCGCCTGGGCAACCCACACTTGGCCACAGATGGCCCCGAGGGGCTGGGTGCACAGGCAGCCTACACACGGGGAGGGGAACTGGCTAAAGGAGCAGCAGCAGAGGACCAGTGAGAGGCTCAGAGCTGCAGACCAAAAACTGCTCACGCAGCACCAGCCTCCTGGGCTGCTCCTCACCCCAGTGGGGGAATTTGAATGGATCAATAAAAATGAGAGAAGCTGAGACTTGGAAGTGGGAGGATAGGTGCTTGCCTGGAGTTGAACTTGGGAAAAGGGGAAGAAGATAATTTCTTCTTTTGAATTGTTTGTGTTCTTCTCTTCTTAATACACAAAACATTGATCAGAAATTTCTGTTAATGGGCAATTAAGTATAAATTTCCCATGTTCCTTTTGCTCATGGTGTCCACCTGAGCAAAAAGACCAAATTCCTCCATAATTGTATGAATATCCTATGTGCATCAAGCACCATTTCATGGAAGGTGAGCACCAAATTAACCATCATTTACACAGAAGCACTGATACACACATTCCTGTCCATGTTTGTGAGTAAAGAACTATTAGACTCAACGTGCTCCTATAATAAAGATGTATAAGAAATGCAGGCTCAATGAGACATTTCTTTCAGGGTTTCTACATCACTTGCAACCCAAGGATAAAGAAGGTGGTGTATTACCATAAATATGTGACAGGCAGGCAGGGCTGCAATACTTAAACTTGTCTATCTCATGGATTCATTCATCTGTACCTCATTTTCTCGTCCATAGAAGACCCTGATATTTAGTGATTTTAACATTTTTTACCTTAAAAATTAATCCATTTTCTTGCTGAAATTCTCTAATTTTGACTTTCTAATCCAATTTTAACATATATTGGGACCTTTATTTTTTTCAGGAGCCAGTTATGTTTAGTAGTTTGGTACTGGCAATCAATGTCCTGGTTTATTACATACTACAGTTGAGTATCTTTAAAAAAACCAAACCAAACCAAAACAAGACAAAAAAAAAAAACAGCATAGCAAAATAAAAATAAATCGTTCAGACAAATAGCTTTTTTACACTGATAGAAAAGTTTAAAATCTTTGAGCCCATCCCTGAAATTTTGGTTACAGAAAGTGACTAACTCCTTTTATGCAAATAAACAGACGTTTATCTATTCTAGAATCTATACCTCAATAAAATCTGTAAGCAACACAGCTTAAAAGTTTCTGTTAAATATAACATAAAGCTGTGAAAACAACATACCACTTCACTTCTTGTAGTAATTTCAACTGCAAACTTTTGCAGTTGTATTATAGTAAACAAACCATACAAGTCTGATCTGATTGTGCAGCCAGTAAGCAGGCACATAGTTCCTCTTAATGTATATTAAAAATTCTTGGCACCTTAATTCAAACAAACTGCAATGAAAAAAAGACCAGCATGAGTAACCCTCCTTGTCTTGCTTAAGATTCCCTTCATTGCCCCAGGATCAGTCTTCCTTGCTTCTTGTGCTGAAATTCATACAATTATTTATGCAAGCCTGAGACAAGGAAGAAATCAGCTCTTGCTGAGAACATTTTCAAGCAGCCTTTCAGAAGTTTAATATAGACACAGTACCAGCTCCCTTTGAATAATATTCAAAGCTATAAACATGCTTTGGTATATCTCTGGTGACATCTGAGGAGCAACTACATCAAACTTCCAAGGTAGCTACGTGTTCAGTAGTACAATTCAAGCTGTCATTTTAATGAATGAAATGGCCAAGCAGTCAGAACTGCCCCAGCTTGAATTTGGTAAGAGCAAGCAGAGAGAATAAGTCATAGCAAGAAAATGTTCCTTTACAAAGAAATTCAGTTTTATTTAGCAATTGACTTTAGCAACATATCTTCTCCTTAAAACCCCATAGCTCTGAATGGCTCTGGGAACTCTCTTAACACCAGAAATGCTTTTATATTTAAAGTTAAATAATGGATCTTATTTTTATCTTCTTATGCCAAACTTTTGGTAATCAGGGGGAGTCTTATACATCTAAAGTCACCTATACAAAGGAAACATAAGCAATTAAAGATACACTGTCAAGTAGATTTGAAATAGCACTTTTCTGCAATTGGAACAGTAAAGAAAATTTTAACAGTTTAAAATACAGTTTCTATAAATGGTAGTATGTTTCAAAAAAGCTGCTTCAAAAAAGCATCTTCCATGTTCATCAAGAATTTGAGATATGTCTTTAGAGTAGTAATTACTCAGCAATTCCTGTTCACTAAAAATAGAAATTTTTGCTGTCTGTGTAGCAAACATGGCACTGATGGCTACTTCAGATGTCAGTATTCCAGATTTTTCAATCACAGCCATTTAACTAATGACACCTTATCAAGATTAATCTTTTTTTTCCTTCACTTCAAATTCATTTAAAATAATTTATCAAGTTATAAACCCAGTATAACTTGGTTCCTTATCTTTTCTTGTGGGCCCTGTCAAACTAAATTAGTCTATAATTTTGTCTTCCTTGAATGAAAATTTGTATCAGAGACAAGCTTCACTAAAAAATTCTGCATTTGTTCACAGTACATTTGGGTATAATTCATCATTACATCATAAAAAATAGTAGGCACTCAGTTATTGGTGCAATAAATTGGTGCTATGACAAGCAGGTGACTTGCAGAAGGCAAGTGTGCTGCAGATAGGGCTGGAGAGGACTCTTCTGGTGATTTTACTCGTAAGGAACACTTTTTACCATTAACTAAATAACATCCTTTATCAAGTATTTCTTTTTTCCATGGCAATTCCTGTAAAAACATATTTACATTTCATATATATGCTATATATAACTTTTAAATAAATAGATAACATTTTAAATAATTTTGTTTGTCTGAAACCAACTCTTTTCTAGCAATTGTTGGGAGATAAAACTATTCTGTAAAAGAATATAGCAAATATTCCTGTCTTGTAGCTTTCTGACACCAGGTTTTCTCCAACAACAAAGCATGAGGATTTAAAATGTGTAACACATACGTACAGTTACAGCAAAATACACTCAGCAGTTTTTAGCAGTTTATTTTTATCTCTACTGATACATTTCTCTTGCCCCTTCTTCAAAACTCCATCTAGTGAAATATAATTTATTTCTTCGACAATAGACAAGTTACCATCATCATTAAGGAAACTTATAATCAAGAAGAGAAAATGACATAATACAGGAAGAGTTTCTTTTTGACAAGAGGAAAACTTTTGCCCCAAAACAGAACACTGACCTTACTACTTAAAGATGCTTCATAAATAAAACATTTTCCTAAGACACATTTAAGGTTGCAACACTCAGAAAGTCCCAGAACTCCCAGGAAATATATTGCTGATGCCACACAATGACTAAGCTTTCTAAAAATGATCCCAAAAGAATGAAGGTCAAAAGGAACAGAATGAAGACACAAACACACCATGTGGTTTGGCTATCCTCGTCAGACAGCAGAGCTCCACAGGTCCCTGGCAAATGCTTGTCCTGCCCCTCGTATCACACTGGGACAAGTTATACCTGCTCATTTCTCACGGCCTTCCAGTTCCTGTCCCGCTTGTAATCCTTGCACTACTTGACCTTTCAAGCAATCTCCATTCTCCTCACCAAACACACTCACTCTCACCCTCTCTTCTGCATTTTTCCTGATTCTTATGCCAGGAAACCAATGCTTTCCATGACCCAGCAGCTGGATTTAGAGAGAGACCAGTTCAAATCTAGCACTGTTTATAAGGACAAATGATGATCTTTGTACATTCAAAAACAACCTCTTGTTGCCTCCTAACCTTGTCCCAAAATTGGACTTCTCCTCAGCAAGGTCAACTTAACAAAACATGACCAAGTCATGTCAATGATGTTATAAGCCAAGAACACGACAAGAATTTGGAAAAAACAGAACTGCAATGCCATTTTCAAAATGCTTAAATGTTTATTTAAATCTGGTTGCTGACCAAATTTCCCAGGGAATTTTAAAACTAAAGTGACATGAGGTGTACAAAGTTATTGGAAGTTTGCTTTCTTTCTGATGACATTGGGGATTATCTGTAAATTCCTGGCATTTGATGATACTTGCATTGATAATATCTTAAGTAAAAGACTGAGAACAGTCATGGGAAGAAGAACAGGCCTGAGGTTAAAGCAGTGTAATGGGCCTAGAGGAGAAACAGGATCACTTTAGAAATTTAGAAGACATATAAAGATGTCATTTTTATGGGTCTTCAATCGTAGACTGAGAAAAATGATAGAGCACCCATATCAGATTTTGGGCCCATGATTATTTTTTATCACAGCTGTGTCAAGCACAATGTGTTTACAACTTCAGTAGAGATCTCCAGGACACAGAGATATATGCAAACCAATAATAAGAAAAAGCTATTAGCTACTAGCACAAGTAAAAATTAAATAACTGTATTGTGGTAATCATTTAATGGATGAAAATACTCAAACTTATTTGTGTCCTTTTAGGATTTTCAAAATTTTAATTACTTCCTGAAGTAAATATTCTTCACCATTTCACACTTCTGTAACTGTTCCAGACTTCAGTAAATATTAGCTTTCTGGCTGAAACTTTGAGTGCTTCAGGATGATTCAGTTATTACTATCTGAGAGATCCTGATGTCTGCAGAACTTCAGTAAAATAAGGCCAATCTAACCTCTGAAAACCATGAATTGTTTTACAGTGAAGAAAGGATTGCAGTAACATAACAGATCCTCACAGTGCATTCGGACTGTACTGGGCATGCTGAGTTCCCACAGAGCATTCACCTTTTAGCTGAATTACTGCTCAGGCCAGTACACTCTGGTTCATGTTTTAATTGATTTACTGCATTATTTACTGCTATATTTCCCACACATGCAGTCAGTTACCACTGGGGGGAGAGGACAAGCAAACCAAAGGCAACTAAATTTTCATATACACTACTGAAATCCTGACAATCCTAAAACCAATGAGATTTCATATCCCTTCTTCCTCCTAGATTTAAACCTGTTTTCATATTTCAACAATCTTCTCTAGGATGAGATGGATTGAGTTAAATGTTATTAGTTCCAGGATTTCTCTTTCAGCAGAATATTGTGGGTGGAGAGGTAGACATGGTGATATAGTGTCAAAATGAAAATTTATAACAGAGCTGTGCCACAACTTCAGTTACTGAGTGATTACTGCCATTCCTTAGTAACCCACTTCCCTCCTCATGCTATGCCATTAACATTCTGGAATACTAATTAGTGTCTTTGAGGTCGTCTCCAGCACCTCAGCTATGTAAGGATTTCTCAAAATTTGGAAGGAAGAAACGTGAACCTTGTAAGAATCCAGGACTAGAAATAGATCTGTTTTGATGCAATCACATCTCAAAGAAAAAACAAGGTATTTTATTATTTGCACTCAAAATGCCTAATTTTTTAACCAATACTTCAGCAAAAAGTATATTTATCCCACAAGAAAAGAGATTTAGAGAGGTGTTCTCTCTTGTAAAGAAACCATGATACTCTCCACTTCACCATGTGAGCCTCACAATATTCTAGGAATATCCTCCAGACAGACAGAGAACTGCAGCATAGAATGGCAGGGATGCGAGCTCTCTAAATGATCCAATGCTGGAAGAGCAATTCCTATGACTGTTTCAGCCTTCTGAAGAGGTCTCATGCCAATAGTGCATTTTTCTTTTTATGTTAAAGGCTTGGTATGCTCCTGAGAACTTAACAAAGTCACCTTCCCAAGCAGTTACTGAGGGCATGTAGTGCCACCACTGTGGGTTTGTGACGCCTTCAGATACCAGAATTACCCTAACCCAGTTTTCTAGTAGCTGCCTCCTGCAAGCTCTCTCTGTTCATTCCACTTTTCATCCAAAAACCTGAATGTTCTACATTTGGTACCTTTTCCAGAGGTCCCAGACTGAGATTAGGCATTTGACTTCCAGGTCCCAGGCTGTGATCAGGCATTTGACTTCCTCCTTCCATTTTTGAAGGAAAGGTGATATTAATATCCTGAGCATAAGAAAGACTTGCTTTCTTGCTTTCTATTAGTTTTTAGAGTGTACTTTACTTTGTTTTTGACTATGACTGAAAAATTTCTTGCTACTAAATGAACCAGTAGAATGAAAGTATAAAAGGGTTTTGCCTAAAGTTGTATGAAGTACTGTCACCACAGTAACACGATTTTAGGGCAACTAACAAATGAGCTGATCTGTGATGTGATGAAAAAAGCATTAAGAATGTCTGGAAAAAAAAAGATTCAAGAAAATTCTGACTTTGGTCTCTCTGACTATGATTTTGAAAAAAAAAAATTAAACAATTGTATTAACCCTGTAATAATTATTTTTAACCCTGAAAAGTACCTTAAAAAGCAAGGGACAAACACCTAAACTATTTTGAATTACTTTCATAAAATACATTAGTTTTTTAAAAATATAGTTAATCTGCAGTTTCCTGAACTATGGGAGGGGCTTATTGCCATCTCCCAGTGTTTTTTAGTTGTATGTGCACAACAGCATTTGTGGATTCAAGGCCAGTAAGAGTGGTTTGTCCTATGGAGAGCTGGAGCCGACTCCATTTTTTCTTCTTTGTGTTATTTTGTTTCTATCCTTTTGGCATTTTATCCAGCACATTTGCATCTATGGTCTTTGATAAACTATATTGCTAATGGCACATTTGCCACTGATCTTCCATTCAGCCTGGCAGGATTGAGATGAGATATCAAACATGGATTTACAGGAAGAGCTTGTGTAAAGGCATACAAAAATTCTATTTTCCCATGTTTAATGATTTAAGTAATAAAAATAAGGCTTTGTTTTTTCTTCACAAACTTCATTTAAAAATAATTTAACAGCTCTCTATAATCTGGAGTAATGGATTCAACAAGGACACTAATCTGTATGGTTACTTCAAGTCTGAAGTACCTTTTTCAGATGAATAATAAACTGAACCTATGATTAAAAAAATTAAGATAGATAGATAGATAGATAGATAGATAGATAGACAGATAGATAGATGCATGACTTCAGCCATTTCTGGAAATTAATGTTATTTTACCTGCAAATATTTGAGTAATTTCCCAGAAGAAAGCCAAAATATACATGGATATAAAACAAAGAAAAAGAAAAACCTTCTCAAAGACAATATTACTTGTAACCATTCTATTTACCCAGCCACAGCTTATCTGATTTAATTTGGTGAGATCTGAAAATTATATCGTTCCAGCATAATTTCAGCTGCTGAGTTACATATTAGATTTTCTTCTAACAGGCTTAACTCCTTTGATTTAATGAAAACTATGTAAAGCAATCTGTTTTGCTATAGCACTGTAAGCTAAATTCTCTTTTCACAGGAATTCACAGGAACATAACATATATATTACAAGAGTATAGTGTACAATTAAAATTCTGCAGAACTAAAAAATATTAACTTGTTTTAAAAAAATCTGATCACAATATGGGACAAATTATTAATTGTGGTAATACCTGGTTTGTGTAACAAGAAATAACTGGAAGCATGTACACTGATTTTAGATCTAAAAAGGAAGAACAATTTCTCAGCAGAAAGCTACAGAAGAGACATTTTTTACTAATTCAACCTATTAGAAAACCAGCTGAAATGATCTCCAGGTGAGAGGATAAGTTTACATCTGTCTGGGAATGAAATTAATAACAGTTTTGGGCTTTTCTACTATTACTGAACACTTGCATACAGTGATAAAATTGTAGGGGTTATCTCACAACAAACCACTCTTGATTCAGTAAACTATGTACAGGCAATCTTTATTTTTAGCATGGACTTGAAGCACTCTGTTTCAATGAAAGCACTTACATGTACTCTTATCAGACTGGAAGGCAGCACACTCTTGAGTGCTCTCTTGAATACAGACTCTGGTCCCTATTCAGATGGAATTTCAAATTACATGAAGGACATATGCTGCTACTAAAAACCAAGTTTACAAGCCCACCTTGCTCCCTGTATATCACATTTTAATAATCCCTTAATAATGAAAGCTTTCATTGAAGAACTACAAGCCTGCACCCAAAGATTGGAAGGAACTGCTCTCTTAACCACTGATTTGACTCAAAACCTGGGGAAGGATGCAAGAGTCATATACTTCCAGCCACCATTCCTTTTCTTCTTTTGGGTTGGGTTGATTGTTTTTTGGTTTTGGTTTGGTTTTTTTTCACTAGATTATTTGAAATAAAAATTGTCCCAAGCACAGAAAAAAACCTGAAGTTATAAAGAAATAGGATGACCCAGCTCAAAAATCTGATGGGCATTTCAGAGCACACCTAGGTGCTAATTGTAAAAGTAATGTGTTTTCCAGAATAAAAAAAAGAAAAGCTACCTCAAGAGGCAATAATGAATATTTATCTACTTATGGAATTAGATCACATGCCAGAAGGTTGAAAAAGAGTTGGAGAAGTCTAGGATTCTCTGTGCAGTGTTCTGCATCACCAACAGGATTATTTACCATGGAACTGATCCACAAAGGGTTTACCATCACTGTCACAGCGCTCACCTTGCCACCACCTCAGGGAACTGATAGCAGTGAACAAGGCAGTTCAGTTCATGTTCCAAGGTGTTGCAAAGCTAAGCAACAAAAAAGTATTCCACAAAAGTAGTGCACTATGTGGAAAGTTTCTTTTTTTCTTCTCTTTATAAAAGGAGAATGGTATTCACACTTTTTCAAGATTTTTCTAGGAATTTCAAGGGTTTTTTTCTTGGAATTAAAATGTACGTTGATGGTTTCTCACAAACCACAGCTAGAAGAGGCAGTGGAGTAGCATGGGAGATTTTTTTTTTTTAATGTTTGCATTTTTGGTATAAAAATTTGGCTTCCTTACAGAACACAATGGATAAACTGCAAAGTTACAGTGATTTTCACAATCCTGAATGAATTGGTGTGCTATTTTAGGGAGAAAAACTGTTAACTTAGCAGACTCAAAACAAAACAGAAGTGGAAAAGATGAGTCCAGGAATTTAATGTTATTTTTTAAAGTGGGAGCACATCTAAAACTCATGACATTTGAGACAATCAGTGTTGCAGGTAACTTGCTTGAATGTTTCAAGGGAAAAGGTGCTGTAAATAAAACAACCTTCAGCAAGTGCACATGTTAGAAAAACTTCTTTTTAACATTCAATCAATCAATCATTTGCTGTTGATTGCTTTTCACAACAGGATGACTGGATCAGGAAGTTTGTAGCACATTCAGAATCAGACACTCTTCTTTGTCAGTAATCAGATATATTTTTTTAATATACAGAGTTCAGATAACTGATTAGAAGTCTTAGGAGTAACTCTCTGAAATTAAGACTTTAAAGATTTTGGCTAGACAGGCCGTGGAATCATATTGCAAAATAGTCAGACTCTCATCACTCCTTCTGTTTAGTCTGTGCAACTTCTACTGTGCTTAATGAAAGAGTTTGGAAACTTGCAGAAAAAATATCACTGGACAAGCTTGAAGGCTGCAATTGTGCTATCTCTAAGATGAGGCATTGCGCATACCTAGCTTGAGTGGCTGGATTAATTATGTCCTGCCACTCAGCTATATAGCTTCTGCAGCACTTCCTTCTATCTCAGTCAATGGAATTTGACAGGATCAAAATCAGGTCACCTTCAGCTATGGCAAGCCCAGCCAACTTGAGCAAGGAATGACAAATCGACAAAGGAAACTCCAAGAAACCATACATTTCTCTCCCCAGTCAGAAAAGCAAACATCCTCTTCACAATTTCTTCATACACTGAGAGTACAGTGATTCAGTAAATGACACATCAGGCAGAATGAAGCTTTGGAATACGTGTTAGCACACCAGAGAAAAAGGAGGCTGTTGGGACATTCAGGCACATATGCTTTGTCAGCACTTTCCCTGAAATACTTCACCCTTATTTTAATGTGCTGATCATGTCCACATACAAAAACAGTACCTTTATGGGGAGCTTTATTTGGCCTGCCCTCTGGATTAGCCTGAACATATACCTACATCATAATACAGCAAAACACCATCTTGGAAAAGGAGACTTCATTCTCTGGGTTATTAGATCTTTTACACCACCCACAAAATCACAACTGCATTTTAATTTTAGCCCTTAGCTGTGCCAAGTGTTACTAAGTTAAGTTGGTGAGCTGGCAAGAAATATATAGGAAGATCCAGCTTCAATCCTACATAAAAAACCACTCTGAGTATATATTTCAATTGCAGAAGTTAATTCTTATATCTGTCTTCCCCCACACCCCTCCCACCTTGCAAGTGTCTTCCTTGTAGCCTGGAAGCAGAATGAATAAAATTTAGACTTAACACATTTTCATCAAACTACCCAAATATATGAGCAAGTCTTGCCAGATATTCTTTGGAGCATATCATTACACCAGTTACCCAAAATTTAGGGCCCTGTAACTAGACATTATTTCTGGCAGGTATTGTCACTATCTGGAAATTTGCATATTGCACAACAAAAGGGATACAATCCAATTGTGGAGTAAGCATGATCCAAAACTGTTGTTTAAGGCATCTTATTTGAAGCAGAAAATTGTGCTGTAATCCTTTGGCATAGAAATCAGTGACCCCAGAGTCCCTGCCCCCTCCCATCTTTTTCAGCAGCTCTTCCTCCAACCTCTCCCATGGTCAGTCATTTCATATGGCAGAAAAGATGGATTTAGAGTAAATCATTCTTTTCTACAGGGAAACACTGAAATGATAAGTAATTGGTAGCTTACAATGAGAACAAAAGGGAGTAAATGTGATAATGTTACACAGGATACACTTCCAGATTAATAAGCATAAAACAATATTAAATGACTCCTACATATAACTTATGTATCCCACAACAGTGCAGTTTGCAACATCATGTAAGGATCTATTTACAGAGATGGTACGGCAACATTTCATTGAAAGATATCTGAGAAATACAAACAATATTGAGTCTTACTTAGCTTAAAAACATAGTCCTTTTTATAGATTTTCTAAAATACATGAAAGTACTTGAAATTCTACAGGTTTCTGACAGCTATCTAATACCTAGAGGTAAAATACTACAAACTGATGGCCTTTCCAGATGTTGCCTACATATTTGCTAAATAAACACACAAAAATGAGAGGATCAGAAAATTAAAAAATGGCAAAAAAAGGTATTTATAACCAGATTCTCCTACTCAAGCTGCTTAAACCAAATACAAAGAAATGCAGCATATTTACAGACACCAGGATGGTTTAGAAAGCATTTAAAAGGTGACTGGATACCTACCTTAGTCTCTCATTTTTTGGATTATAGTAGTATCCCAATAGATACAATCTACAAACTATTAATTTCAGCATCAGAAAGTATTATGAGCCTGAGGTTTTGTTAGTGGCCCAATGATATTATCTTCCCTTATTTTTCCTGACAATTAGGGGGAATAAAAATCATATTATATCTGACCACACAATGCAGATTGCTTCAGATACCAAAATGCCTTTCAACTGAAGTAGTCAAAACAATGTGTTCATTTCCACAGGGCTGCTGATTCTCCTTTTACCAAGCCAGGTTAACAATTCCTTGAAGTTTTGACACTTTAAGAAACATTTTACACTCTGGTGCATGAATTGAAAAGGAGACAAGGTTTAATTCCATTCATGCTACACATGGCTTTACGTCCATTTTAGGGCACTGGGTCCCCCCATCACACAAAACATGACATGATAAGAACTAACAGTGATTGAAATAAACAGTGCAGATGAGGCATATTTGTGCTGATAAATTTGTTTTTTTCCTGAGCAGGGTCTAAGAAAGAAGTGTATTAAAATGAGTCACTATAGAAGTGAGCAGTTCAGCTTCTATGCGTGATTCATTCCAAAAGAAGCTGGATGTCTGTATATGCCAAGGCCTCTGTTGAGAAAATAATGTATTTTGTGATTTATGTTGTTTCTCTATGTAAGTATTGGGCAATATGTTGTTCTCAAACAGATCCATTTTCCAGACTTTAATTCCTTAATAAAGCATTAATAGGCAAAAAATATGCAATTCAGAAAGTTGTCCACCACAGCACTTAACTTGAAACAGGAATCTGAGATTATCAAGTACTCACATGATTTGAGCAATACTGCTTCTTTTAAACTGTATGTGAGTTATGGCTCTTGGAAGCATCTGTTTACTCAAATACAGTGTTTGGTAACCTTAGCAATAGTTTATTTATTAATTTAAAACACCACAGGTCAACGCCTTAAGCTTGTCAAATTGAGGGCAGTTTTTTAAACTGCAGTGCAGTTCAATAAAGAAAAATTGAACTATATTTTTGGGTCCTGAATGGTTCAATATATGTTCAGTAATAAAGAACTTCAGTTTCTGCAAAGTTGGTAATCTGGCATACTTGAGCAGCACTTGAAAATAAAAAATAAAACAAAACAAAAAGCCCTTGGAAACAGAATCAGTTTGTCTCATTGCCTTACGGATGGATCTGTGAAATTCTTGCCAAACATTCATGCCTTATTCTGTCTTCCAAATTTTAAAAGTTTTAATCTTTTAAAAATTACTCTATAAATGACAAAGCACATCATTATGCTGGTTACCTCATCAACACAATTGTGTTTTGGGAATCACTAAATTTAAAACTGTTGCATGGCACTTTGCCCTTGACCTGTATCACTCAGAAAGCCAATCATGCACACATGACTGGGAGGTCTGGAAGAGACAGAAACACTGAGTAACATCTCAAAGTTGCATGATTGATAAAAGTAGACACTTGAAACTTCCTTCTTCTTTGAGACACCTCCTAAAGTGCTTGTACACTGGTAATTCTTCAAGTTCTGGTATCTTTCATCCCCAAACTGTGAGAAACAAAAATAGCAGTTTATTGATCTGTTCTGATTTCTTCACCAGGGAATTGTTCTTGCCTTCCCGCCAGTTATTAGCTGATTTCTGCTTTGAAGTTTTCTTCTCTGTATTGTAACAGATTTAGAAGCCCCTATGGTTAAAAAAACAGCAATACAAATGAAGCAGGATTTCCATTTTATTTTTAAAAAATCTGACCCCCCTAAACTGAAAGGTCACAGAAAAACAGAGCCAGGGAACAGAAACCCTCTCATTTCTCATGGTTTCTTCTAGGAGATCCTTTTATTATGACTTTGAATGGAATTTGGTGACGTCTCCCAAGGCAAAAGAAAAGTGCATAGTTCCTATTCCCTGAGCAGACACTCTCCCCAGTACAGTCCTCTCCTCTCAGTGCTCTGGACACCTTCAACCCTGCAGGATCTGAAACTGCAAAGGTGGATAGTCACTGAATGGCATCTGAATGCAAATTGGCAAGAGAGATCAACATCAAAACCGGGTGAGAAACCCAGAACAGGAATTTGGAAGTGAGATTAAAATGAGCTGGGTGTTTCAGGGGAGGCAGTATATGACACAACCAGATCAGATAGTAGTGACCAGGCAAGGGCTGGGCCCAGAACAGAGACCTGAGAAATGTAAGACAAGACTATGATGAAAATGAGACTGAAATGAAAAGGAAAGCAGAAACTGTCTGCCTAAATGAGAGGAATGGAACTGGATGACGAGTTGTAGTAGGGGAGACAGGACTGCAACAAAGACAGCCAGAAGGAGATGAGCAACAGAGTTGAAGCTAGCAAAACCGGGACAGAAAAGCAAATACCTTTCAAAGGATGCTCCTGTATAAGATACAGACTGGAACCTTGGTCTCTGAATGCTACTTTTTCCTGGACTTCTGAACACACTTATCAGCAAAAAAACTTGTAAACAATGTTGGTATTAAGATGGTGGAATATAAAATTTCTGTATTTACACTCTGTTTCCCAAAGAGCTTATGTTCCCCTGTCCACATCAGATGAGTACTAGATTCAGCTGTAGGAAAAATAAAAGCACATATTCTCAAACACTGGGCTTGTAAAAAGTGGAAGCTTCTAATTTTAACATTTCCACATTTCAGTTTTGTTTATCCGGTAATACTCTCCTCCCCTCTTACTGAGATATTGTGAAAACCAATGAGACATTCCAGGACTACAGCTTTGGACATAAGGAGGAATACACTGTGAAAACAACCACAGAAGGGAATTTCAATAACATACACTAAAATAGCATGAGGCCATCCATTTATCTGCAAAGTAAGAAAAAATAAGATAATACAAGGAAGATCAGTTAGCTTTTACCGTGAATGAGACAGAAAGCTTCTGAAGAAAAATATCTGTTTCTCTATGACAAAAATTGTGTGCATGTGCCCACTCATAAGGGAACTAAAATTTCATTCTGGTATTACCTAACTTTTCAAGTATCATAGCGCTCCTGTTCATCAGACATCCTGCATATATGTGTGTGTCTGGACTTAGATGGAAGAGTGACTGAGCCATTCCATAGTGAAGAGTACAAAGATGAAAATTTAATCTTTCAAAGGCTCATGAATAGTGACTTATATTAGCTTTGAATCTTCCAGAAAATAAATAAACAAACAGACCAAATGCAAGTGTTAAGAAAATAAACAATGCTGAAAAGGTTATGCTTCTAAGCAAATACTAACAAAGTGTTTATAAGACTTGCAGGAACCACGTGACCTCTGTTTGCTAGAAAATAGGTAACCTTTAACCACAGACACTTTTGCTAGACATTCAAAGAATCTGTGGGTTTAGCACATCATAATGATTTGCAGTGAGTTACAAAAAAGTAATCTTGAAGACAAGGATTTATTTCCTAAATAAAAATATTAAATTTTATTGAAAAATAAAAATATCTGTAGCCAAGAGCTATTTTTAGCTGCAAACAGCTCCTTCTAAGGAAGTGCAAGCAGATGTGTGTCAAGAATGATAAATGGAATAGGGTTTTATGTGCACCATAAATATGAAGAAAGGATTGTACTCTAATGTGATAACAAGAAAAAAACAGATTAATATGTTTAGAGGTGTCAGTAAATCAAGTATGATTTCCTGTACATAAAAGTTCTAAATATTCTAGGGTTACTGGCCTTGAAAAGACCAAGTAAATATTCCAGCATTTTCAGTAGATGAAAATGAGATATCTATTAAAGAAATTATTGCACCTGGTGTAAACATCACTCCAAAGTGATTTTTTTGTTTATGTAAAGCAATATTTTTTTTAAGAATGTCCTTTGGAAGCCATTCAGCCAGAACAGTATACATAGTGTTGTATATATATATATATCAGTATAGTGTTCTACAATGTTGATATAACATATAACATTGGTTTTGAATTAATCTGCTTTTTTTTTTTTTCATAGTGCATTCATTTAACATTCTCAGCCCTAAAATGGCGCATTCAGCCAGGAAGCTTCTGACTGCATTGGAGTTAAATACATGTTCTATAATTGTAAAAAAAGTGGGGTATGACCCCTTGTCATAGGGACAGTTCTACAAGGACTGTATAACCAGTTACAGATGAAGGAATTGAGGCACACACTTGAAAGGCACTCAGGGTAGGAGGAATTAAGGCAATTCCACATTCTGCCTCTTCATTTTTAAATAGCTTCATTAAAAAGAAATTGAATCAATTGAGCCCTTATTCTCTGTAAAACAGTTACTGTAGGTGCCTGGCTGTGGGCTGGGCTGTCCCAGAGCTGCCGCTCCACAGGCAGAGCCCAGGCTGGCAGCACTGCAGAGCTCACCACACCCTCACCCTGATCTCCTGGGCCAGCCTGCGCCATCCCTTTCTCCAGGGAAGTGCCAGTGTGTGGGACTGGCTCTGCTCCCCTGTGCCACTCCTGGCTGAGGCAGGGCAAGGGACCTGGCTAACACATCCTGCTGCTCCCACAGGGGTGCCCCAGTCCACAGGGAGCAGCGCTCTGAGAGCTGCCATGTAATCTACTAGTCCCATTCTATTTTGTTGGTTTGGATGCTTTGTGAAAGTGGATTTTTCCCAATTCCAAATTAATATGAAATGCCAAGGAAGGCAGATTTTTTATGTGCAAGTCAAATTTGGCTCTAAAGAAAAATAAATAGCCTTTTTAAAATGCTTTGTAGAAGTTGTCATTTCAGCTTCCCTTTCTCTTTTATGGTACTATGTTTTTCTTTCACAATGCAAGTATGACAAACATCAGTTTGTCATAGGCAACAATACTTACAACTCATCATGGGATATGCAGCTACAGGGAATTCTGGTTTAAAGAGAAAGATGAAGAGATGTACCCTTAGGCCTTGATAAGAATTGTCACATCTGATATAAATGTAGCATGTCTAGATGAATGATGGCCAATTGGTAATCACGTAATCTGAATTCTGGGATGGCTTTTCAAAACTTTAAAGCATTTAAATTCTTTAAAACCCCTTTTCTTCTGATCTTGAAACAATTCGGGCTTAGTAGGTAAATCCAGAGCAGGCAGAGCTCCTCTGGCTAGCCGGTGTGAAGATGCACCACATCTCTGAAGACACTGAAAGCTCTAGGAGACAGAACAAGAAAAAAAAATTAAAAAACAAGAAAAAATAACAAATTGGAGAAAGCAAGTTCCTTACAACCTGAGACTACCTAAAGACTGCTGTAGCTGTTTCTTCTTGCCATACACAGAAGATTTAGCTAACAAACAAGTACACTGGAAAAGAGCCTTGAAAGTTCAAAAGTTGCAGAGGAGCAGCAAGTGGTAACACAATGACTGTAGAGATAGCAGTGTGCAGGAAGCAGCTGAATTTCCAGGTTTCTGCAAGTCAGAAATTTGCATGAGACCTATCCAGAGGCTTTTCAGAAATTAAACCTCTGTTACCTGAAATAGCTGTGTCCATGCACTTTCTCTTGATATCACAACCTTTGGTTCACCCTGAGAGGATTCCTTCAGCCTTCAATAACTAGGAGATTTGCACTCATACAACTGAAAAATGGGCCTTTGACTTATTACAAAAATGTAGCTGCTTTTCAAGTGTTGGGTGACTTCTGTACCACAGCCTCAAAAAGTAAAGGGTGAAAGGAAAAGAGGAAAAATACCAGAATGTCTGATGGCTTTTGTGGTGAGATGGTATTTGCATTCCTAGAATTTCCAAAATCTCCTTAAAGGAGCCTAAATCTTCAGAAAAGCCTTTCCTTAGAATTGCACCAAAATAGAATTTTGCATTTAAAAAAAATGCAAAGGGCTCACCATATGCCTTTGAAATACTGAAGTGTTGATGGATGAATCTGATAGGGGGCAAGTGAGCAAAAGGAAACTCATTGCTGCTGGGGCTTTTAATGAAAAACTAAACTTTTTTTTTCCTGTGTCAATAAACACCTGCAGGGATGGTCAGATTTTTTGTGTGTGTGCATGTGGAAAAAAAAAATTCAGGAAAAGACACTAATTTTCCTATGAAAATGAGTATTTTCCTTAGAAAAACTTATATCTTTCCTTTTGCCAAATGTTATATAAAAACAAACCTGGACAAGCTGGACTTGCATTTAAGATTGTATATAATACATGCAGAGAATATATTTGATCTTAATTTCTCAGCAATCTCAATCTCTTTAGTTTTTAATTGCTTTCTTTTACTAAGTTTGAGGAAAAATATTTTGAAAATGCTATCATTCAAAGCTGTGCATGACATCTGCATCTGCTTTGTTGAATATATGTAAGCACAGGAACAAACTTTATAAATACTGTGTCTTTTCAGCCTGGTCTACTTGTACATCCTTTTAACTTCAGATCAAATCCAGATGGATTACACTTGTGAGAGTTTTTCACATTCTCCATGTCATGTATCATTTTCCAAGGAACCATATAGCAATTAAGTCTCTGACAACAATTTCAGTCAGAGAAAATCAATTTGCTTCTGAAGGCATTTACGTGGGATTGCAGCATTTTAAGTATATCTGCTTGGATTGCAAATTCATTGTTCTGGGCAGCTGTCATCAAAGCAAAGATATATATTAATTTGCAGTGTCACTTCTGCAGGTTCCCAAATCTGCTTTGGAAAGAAGCAGTTTAAACAACTTCACCCTAGAAGTGAAAATACTGACTTCACTATGATTCCAAAGCCTTCAAAAGACAAAGATGGTTTGATCCAAGTTGATCTTTAGCAAAATTTAAGGAAATATGCCTAGAAACATTAAGGTCCAAGAAACATTAACACCATCTTTTTTCTGCATAATAACTAGATTTGGTTTCAGTCCCTTCCCCAGCCAGCATGTTGAAAAGTGAGTGGTTCATCAGTTAATGTGTGGATTAGCTCAAAAGCCATTAAAATACCACTAGTGACTTTCTGGAAGAAAACAGCTACAAAAGCTGTGCTTTGCAGAAGGCAAATTTCTGAGTCCTGCACTTGGGTCGCAACAGCGCCGTGCAGCCCCACAGGCTGGGGGCAGAGGGGCTGGAAAGCTGCCTGATGGAAAAGGATCTGGGAGTGCGGATCAACAGCCATCTGAACACGACCCAGGGTGTGCCCAGGTGGCCAAGAAGGCCAAAGGCATCCTGGTATCAGCAATGGGTTGGCCAGCAGGAGCAGAGCAGGGATTGAGGCCACACCTCGAGTGCTGTGTTCAGTTCTGGGCCCCTCACTACAAGACAGACATTGAGGGGCTGGAGCAGGTCCAGAGAAGGGCAATGGAGCTGGGGAAGGTTTGGGAGCACAAGAGGAGTGGCTGAGGGAGCTGGGGGATTAGTTTAGCCTGAAGAAAAGGAGGCTCAGGGAGATTTTATCAACAACTATCTGAAAGAAGATGGGGATATGGCGCTCGAGGACACAGCTGCATGGTGACCAGAATGGTGGTGCTAGGCTGATGGCTGGACTTGATGCTCTTAAAGGTCTTTTCCAGCCTTAACAATTCCATGACTCTATGATTCTATGAAATCAAATTGAAGAGAGGTATGTGAATCAAATTAAAGCAAAGTAATACCGAAGTGTTAACAGGTCTGCATAGCTGGTTTGCAATCTCAGACATGGCTTCTGCAGAGCACACGTGCATTTCCTCAGGTCTGAACAGACTCAGACCCAAGGCAGTCCCTGGGGATACAAGAGCCTGAGCACAATAATACAATATGAACACTGTAGTGAAGCAGTTTGCTTCACTACAGTGTTCATATTGTATTATTTGCTTTTTTTCTCACTGTGCAACACACAATGCCTGTTTATCACCTAGTGAGAAAACCAAGATAATCAGAGAAGCAAGATAATGATAGTCTGGTTCTCCGCAGCAGTATCATGTTTCATTGAGCACAGTAATTGTATTGAAGTGGGACAGGAATGTTGGCAGAGCTGGGTTTTTTGCAAGTTAGCAAACTTGTATATCCACAAAGATGGATAGATCCATCTACTTTGACATAGCGGATGCTATAGCAGATGCTAGTAGATGGATGTTCTGCATAACATAGCAGAGCAATTGGAAAAATAAGGGGTCTTCAGTTTTTACTTTTAAGTAAAATTTAAGCATGCTTCTACTAAGATATCATCACAGTTCCTGAGTACTATTTTCAGTCTGAAATTCAATCAAATTTAAACTATGAGAAATAAAAACTACTCTCCTTTTCTTTCCTTCCAAGTTCTACACATTTTCCACATGAAAACATAAGCAGATATGATTCTGTTATAAAAGACTTACACCCAAAAAACCTGATACTTTCAAATTTTGCATGTGATTGCTTTTCTCATGTTTGATATTAAACAACAAAGCAAAGCCCTTCTTAAGCAGCTGTGCCCTTCACACAAAACACTATTCCAGTTATCAAACTGAAGAAGCCATTTGAATATTGTAATAGAGAGCAAAGTGCCCCAGTTGTCTCACTTTTTTGACTATGTTTCTGGTTTGAAAGCTCAAGGATTTTTCTGAAACAGTTGAGAATTTCCTTGTACTTGTAAGTGAAAAACAAATGACACTTGTCCAGTGCTGTTCTGATGCAATTGTGGTTGGATTTTTCACTTTAGCAATCTGGTTGCACTTAATATTATTATTCCTATCTCCACATGTAGGTTTATGGAACTAATCTATTTCCAATAAGATCGTTCACTGAAGCCCCACCAAGATTCAGGCAGGCTGGAACTTCCACTGTTGTTTAAACTAGAGCCATCGTGTATATTAGTCATTTCAAAACCCACAGCTTTTCATCATGCAAGTCAGAAAAACATTTCGAAAAAACATTCTGCAAATCAACTTTATTGAGAATTCAAATTTTTTGTTAGCCAAAAAGTTTGACATTTTTTCTAGATACACTGATAATATTACAGCAATTTAACATCTGGTTTCTGGCCATGGCAATCAACATTTAAAATGTACATTTTGGAGCTGGACAGCCTACAGAGACAGCTCCATGCTGCTGCTTATCAACCAAATCCACAGGTGTGCTAGGTACAGCACAAATCAAAAAGCCATGTCACAAACTGCACTTAGCACATGGCTTTGACCACTTTGCCTGCCTCCTGCCAACAAATCCATTTTCTCTCAGACTACTTCTGACATTCCACTCCTCTAAGCAATTCTAAACAACCATTGTTTTTCAAACATCAGCATGCCACAAAAATGCTTTCTACTTTCCCCCAAATACAAAATTTCTCTCAGAAAATAACCCTGGCCTGATGCTGACACTGAGCAATATTTAGTCTTGCAGAAATAGAGAACTCTGATGCCATTTTGTGACAGCAGAAAAAGGAGGTTTAAGCTATGAAAAAGCCCAAGCCCTTGGATGTAAAATATTTTGCAATAGAAAAAAAAATTTATATTTAACTAATTTATCAATCAGTATTTTGGGTTGGTTCCCCCTCTCAAATACAGTATAAAAAAGAGATTGTGAGACTTTGTTAAAAGTGTAGATGTTCTAGTGTCTTTTCAAAGATTAAACTGGAGAATTTTCCAAATATCCTTGATTTTACTTATATTCTCTCTATTTAGACATACTGAAGGCATACTTATTCTCACTCAACTTTTCATTGCTCTGAAATGAGTTATTGTTTTCATCAAAGCCTCTTTGATAGACCATTTTGCAAAAAAAAATTCTAATTGTTTGGTGATGCATTATAGACTATTAATATTCTTTATAATCTCCAGAAGTCTTTCTTCCTATCCATTCTCAGAGTCCTTTAGACCACTATTAGACCAGAGCAATGCAAAGACATTCAAGTGTAAATGACAATAAGAGCCTGGTTTTGCAATCTAAGAGGAAAACAGAGTTTTCTGTTAGAGTTCAGTTCCGTTAGAAAATAACAACAATGGCATAATCCTTATTTTTATAAATGGAATAAAAGAAGGCCCAGGGAACCACAGCAGCTCAATGTCCAAGTGGAGATTGGTGAGGAGCTGATGTTCCTCAGGGTTAGGCACTGGGACTGGCTCTGTTTAACATCTTTGTTGGTGACATGGACAGTGGGACTGAGAGCAGCCCCAGCAAGTTTGACACTGAGCTGTGTGGTGCAGTTGACACGCTGGAGGGAAGGGATGCCCTCAAAAGGGATCTTGACAGGCTGGAGAGGTGGGTCTGTGTGAACTCCATGAAGTTGCCTAATTGCAAAGTCCAGCACATGGGTTGGGGCAATTCCAAGCACAAATACAGGCTGGGCAGAGAATGGATTGAGAGCAGCCCTGAGGAGAAGGACTTGGGGGATCTGGTTGACAAGAAACTCAGTGCATGCTTTCAGCCCAGAAGGCCAGTTATATCCTGGGCTCCATCAAAAGAAGCATGGGGAGCAGGTAATTCCCTTCTTCTACTCCACCTGGAGCACTGCATCCAGCTCCACAACATAAGGAGGACATGGACCTTCTGGAGAAAGTCCAGAGGAGGGCCATGAACGGGGTCAGAGGATTGAAGGACCTCACCCATAAAAACAGGCTGAGATCAGAAGTTGTCCATCCTTACAGCACCTTCCAGTACCTAAAGGGGGCTGCAAGAGGGCTGGAGAGGCTTTCTACAAGGGCACGTAGTGATAGGGCAAGGGCTGAAAGAGGGGAGCTTTACATTAGATTTTAAGAAGAAATTCTTTACTTTGAAGGTGGCGAGGCACTGGAATCAATTGCCCAGGGAAGGGATGGGTGTCCCACTCCTGGAAGTGTTCAAGGTCAGGTTGAATGGGGCTCTGAGTAGCCTGGTCTAGTAGAAGATGTCCCTGTCTGTGGCAGGGGGGTTGGAGATAGGTGTCCTTTAAAGTCCCTTCCAACCCTATGACTTGAGATGAAAACAAATTGTCCTTAGTGTCACTGGGGCTATTTTTCATTTAGGATTTGCAGCCCTTTAGGAAAAAAAAAAAAAAACAAAAAAACAAAAAACATTAAATTATAAGCCTTTGCCAGAGTCTGAATTTACACAGGGTGTGACAACTACTGGTGAGGTTTTCTCTACTGAATTATTTAATGAGTTTACTTTTCCTTTCTTAATACCCTGTAGTGCTACACTAACTCAGACCTGTTGAAAGTATCACTGTCATCTAATTTAGGCATATACAGAAAACTTTATACAGCAAATATCCAGATGGAGAATGAAGCAGATATAACCTATCACATTTTTTTTAAATCTCAGGTATAAATCTGGGAAGATTTGATATCTTATAGAAATGAGTTAACATAATTATGAAATTAATTTCTACCACTTTCAATGCACTTGTAAATGTAAAATTTCAGATTGTGGCACAAAGAAAGAGTAGCTAAGGTAAATGAGCAAGCTTTAAAGCATTTTTACAATATCTGGATCCTTGAAGAGCTCTACAACATAGTACCATGAAAAAAAGGGAAAGATTAAGGACCATGAGAAATTAAAAAATAGATTTTGCCTTGCAGATATGGCACAATCTTCATTAAAGCAATTAGCAAGGAGCAGAAAATACAGGATTGCTACTTGTATACTATCAGGGATAGATACATTTAAAAAAATGCATGACTCTATTAGTCTTTTTGTTCCAATTGCCAAAAACATACTCACGTTTGGAATACTCAACAGAATGATAGCTCAATGTGTGGAATTTTACACCCATAAATTCCCTAGGCAAAATAGACCAAGGTGAAGCAAAGCACTTTGAATTAATTATTTTGCCCTGAAAGAGACATGCAAAACTCAGCAATGACTTTCAGTTTGCTTAGTGTAATGAAAATTGACAAATAAGAGTGTGACCATAAAAAGAATTATTTAATAACATGGTCAGGTTAATATTTATTTCTTCCAAAGTTTAAGACTAAAAAAATATTAATTTCAGTAGCAGCACAAGGAAGTCACTTTCTTTCAAAATATACCACCAATCCAAGCAAACATACTGAAAAAATAGCCATGATGTTATAGAAATTCGTACTGAGGGGAGGATGCCCCTGAAAAATGATTAGCTCAGCATAGCAGAGTGCAAAGGCAGCACAGTATGAGAATATTCATTGGTTCACAAACAAGAAAAGTAGATATAAAATACTCTTAAAATGTCACACTGAGTAGGAAGTAGTGCAATGGGAAGAGATGGAGTAAAATGAGCTAGGACCAAAGTTCTCAATACACAGAAATTAAAATAATGAAAAAAATTTGCCTGCATTTCTGACAAAGATCACTCTGAAAAACAATGTAAATACCAGCTGAATCAAAACCACACACAAATCTTAAAAAATCAAAATCAGAAATATAGATATTTAATATAGGCCGCAGCATATAGGATAGGTTGACTTATCTTTAATTGCTACAGGATAAGTACTTAAACCTCCAGTTTCAGGGCTCCCTAATAAGTGCACTTCACATAACCTGAAAGAAGGTGCAAAGGACCTGACTTTACAGAGCTGAGGAGTGATCCTCCCATTGAAAATTAATAGGGGAAGGATGAATTTAATTCCTTCCTAATAAAGTGCTGTCTTTATCACATAGAGTCTTTATCACATAGGGCTAAAGGGTTACAATTCTATAAATTAATTAGGTGTATTAAATATTAAAAACTGAAAAAACACACATACTAATAAAAATATAATTAAAGACAAGCCCTTCTGTGTTATCTATGTATGAAAACAAACATGAATTTAAAAGCAAAGTACCCTCAAGAAATTTAAGGAATATCAATAAAAAATCATGTATTAAACCCTAAAGATCCTATTCAGCTTGTCCTGAGGAAAAACTTTGAACAGTTTTAATTACAAAAGTCTGTAAAATCCAACAGAGATTTTAAGTAATTAGATTAAATCCTGGCACTAGAGTGAAGCAGTATTTGACAAAGTTTTCATTTCAGAACAAGATGGAGTCCAAAAAGTTCAAACAGAAAAGATTCTCTATGCTGTTCAAAGTTGCTTTCCAAGTTTCTGATCTGTTTTCCTTCAGTAAGGACATAGAGTTGTCTGAATTTTACAGATGGAAAATCACAGGAAAAACAAAAGAGACAAAATAAAAACCAAAACCTTGTTGTTTAACACTAGTTAGGCATTAAAAACTCAGGCTGACATGTAAATAATATTAAAATCTGGCTCTATATGATTCACTGCAAAAAAAATGGTTGTGAGCCTTCCACACATAGGACCATGCCTACTTCCATGGCCTCATCTCCTAGAAGAACAAAGGAGAATCACCATATAATGACAGATAAAGACCAGATTTAGCCTTTCTTTGGTTTGTCATTATTTGGGGGTGTTTTTTTGCAAGAAACCGCAACATGGAGCATCTGGAGTTCTCCTCCTCTTCTTTGATTCATACTAGTGTGGAAGATATCCTGGTGACTCCAGGGTTGGATTGTTAGATAGATAACCACCGAAGTAGCCAAACTAAGGCGTGAATAATTATGCTGCAAAAAGATCACACATGAATGCTCTTGAAATCCACATGATAGTGGTAAAACTTCTGGGAACCTCACTTTGTTTTCCAGCAAAACAAGTGGCTTTAAAATTTGCAAAGTATTTGCTTAGTAAAGATTTCAACCTTTATCATGTTCAACATTTTTTGAATCTAAGCCTGCAATGCATCCTTGCAGTGAAGAATGCAGAGACCCTCCTGGGCTGCAGTGGGAACGGCATCTGCAGGAGTCTGAGGGAAGTGATCCTTCCCCTCTAGCCAGCACTTGTGAGACACATCAGGTGTGCTGAACTAGGATAAGAGCAACATGAAGCAAGTACCACAAAGGGACAGAAATGTCACTAAGAACTTAGAGAATCTCTCATGCAGCCTCTGATCATACAAGGAGTGGTTGAGTGATGGGACTGCTCAGCCTGGAAAAGGGCAGACCTAGGAGAGAGTCCTGTCACAGTGCATGCAAACACCTGATGGCGGCAGTGAAGGTGACAGAGCCACAGTGGAAGGACTTAAAGCAATGGCCACAAACTGAAACTTCTGACTTTGAAAATATTGAGACCAAAAGGGACACAACCCTGAGCAAATAGCTGACCTTGATCTGAGCAGATGACTTTGAACTAGATGATCTCCAAAGGTCCATTCCAAACTCAACTATTTTATGATTATTCAGAGAAAACAGCACCAGGAAGGCAGACAGGTCACTGTGGACACCTATATGTCCCATCCGTTTTTTCACTGAAAATTAATATGCTATATGAAGTTAGTACCTAAACTCTAATTTACATCCCAAACCATGCCAGCCAGTTCAAATTTAAAGCACCATTGTATTTGGGGAAGAGGAATGTTCCTCTGTGAATGGCAGCTGGGGAAAAGGGAAACCTTAGATAAAAATTAATCAGGAAAGTTGCACATATTTCTTCCCTAAAAACATGACTCAACTACTATTGTAAGCTAGGTAAGAGAAGTCATGGTGCAGAATTTCACTCGAGGTATGCTGCATGATGGTGTTAGTGCTGGCAAAGTGTTCCAAGGCAAAAGTGCAGCCTGAGCAGCTAATACCCTCTGTTTCCAAATGGCCAGCTCATTCCTGCTAGATATATATGATATATATGACATATATGATATATATAGATATATATTAGTGGTTGCATAAGGACGAAGCTAATGCTCAAAGGAATCTTTGGGTCATAACCACAATCAGCTCTGCAGTGGGAGCACCCTTGGATAAAAGAGAGCTTATATTGACACCAAGGTTGTAACTCTGCTATGTGAGTGCTGGATATGGTTATTCTA
Source organism: Onychostruthus taczanowskii (assembly GCF_017590055.1). NCBI lineage: Eukaryota > Metazoa > Chordata > Aves > Passeriformes > Passeridae > Onychostruthus > Onychostruthus taczanowskii. The sequence continues at coordinate 9,234,525 of NW_024496525.1, read as the reverse complement.
TCTTTGGAGTGTTTCACTCGTAAGAGAATTCCCACACCACAGTCTGTGTAAGAGGTTTTGTGGGTCAGCTCTATAAATTGTTTGGAGAATATACCCATTTAAACAAAATGGACAAAGCTAGGATTAGCTAATACTGGGGTCAAATTCTCCACACTACGTTATGAGTTAGCTTTGATCAGAAGGTAATGAGGCCACCACCAGTACACCCCAAATTTTTTCATATATAATGAGGTGTTATGTCTTCTAGAGCACTTCTAGAGCAATTTCCCCCCCCCCCCCCCGCCCCCCCCATAATAAGATATTGTCCCCTTTTTCCTCCTTCATGGACTGCGTGGGTCCCATGAAAAAATTCAGTAAAATTGAACAGAATGTAACACAACAATGTAAACATTTGGTGGCATATTGTCAAATTTAAGAATCATATAATTATGGAATACCTAAATGATGTAGGAAATAGCTAGTGAAGACATCTGATAATCATCTTCATAATGGATATATATAAACAGAGACCTCATTAGCTCTTAGAATCACTAAAGGTAACTCCTATTCCTTCTGTTGATTGCATGTGAACTACTTTCTATTAATCACAACACCTTTACCAAAACATCAAAAGCTGTGAAAAATAAAAAGGAGACCTTAAGTGAAAAACAAAGCTCAAAAACTTTTCTGTCAAAGTCAATTCTGTCTGCCTTGTGATACACTTGTGTACTTTTGACCAGCATGAACTGAGCAAAGTTGCTCTGATTCAATCAAATTTATCTTGAAATTACTTAGCTTTTGTTAGTTTTGGTCAGAGTCCATAATGCCTTTTAAAATTTAAGAGTTTGTTTTTATTTAAAGAGAAAGAAAATACGTTTTTTTTTTGTCTAGACAATATTGTGTATAACTAAAAGCCTTTGTAGAAATAACTGCAGATGTTAGGAATATATCCTGAAATTGCCCTTGTGTACAACTTCTTACATTTGCCTTTTAGCTGGAATTGAGATGGAGGAAATGAAGATAAAGCAGATTTATGTAGCAATTCCCAAGATGTTTAAGCATTCTCTCACCCACTGCATAGAACTGAAGCAAATAAGCTCAACTCACCAGGAAGATTTGCCAAGTGAAAGGAAAAAAGGAAGCTTTGTGCTTTTTCCTAAATAAGAAAATCAAAGCTACATAGCTTAGTTTCAGTAGTTTGCAGAACTAGCAGATTGCTGCAGCCTGGTGTATTTCAAAGTGTTTATGCGAGGAGATTGCATTGATTTAATCTCAGATTTGATATGATTTGAGGGTTAAGAAGATTTTTGGCTCTGAGAAATAAACACACTTAATACCACCTACTAAGTATGGTTTCACTTTCACAGCACTGCCAGCTTTTGCAGCGGGAAGGCTCTGAGCAGAGCCTTGACATTTTCAATGATGCTCTGAGTGGCAGCTTTGAAAAATTTGCAGCTACCTCAACAGGTGTCCCACAGACCTTGCCAGGGACGACCCAGTGAGGAAAATATGATCATGGACATATACTCCAAAGCAATGAACTGCAAGAACTGCATTAACACGGGTTTAGGAATCCTGAGTCCAGGAAGACTCAACTCCAATGGCATAAGAGGTTGTGTAAGGAATGCTCTGTTTTCAACTCTGCAAGTTCATGGATCCTTCTTGGGAAAAGATATATTTCTTGTTTTGTCAAAACTGTATTGTTTAACAAAAATAGACTTAGAATACTTGGGATGGAATATCCGAGCACTTGGATAGAAATAGGTGGTTATATGAGGGAAAATGGTCTTTGGCATAATAATTTCACATCAAACCACTTGCACTCAATTTAAAAGAACAGCTTGTTCCTTTTCATCTTTTAAATTGCTTGTATTAGATGATGGAGGCTCTGGACTGGAGCTCCCAAGCTCTGATGAACTTAGGGTATAGAAACTAGAAAATTGTGGTGAAGCCTCGGCTCCCCTGACTAGACTAAAACAGAGGTAGAGGACTAAAATGACACCACTAACAATAAATTAAAGATCTTCTTGTGTCACTCCAAATTATCCCCTCTTTATAGTGGTTTTAAAAAGACTCACCCATAAATAACTGTTTCCTAACTGTCTATTTAGACTTTTTTTTTTTTAATTGGGTTACATCTCCATTTCTCTCTATAATTTCAGTTGTTCTCTGCAATGCTGGCATTACAGGAAAAATCAGATCATTCCTGTTTAATATAAGTAACTTATATGTGGATAAAAGTACCAAATTTTAGATTCCTACTTAGGGACTGGGTTTTTCCTAGTTTAATCCCCTTGTAATTTAAAATCCTAGTTAAGAATGAAAGCAGTAAACAGAAAAGAACCAACACCTAAAAGATTCTTGTATAAAAGACATGCAACAAAAATTATTTTGAAGTAGAACATAAGGATATACACAAATAAATCATAGGCATCCTTTTAAGAATATACCCTATTCAAAAATTTTGCATTTTCTGAGCTAGAAATAGCTCTGTAGATATATTTCTTTTCAAAACAGTCATAGACCCCTCGTTCTGAAAAAGTTGGATTAAGCTCTTAATCAGGAGCTCAGAGACACATTAAAAATACCAGTGTGAGTTGGTTTAAAAAAATAAAAAGTATTTTTATTGTGAAATGTTCCTTTGGAATTCTAAAAGGATTTTTTTTTTTTTTTTCTTTTTTCTTCTAACAGAATAAGCCCCAGACATTTGGAAAGTATCTGCTCTGAGTCACAGGCACAGGAGTCTGCAAAGCACCACTTTATGCAATCAAAGACACTCACCATTCCAGTGTTACGTGCACAGCAGTACATCAGATGCACTATTTGGGTTGTTCCACAGGCACTCTGAGATCAGACACACTCTTGGCAAACTTCGCAGATCATGCCTCAGCCTGACCCGACACTTCAGCCTCACAAAGCTGGGGCTCCCAAACACTCCCATGTCACTGTGCAGGGATCTCGGCACAGAGGCTCAAACACATCAAAGGATCCTTTGACTGCTGAGTTATGGGAGACTCCCTTCGCCCGAGCACAGGGTCCAGGGAGAGGGACAACATGCTTGCTGTGTTAGCTTTAGAAGTCGCACACTGTTTGCAGAAGGGGTTATCTTGGATCCACACTCTCTGATCTGAGCTAATGTTTGTTTACAGAGCCTGTAAAGCGGGAGAGCTGGAGAGCAGGAATGTTTCACAGTATTACTTGTGGTCTCCTGCATAAAGGGATCTTTGAGACAGCCTTTAGGGGTGCAGAGGGAGAAGTCACCTGTAACAGCCACATCAGGAGATACCTATTTCCAGGAAAAAGTCTAACTCTTTTTCAGTGTCTGAGCAATAATTTCAGCTTATATTTTGCTTTCAGTGCTTTCACAGAAAGAAGAAAATAAACCATGAAGTGTATTATGGCTCTTTTCAATCATTTTTACAGCTGGTGAGCCCAATAACTAGAATCAAATACTCTAAGCCATTTACTGGTTCAGTGACTTTCAACTGACTTTTTTACTTGCTACTATTCACCCTAGGTAGTGTCTGGAATTTTCTTAGCCCACATATTCAGAGAAAAATGTCCCTCAAAAAGTCATGATTAAGAAACTGATAATACGTAATTTAAATGTTGCTGACATAAAAGACTTCTTGTCTACAAAAAAGAAAAATCTATCTGCATTGTACTTTTCAATTTCTACTGCTCTAAAGCATTTTAAATTTCTCCTTCAAAAAGCTAAACTATACTTACCAGTAGCATGGATGCACTTGCACTGATTATTGCTAAATTCTCTTGAACAGTGCAAACTCCCAAAGTATAAGACTGTTCAGACTCATTTAGAGTGACCTTTGAACCAGTCTGAATTGCATACAAAAATATACTTATTATTCTATCACTGTTAGCACCCCTCCTGGATAGAGAAATTAGAAACATCTGTTAAAAAATTTCAACCTAGAGCAGCTAGTCGAGATTAGAGCAGATCACCACCATCCTAACAGGTAACAAAATATTTTTGGTGTGGAGAAAAAGCATTTTTATGGCTCTAGACTGCTTTCAGTTTCTGAGGTATTTTCTGAGTATACAGCAAATCTGCAGTATGTACTGCCAATTCAGTTTGTCACCTAGGAAAGATAATTAGGAAATGTTGCTTGTCTTGATTTATTGGTGATTCTTTTACCCTGAAGTGCAGCCAGGAATACAGGCCCAGTCATGTACTGGATGCATTGGGGCATCAAGGAGCAGCATGTATGGTAGCTTAGTGTGCAACTGTATAAATCATACTTGAAACGGAGCACGGTTACCATTTTTGTAGGCAAGTATGTTTGAATCAGGGCTTTGGGCTATTCTATTCATAAAATGTCAATCAATATTGACATTGTCCTTCAATTTTTCGTTTGATCACAGTGGTTCAAGTGTGCACACATTCTGTCTCTCATAGTATACTCTATTACACAAACAGGCATAAATTTATAAAAGGAGCAGGGAGTCTCCATACTATTTTAGCTATCATGTAATTACAGTTGGCTAGCTGCTAACTGCTGTTTAGCTATCTGGAATTTTTCTCTGTTAACTTCACTGGCTGGTTCATTACATGCATCTTTTTTTAATTATTGTTTTAATTACTTAGATTAATTTTTTTTTGTGCAATAAGAAAAAGGTTACAGTCCATTGCATGTACTGATAATGAACAAGGGCTCTTTACTTGTTAGTTCTGCATGCCTGCGAACATTGGGAAAGCACTCTTGTGTATGAAAAATATTGCTGAGAACATAACACTACCTGACCTACCTCGATGCTATTGCACCACTTTCAGAAACACAGAGAAGAGAGTGGTTATAAAGTAGCAAGGAAAGACTGCTTTAAATTTTATTCTACTTGGGCCAATTTTACAAAGAAGTTATGAAAACGTTTCAATAAAATCCCTCTAAAAACCATTATCAGGAGTTTCTGCGGTGTCCTTTCTCAGGGACTAGGCAGGCACCATGCCTGATTTGGGTATAACATTCTGGTAAGTCATTGAAAGGTTGAGAATACAGCCACGTCTAAGAACACTTAATACACTGTGAGATCTGTTTGTACTTGAAGCAATGCTTTTGAGACAGCTCCAGCTCTGAGAACTGCAGAGCACTGAGGTGTATGCCAGTATTTACAACAAAGGGCTGATGTGGGTGCAAATGGCCATTTCTGAAGACAGAGCTGAAGAGCTCCTCAGAACACCATCTCTGAAACTTCAGTCCCTGGCTCCTACTGATTTCAGGGCCTCTAGTATGCTGTATACATTTAATTGATGGTTTTAATAAAATTGATGGTTTTAATAAAACCTTATCCACAGAGAGTGCTAAAATTAAATATGGTGCTCAATTTTTCATCCTATTTCAGAGTCCAGCATTTTAGAGGAAGATAAAGAGAGAGAAGAAAACAAAAAAGCTATTATGATTTTCTCTTGGCAACATACTTTGATTTTAATTATGCTATTAACATTTTTTAACGCAGTTGTTTGGAAAGCTGGCTGGTATAATGAGTGAAGTCAGCGGAGCTATTGCAGTTTAGACCAGTAACTCTAGATTTCATCATCTGTGGAGAATTTTTTTTCATTTGTTCCTTTCTCTCAGATATAATTTAACAAGATCATTTTTTGATGTACATTCAGTATTGCACCCATTCCTTTGTTTTTCAGGGATTTTTTCCACTGTTGTCAGTGGTCAACAATATTGACATATTCCTCTATCTGGCTCATCACTCTCATCACTCGGAATCTGTGCTGGATGTCCTGGTGGTTCCATGGCCTGAGTTTCAACACACAGGGTAGAGTTCCTTTTACTGGAACCTTTGGCTTTCTCAAAGCACTATCCCTTCTCCTAATCTGAGAGTCATACCAGGGGCCCCAGGAGTTCCCAAAGTTAAAGGCTGTTTGGAGAAGAATTCTAGTAGAAGTAAAATTCTGTTAAGAAACAGGAAGACAGTCCAGTAACTGATGTCAAGGCAGGAGAAGGCACAGAAACATTAGGTAACAGGTTCCCACAAGATTGCAGACCATCCTCCTACGAATTGCTGCAGCTGGTTTTAGCAGTCCAGCTAAATGGACTGGTTTACTAAATGGTTTAGCAGTCCAGCTAATTATTATGATCTGCATAATAATCATATCCTCAGCATGAGGACTACTAAGCATTTAGACTACTGCACCTATGGGTTTTCTGGGTGCAAATCAACCTCTCCCATACTCCCCTATTCCTCAAGGTTATTTTAACCTGCATCAGTTTGTATGTGTGGAGAGCCAGGCCAAAAAGCTTAGCAAGTGCAGTGGAAAGGTAACACAGGCTGGATCACCTCGGTTTAAGCTGAATAGTCACAACTTCTGTCAGAGAGTTTGGGGAATTACACAAGAGACATATTCCACAAAAATTTTTTTCATTCCTTAAAATATTCACAGGGGATTTAAAAAAATTAAAATTTCAGCAAACAATGAGAAGAAATGGACAAATGCCTAAATTCATGGTCTTCAAAAACAATTTCTCATTCTTGAACCAAGATTTATGCACAAATTTGGGATCTAGAATGGAAAGTTTATAGGACAGCCTTAACTTTAGCATGCTTTATGAGGCCTCTCTTTCATCAACAGAATCCATGCCAGTCTCAATGCAGCATTCTGAATAAATAGCAAAATAACATGACAGTCAACTAGTGTCCTGTTCATCAGGCCACTCCTTAATTCAAATACCAGTCTTTACATTAGGAAGATATTTAGCTCATTTTCTCAAGTGCTGAGTAGAATCTTTTACAAAAAATGTTGAATGCCAAGGTGACATGGTTGTTTCCAAAACCATAATTCACAAAGGAAATAAAAAGGTTATTCTCTTAAGAAAAAAGCTTTCCATTTGTGGGATAAAAAAAATAAGCACAATGTAACCTTTAGAAAATTAATTCCTGAAAAATCCTTGTGCAATGTCAGAAGGTATTCAATGCTGCCTTGGGTATGTCTGATTGAGTCAAAGATATGTTTGATTTTCGGGGAAAAAGAGGATCATATTTAAAGCACTTCTGTTAAATATTTCCCACTCAAAAGCAGCTGAGTGCAAGGTTCTGCAATATTTAGTGAAGACTGTAATTTATATTTTCAGTCAGTCTTTACATCTCATAGGACCTACATCTAGATTTGGTCTCAAGTTGTTCCCAAGATATATAAACAACTGAAATCCCTATTGAGTCAATTTTTCCTATCCATATCTACAAAGCAAGATGAAAATTATGAGTGAATTCTACATCAGTAGCCTTGCACAATCATACTTTCAAGATTAGGTCTTAGAAAATCTAAACATGTAAGGAAGGCATTTTGATTATCTTTGTGAAATCTTATTCCTTAGCCCATTCCATTACTGGCACAGGTAAGTGGGTGTAAATTATTCCTTACTTTGACTGTTGCATGCTTAGGATTAGCTCTCTCTATCTCAAGAAAGAGCCAGATATCTTTAATCAGCTCTTTTTAAGCTTCTGTTTAAAGCTCTCTGAAAATGTCTTTATTTTCTTTCCTCTTTCACAGTGTGGTACTATGTATTCTGCAGCCGTCATTCAGGGATTTTGTGAAATCCACGTTAAAAGTCATCTGCAGTATTGCTGGCATCAGAAATGTAAAATGAAAGTCATAATTAAATTTATGCATACCATGTACATACTTTGCTAGGAATCACAAGACATCTGTGTTAACCTGTACTTTTGTCTCCTTTTTACTATTAGTATCTTCCTTTTTCAGTTTTTGTTAGTGCTGCTTTTAACTTTTTACTGAGATGATCAACAGTAAGTCCTGAGAAAGGAGAACTGAAGACTCAGAGGGCTTTACACAAGTCATGGGAACCTAGAGCTTCATTAGTTCAATGAACAAACTGTGAGTCTCATTTTTTCAGCACACAAGGATAAGATCCTCAAGAAAACTTTGCTTCATTGCTTGGGCATGTGCTCCTTTTTTCCTCTGCCGTATCTGGACCAAATTTCCTGTATTTTGCCCTCAGTAGCTGAGGGTGAAAACACTCCAGACAGTCTAGCTGATAGTAACAAGAGTTTCTCAGAAATAGTTTTGGTTTTGTGCTGGAGAACAGCCAAGAATTGCTTCTCCAATTTGTCTCTAAAGGCTGACATTCATGTTGTAAACACTGAAGCGCAATTAAATCACAAGCATTATTAAACCTCCTAAAGAATCATGTTAACACACATTTAAAAATAAGAAATATATGTAGAAAACCCTTTTTTTCTGAAAAAACATATTTTGCAGGCAGTAGAAAAGCAAGCCTCCTTAAGGTATCACTTAAGCTACTAGTATGACAGGCTATTGCTAACCTCCTACTGGAATAGTGCAAGCCAAAAAAGACCTTCTCTAGGGGAAAGTCTACAGTCATTGCTCTTACCCATGAAGTTTGTCAAGAATGTCAGATGAAATTTTGGTATTTAGTACTGTAGACTTGTTGCACAAAGTGTGGACAGAGAATATCAGATTAACTATTTCAGACTGAATTCAGGTCATTTCAGCATCTCAGTTAACTCAGTCAACATCTCCCCACCACCAAAAAAAAATTAATGGAGTACACTATAAGGAACACTTCCAGAATCTTAGATTGTATTCATGTACAAGTGTGGAATAAGTGGGGATTCCAAGTCAAAAGCCTTTCCATATCTTCTGCATTGTGCAATGTTTGTTTAAAATCTGTTAGTTCAAAGTTTAACATGTGTAGATAGTTCAGAAGGGAATACCCATACTACTATTTAATCTATGTTGATAGCTTCTTGAAACGGTTCAAACGGATCTCAGTGAAAGGGGTTTTGCAGTTTTTGTTCAAAGAACAGAATGTACTGGGTAGATCATCAAGTTCTGGTGTGTCACCCACCCTCCGCACAACCCTTAGCCAAAAATAGGGAATGGCTAATAAAGGCATGAGGTTTCTGAGTGACAGCATTACTGAAACATGCATACCCTTTTTTTACATCACAAAAACCCCCAACTAAAATACAGCATATTAGCTCAAGTCAAGCAAGGTCACAGCAGCAACAAAACACTGAGTTATTAGCTTACATTCAGTCTGAGGAAACAATTTCTTTTAGGCCAAGTCTCTCATGAAACCTGAGCCTGCAAGATTTTGTAATATCAATTTTGTTTATGTCAATATACTATACCTCTTTTGCTCTTAAATCTTTTAAGTTTCAGACACTTCAACTTTTTTCAGCAGAAAAGTTTACTTCTAAAGTAAATTTAAGCCTTTTAATGGGAGTTAAGCAAACTCTCACACTAAACAAAGATTTTTCAGCATGAAGGACAATTTATAAGAGCAAGGATTCGTCCAATGTTAGGCAGGTCGGTGACGTGAGTACTGATGAGGCTCCTCATTTTATGAGAGTTTATGCTCTGTTTTCTTCAGACTTCTGGGAAGCTCCATTGACATCATATAACGGCCAAAATAATGAAAATTCTGAGCAGAGGAAAGTGGCACTGCTAACTTGTGAACTCCAGCTATGAACACACTGGTATTTTGAGAATGGCATACTCCTAAAGACAACCAGATTCCAAACAACTGGGATACCACAGCTGGCCCAGATTTTAACAGCTCTTCTGTCATTGAAGTATCACAGTTCTACCTATGCAGAATTGTTTACTTTGGCAAAATGAAATAAATCTTAGCAAATGCAGAAAAGCAGAAATGAGATGGACCTGGACCTGGATGCAACATGATGGAAAGTAGAAAAAAGTTGGTGTGGGGAAATGCGAGATAGAGACAACCTTGGTGTTACACATTCCAAGGAAGCTTCAGGCTTTAGAGGAATCTTCCCTAGGGCACAAGTGCACTCGATGAGACAGCTTTGAACTGCTGTCTCCTGCTCCGAGCAGGACCAGAAAGTTGGTCCAAGTTCCACAGCTAGGCTTTAATATACTCCATCCCATGCTTGATCCACATAAAAGACTCAGAACAGGCTTATCCATGGGCTAACAAAGTTGAGACATTACTCAATTCCCACAAAGGTTTTCCCCTTAACGATGGTCACTTAAGTATCCAAGACATGAACAACATCAGTAAGATGCCCTAACTGTTAAAAAGTTACAAGCAAAGGACAGATCAATTGTGTGAATCCTGCAGATTGAAAGAAAGAAGGGAAATCTTCATGGAGTCCCCTGAAACTATTTCTGGCAATGGGAAAACACTGAAACGTGTATAGCTGTTTATTTATTGTCATGGACATTGTTACAGAACATTGGCATCTCTAAACAAAGTATTGGGCAATAACAGATCTCATGCCCAGCCCTCCTCTTAGTACATTTACTACAGAGGGGAAAAGAATGCACAGCATCTCAAATTCTGAAAGTTCTGCCATTAGTCAATTTGTTAGTCAAAACCAAGCATTGAAGATAGAACCTAAACAGCCATTGACACAAAGTAAGCTTACAAAAAAACATAAAAGGAAAAATTTATATTCTGCATCAGTAGACGAGAAGAAGAAGTAAGAAGCACAATTCAAAGATACGCAAGGAACTGATAAAGGGTAGTACTATTTTCTGTTCCCCTTATGGTAAATTTTGAGCTTCCAGTACAGGAAAGACATGCAAAGGCATCCAGTTCAGCAGAGCTGCTGGGATGGCTGGGGGCTGGAGCACTTGCCTGTGAGGAAAGGCTGAGGGGATGAGGCTTGTTCAGCCTGTGCAGGAGATGGCTTTGGGGAGACCTAAGGGCAGCCTGCCAGTACCTGAAGAAGGGAGACAGGTATTAGGAAGTCAAAGCCTGCCTCTGCCTCTTCATAGTGGCACATGGAGGAAGGACAAGAAGCATCATTTGAACTAAGAAAGGTCCTAACTGGATATAAGGAAGATCTTTACCATGAGGACAATTGGGCAGTTAGAGCAGGTTGCCCTGATATTTTGTGTCCTCTTCAGCCTCATGTGTTTTCAAGATGAAAGCTTGGATAAAGCTCTGGGTTACTTGGTTACTGACCTCATAGTCAACGCTGCTTTGGGCAAGAGATTGGACTGGAGACAAATGTGATCCTTTCCAATCTGAAATTACCTGCAGATTCTCACAACACTAAGTTGCATTATTATCTATTTTCAATACACTGTGTTTGATTAAACCTTGAACACCTACACACAACACGCCCATGTTAAAGAAGCAAATTCTAAAGTCATTATGTTTAAATAAGCATCTAAAAATAATAAGCATTCTTATATTATTCAAATATTCTATATAACTATCACATTTCCATAACATCTACTACCCCCCATTATATAAGGGCTCTTTCTAAATCTACCTAGTATCTACCTCTTATATTGCTCCTCAATCTGTATTCAAACAGTCCCTCTAAGTACTAGTCCTCCAACAAACTGAAACTACTGTACATGAAAAACCAAAACAGTCCCCATTCTGTTTTGAGGCTTTGCCTATCAAAATGCTGTTGAGTACATGGATGGAACTCAAGCTGCAAAAATATGAAACTGAGTCAAGTTTTCACTTAGACCTATGACAGCAGCTGGTTTCAGGTACTAATGAAGGAAAAGCTAAACAAGTTAGACAAGTAGCACAGGAGACTGTTTCCTTATCATCCATTAGCTTCCCTTCACATCAGAACTTCCCTTCCCAGACCCCTTTGGAATAAATATATTAATTAGAAAGATATTTTCCCTCAGAAACAAATAAGCAGCAAATGGTAGCCAAAAGAGAGAATGGCCAAAGCTTCAGCTTTAAAGGGAGCATCCAAAATTCTCTGAAGACAACAGGAGAAAGGGAAATTCTCATCTAGCCAAGTTGTCTAACTCCCTCACTGGACTGCAACTTCCTTCAGTGCATTTTCTCTCATCCACCCACACACAGAGCAGTTTTGGTTTATAGAGGCTTTGATAGGAAACAAGCATAATGTTTGCTTGCATTTCAGGTCAAACCTCACTGCCAAAAAAGGGGAAGAAAATTAAAAAAAAAAAAAAAAAAAAAAAAAAAAAAAAAAAAAAAAAAAAGTAGTTGCTGGTTGAGATTCACATCTCTAAAAATAAGAAGGCTACAAACAGATTACATTCCTTTGCAGAGTGGGATGCAAACAAGAAGCCACAAGTTTAAAGATAATTTGATAGGAAGATTAATTGGACAGCTTCTAGAAAGAAAGTATAAAAAACCCTCTAATATAAAAAACAATTTCAGATTACCTGTGAGGGCTTTTTGTTTCCCTGAAGGTTCTCAAAACAGGGCAACTGGTCAGATGCTACAAAACAGATAAAGCAGCTAGGTGCTATGTATGCAGTGCGGTTGTTAATTTTGCAAGGAACATACAAGGCATAGGGGCTTGTCAACTACTCTAATCATTTCCATTTAATGTCAGTGGCATAATGTAACCTTGAATATAAAAGTTCCTCCTTCATCTTAAATGAAGGAGGAACACCAACTCAGTCAAGCTGTAGTGAAGCTTTACATTTCTGGAAAATTAGTTGCATAGTATCAAGTATGAAATCTCTGCTGGGTTTGCCAAAATTGTATCCACCTTAGAGAGGTTAACATTTGATCCTGAAAACACTGTCACAATGGGACCACTCAAACTGGAAATTAGCATTGACTTTTAAAATATGTCCTGGAGTGAATCAGTTAACTACTGTGCCTTGTACAATATGTAAAATAGGAATAAAAATTGCAGTCTACCTGACATGGATTGTTGGACAGCAATCTTAGTCTGTAACACCAAGGAAAGCCAAACAACTACTGACATACTTGGCTTTATATCTACTGGAGCTGGCTGCTGTTCTTCCTTGAGAGTGCTGGAGTTCCTCTTAGATTGATTACTTGAGGAAGATTTTTGTAGCACTTGGCTACTCCAAAAACTTACTGCATACTAAGTACTGAGTAAACAGAAACCATAGATCATTTATTTGATGATTGCTCTGACAACTTATTAAATGCAACATAAATTATATACACTGACCTGTTTCCTTTCATCTCTTATTTTGTATGAAAATTTACAAGTAATGTCTTGTTTAGCTAGTGAGTGACAGGATAGACAGATATAGCTGGAGGACACTGTGCATAATCCATCAGAGAATCCCTAATGGCAGTGAAATAATGACAGTTTACAATCTCTATCTGGATCTCTTGAGTCAAAAACACAATTCTTAAGCTATTTAAAATAGATGTTCTTAGACTGCAATCAATTCATTAGACAGCAGAAACACCCTGCCTACCCAGAAGACTCCAGGTACCATCTGCACAAATACTACTCAAAGTTTGTCAAAATTTCTAATACAAATTAGTACAAAGTGGTTGTTTTTATGGAATAGTAAGATTAGCAAATTTGAAAGACACCTATTCTTTAGGATGTTTAACTCCTTTCAAGGAGTGAATGCAATTTCATTACTAAAAGAAGCATCCTTTAAATGATCTGCCAAACTAAGTTTTGTCAGAAGACTCAGATCTTCAATGTGATCATGGAGATCTCATATTTACTCCAAAAGGGAGAAAAAAAGAGCAGGAAAACAGGAAAGCAGAAAGACTTAAATGTGATGCAGGAGGCTTGTTCTTTACTGCCTGAGATTATTGTTTAGAAACAATCATGTCAGTTGTGCCAATCACTGCCTTTTTACTTCAATTGTGCTTTTTGATGATATTGCAAGTATATAAAATCAAATTAATAAATAAATAAATCCCCTTCTAGTTTAGAAAAGGAGAGATACTTCCATGGATTTACAGGGTTATCTCCTCTTCACATGATCTGTATGACATGACAACATTCAGAGGAATCCAGTTCTGAATCACTTTTGCTAATGCATCATTTTAATACCTCCTGAAGGAGAATCAAAAGTTGTGGGAAACACAAAAGTTATGGAAGGGAGTAGAAAATTATGGAAAGGAGTGGAATTAACGTATGTTTTTTTTCCTTCCCCTATGTTAGTCTCTTATGGAGGTTTCTTATAAAAAGATATATTTTAAATAATTGCTAGATATGTATTTTAATCATTGCTGTAGAGCATGGAGACAACACAAGGGGAATGCTAGGAATACAATAAAGCAAAAAGACTAGTAGATGTGAAAGAAATTAATTTCATCAAGCTAGAAGCTGGAGGTCATTGGGGTGGGGTGGGGAGAGGAAGGGTGTCATGTAAAAACAGTCTTGTGGCCAGAATTGAAGCTAACCTTGGACTCATCCCATCTATGGGATGTAATGCAAAAGAAAGCATGTACTAGAAAACAGTTTATTGTATGAATTGACTTATTTTAGAGTATGCCATAACTAAGCTTCACAAGACATAACAAACTGCATTTTTAGCTGTTGTCACACTGCACCAGCAACGCATTCAGTATTGCCCAAATATGTATCAAGCATATGCCAGATAGTTGGGTTTGCTTTCCAAAAAGGGAAGACAGGGAAATTTTCTTCAGATGACTATTAGACATGTGCTACCACTGAATTTGGAGAGACAAACTCTCTTGATCAAGTTAAAATCCTCTCTTAAATATGCATTTAGGTCATCAGACTGATGGAAGGTTGAACGGAAACAGATATATTGTCATTTATTCTAAATACAAAATGCAATACAACAAAAACATGTTTTTCTGCTTTCCTCAGATACCTAAATCTTCCCTCTTCCTGTTTTATGCATTTCAAACACCAATCTCACAAAATTCATGGGCCTATTAAAAAAAGGACCACAGCAGCTTCCTACAAGTCCAACATTTTCCTAAATTTTTTAAGCCCCCTTAGGTAGTAGGTAACATATATCCTCAGTATCAATGTGGTTTTAAGTAACAATCCTGGCAAAATGAAAACTTCTCCCTCATATTGCAAAATGAGAAACACTTCAACTAAATACAGCCCGGGCCTGTTGCCACCACAGCAAATATGACTTTCATTACTTTTCAAAAGACTGGACTCTTTCGCAAGAATCATATTCACATCACCTTTAGTCAAAGCCCTTAACACAGAAGAATTAAAATGACACGGAAAAATTAAACTCATAGAACAGAAAAAGAATGAAGAGATTTAGGATTGAAGTTCCAGAATTCTTTTGTAGAGTAAAATTTTCCCCTAAAGTTTCACCAAATAATCCATTCCACCAAATATTTTGTAGAGGCACATGCAAGAACATTTGACACACTCTCCTGTGGTGAGAGCATGTGTGAGGCGTCTTTAAGATGTTTGGTTTGCTCATCCTGCTTTGTCATTCTTCCTAGACTCCCTTGGCCTTCTCACTATCTGTCTGACAAAGCTCTGTGCCACGCCATCTGCGTGCCAGATTCCTCTGACCGCGATGAACCACAAGCAGGGAAGGACTGCAAGTTCTCCAGCGAGTGTGCTAAGGCACTGTTCTTCTAATTACCTTCTTTAATGGGTTGCTTATGGAATTTATTTCTTTTAAACAAGGCAATGAAGTCATAATGTCATTCAGGCAATGATTAAAGAACATTTCACTTCTGGGAAACAGCTATTTTACTCTTTTATTGGGCAAAAAATAAGGAGGAGTTAGATACTGAAAAGAGCTTGACCTATTTATCACATCCTCAGTTTCTACAGGTCACAGACAAAAGAATGAGTGATGTTATCCATGCCCACCCTGGTCAAAAATGTTAATTTCCTATGTGATTTAAAAAAAAAGACTTTTCTGCATAGCAAAAATCTTTCCAGAATTTTGGCATTTGTCTATACCTTCAGAAGTTTTATCAGTAAATCTTATAGACAGCTAATCAACAGACTAAAACTACAGACATGCAAAGCCAGGAATATCCATTCAAAAGCCACAGTCACCTCAGATGTCATTACAACCTTCTGTCATGATGTCAAGCTAAAGAAGGCTGGCACAGTCGGTGGAGGGAGAAGTTACCAATAACCAAGCTGTGTGCTGTAAGCCAGCATGTGAAGTAACTCAGTGAAGGCAACTGAGCACAACATCTTACAGCATAAAGCAGATCTACAGACATACCTGGCTGTGGAGCAGGTCAGTCATCCTTAACACACAAATTACCACACAAGGTCTTTCTGAAGTTCAAAAACCAAACTACTAACAACAAAAATCTCACAAATGCTTTTCATATGCAGGAAGATGATGCTCCTGGAATCTTGTGTACACTGCTAGCAGTTAATCTCACTAGAATAAAAAAGGTAACTGCAGTCTACTCACTATATGAGTTGGAACTAAGCCAACCTGGAGCAAGGAGGTAGTGGAAGGAACGGAATGAGAACCGTAGTGTGAAAAGGGCTCTTTTTATCCAAGGCCTCTCTTGGATAAAAAATGCAAAGTTACCAAAAATAGCTTTGTTATTTATTCCCAATTTTTTTATGATATTGTCATTCACAGGTGAAGTCCAGGTCCTATGGACAATAGATTGATAGGTGATTCTGTGATTGTGTGTGATTCTGTAACAATTGGGATATTCCCTTTCATAGGTACAACCCTCAGTTACAAGAGGTAAGCGAAGAGGGAACTGATGCCTAGTCATGCATGAGGAATCCCAAATATACATCTATATATAACATGGATAAGTCACGGCATGATGCATTCTAAACACATGAGTCAACATATTCAACAGCTCAAGCCACGCATGGGGAAAGTTCTTCCTGTTCACTAATGACTAACATTAGTCAGTCTAATAAGCAGAACCAAGGGAAACATGTTTGTGACAATTCACTGTCTCGTCGTTTTATTTATTTATTAAGCAAAGGTTTCTTGAGTTCATGTTTTCTGCATGTTACATTAGCCTCAGCTACAGGATTTCTTGAGGTTTTGATTTTTGTTTCTTTATAATCACAGCTGTAGTAATCCAGTTCCTGGGATTCACTAGGTCATGTTATCATATCTATCAATTGAATAAAGCAAATACCCTACTAAAGAAAGCTGCAAACGAAAAGACCTAATTTACTATTAAGCCATAATAGCTTACAATAAGCCACTATGAATCTTTTCATCAAGCAACTCCACATCAGCAATATTATGCAAAAGCAAATATACCTATTGAACAAATTAGCAGATTCTGTTCAACAGGCTACTTGTTCCAAGCACAGAAATTGTAGGAACAGAGTATGAGGGAACAAAAGATAAATGCAGTCTGAAGATCATAATTTTTAGTAGAAAAGTAGCTCTTCATCATGTCACAGCTATATGACAGAAGCATGTTTTGCTCAAATCAAGGTTGATATAGTGGGATATTTTAAAACTTAAAATGATCAGTCACAATTTTTATTGCTCTATGTCACACTACATCCTGAGCTGCTGCACATTTATACACTGGAGGTCTTTGAAGTCATGTTAAATTGACCAACATATCATATTTTTAGTATCTTTGGAAGGATTTCTCTCTTAAGAATTTCCCAGCAAAGTTGTATTGTAAGACACCCATGAGACCTTTAAACAATGCAGCTGTGCTACCCAGAGGAAAATTTTACCTTATTTAGTCACTGTATATACATACAATGGTAAATTTTAAGCTCTCTTGTCAGAAAAGCAATTAAGCATGGCTTTGATTAAACACACAATATTACCCAAAGTGATTCAAATAGAATAGGGTACTCGCTGGAGTACTGTGTTAATCAGGAATGCTTTTCTGCATCAGACCTTGACACAGAACAACATCCAAGTAACCACAGCAAGGGTTTCTTAGTTCTAGTACACGAACACTGTCAAACAGAGCTCCAGCCTCATGACCATTCTCTTCCCACAGCAAGCAGTGGGTCAGAACAGGAGCACACACTCCAGTCTCTCCTGTACAAAGTCTGACTGCTCCCTCCAAGCTGCAAAATGAGATCATTCTCTCCCACTGAATCTATTATGGAAAGACCAGCTAACAACAGGCAATAGGAGCACATGGGTTTTAATTTTTCAAACCAACAAGCAAGATTTCTGACCAGTTCATCTGTCAACACACTTATTCCTGTGACATTTGGGGTGACAAATGTGGTGGCCAAGAACTTACCGCAGTCTATTTCCACTGCTAGTGCATTCATTTGGCACCAGCTAAAACACTTAAATCCAAAGGAGTCCACAACTAATATTTTCTTCTGTTTTAAATGACTAATCTCTTACTTAATTGATTGTTAATTAAAGGCGCTTGAATACCAACACCGCAGGATGAAATTCTCTCTAGAGGCAGCACTGCAAGCCACAACTAAGGTTCCCCCATGACATCTTCTTGCGTTTATCATCTCTAAGTAGGCAGCTTTTGCCTCTGGGGTAAAAGCAGAGTTCAACAACTGCTTGGTCATCTCCTTCTGATTCTTCCTTCTGCTGTCCTTCCCGATGTGAAATGAAGAGCAGCAATTACTTCCAGCGGAGAATAGACTGGAGAGGTAGGTTACCAGTTCAGTAGCTCAGCTTTCGGAAAAAAACTTTTAAGATGGTCACACTGCAGTAAGACAGGGTTTAACTAGTTATATTTGGAAAGAAACACAAAAGTGAAGAAAAAGGAAATGCAGCTGCTACTTACAAGCAGTCATCAAACTATTACAGTTGTACTTTTTTTCTTGCCAGTTCCTCAGTTACTAACCATTTCTGATCCAGTACAACAGCTGTAACATTGTATATAAATGCATTAATGCTCTACTGAGATATGCCGTTTGGGAGAACACTAACTTAAACAATCTTTTTAGGTTTTATTTTTGTTATCTACTACTGATGATTTACAGATTTCACAGGAAGTCTTCTATTAGCCAGTGCATGACTGCACAACGAAAGAATCTCCATATTTCAGGGAAACATGTAGGCCAATTGTTTGCTGGAAAATGTACAGATGTAATCTGGGAATGCTCAAGGATTCAACAATAAGTTATTTTTTTGTGATGTTTTTCTGCAGACACTCTGCTTCCACCGGAACGATGGCCTTATATGTAGAAACCTGGGCTGTAACTTCCTATGACGTGCAGCATGCTACCATAAATGCTTTCCCCTTAACTCATCAAGTGTCCCAGGCTGCTCCTCACTCTCAAATGTGAACAGCCAAGGAATGTCACCATGCAGTACTACGCTAATGCATTCCAGTGCTCAAGATGTCACCAAATATTACCTACAAAGGCTAACACTTCACTGTGTACTCTGGGCAAATATTACTGTGGATTTGGGCCAAGAGAAAAAATTTTCTTTTTTTTCCCCTGTTTTTGTCATTGTTGTTCATTTTGGTTTTTTTGTTTCTAAGAGCTTTTTTTTATGTCTTAACTACATTTTTCAATCTGCTGTCCCAGAGTATGTGCCTCTGAATGATTCTTCTTGACCATGTTATATCTAAAATTATGATGCAAGGAAGATTAGGATACTTCTATCAGGAAGAGCAAATTATTTCAGAATGAAACAAGTTATAAAAACTTTTAAAAATAAAATCAAGAGTTTGAAATTTCTAACAAGTCTGTAATACATATATAATTTTCACTCAGCTCATTATCATCATAAATGCAATATTTAATCATATTCTGCTTTGATAAATGTTAAGAATGACATTCTAATGATATATTTCAGTAGTTTACTCTGTCTATGCAATGTAGAAAAAATCAACCCATGATGAACATTCATCTACTATGCAACTGTTATGTGCTTCATAAGACAAGGAAATAAAATAAGTAACCTATACAACAATTTATTACAGTATGATATCACAGCAGGAGTGAACAGTGCTGAGAAATTACAGACCTTAAAACTGTGCTACTGCACTGGAATTTTGCTGCGCTAATTAAAATCCTACTGGAAATCTGAACCTGTAAAAGAGACATTTACACGTAAGAAACAAGGTACAACAAATTCCACAAGTGAACTAGAAAACAGAAGACACACGAAATTTAGCCACTGGTTCTTCACACCCTTAGTTTCTCAAATCAATACCCACTTTTTCCTCTCCAGACAAGATTCTTACCAGTTCTCCATTTGTCTCCTAATTACCTGTTTTAATTTCCAGACTATTATGTCCAGACTGCAGGTTCAATTGAAATCCTAGTGCATGATATTACAACTCTTGCACTACTATGTTAAGCAAACAATCTTTCACCATTCAGCCCTTTGACTTGTGTCCCTTGTTAAATCACTATTCTATAATCTGACTTTCTAATCTTTGCTATGACTTCTACTGATTAGTTTATATCACATTAGCAAGATAAAGAAAAGGTAAACTTTCATAGCATCTTTGTTATTCTAAAAAGAGCAAAGTACTGCAGTCTCCCAAGTGCTGAGAATGAGCTGTGAATGCAAATGAAGGTTTACAACAACTTCATTAAGCAGATTAGAGGAAGACAGTCCCTCTGATCACGAACAGGTGAAATAAGGAAGAAAATGCAGCTTTGTTTTTTTCTGCTTGTGAGGAAGGCACTAATCAACACAATAACCCAACCTCTCTATCTGATCCTCAGTTGTTTTCAAATGCAATGAAGGAAAAGTAAAAAAAAACTCAAAGTATCAAAACATATAGAGTTTTACTCTGCATCTGATAATTGTTTGTTAAGTAATAATTATTGCCAAGTAATAATAAATAGTTATTATTTATTGTCACTATTCTTCCCATCCCAAATGCCTCTCTTCCTGGTTGCATTTCAGAGATGAAAGGACCTCAGGGTGAAGGCTAGTTCAGCTTACCCCATAACTTCACATAGACAGAAAACAGCTGTTGCAGATTTAACCTAATAATACAGCCACCACCGTTTCACAGAGCTCTGGCCTCACTATTTAGAGGGATAGTATTAGTTTATTTGTTTTAAGAACCTACTACAAGAATAGAAGATCAAAGAGAAGTAATTAATAAGGTATAAGCTATGTTTACTGATGCTTCTGTAATTCAATAATATAAAATTTTGCTCTCCAATTTAAACAGATATGAATACCATAATGTGAAAAAATCATGATTACAAATGAACTCAGTAACAAAAGGTAACAAATAAGCTGTGGAGAAGCTGTATTCTTTTAAAATGAATACTTGATTTTATTATTTTGGTCATCTCTATGTCTGTCTGAACATTAAGATTATTGTTCATAACATTACATTATATGATCTTTTGCAAATGCTGTATATTTAACTTAAATGTTAGTTTTGTTCAGTGCTAATGAGTGCAGTATTCCAACAGCAATGTGTCCACATTATCCAGACTCTCATTACTATCTTCAGATTCAAGTAGCAGCAAATCAAAGCCAAGACCTTATTTTTCTTCAAATCTAGGACTATTCTGATTTCAAAAATGTGACTTTTAAGCAGGCCTCAGGAAAGCCAATGAAAAAAAGTAAAAAATTTATAATATTTTAAACTTTTTTTTTTGCTGTTTTCTTAAGATGATCCAAGATCAAAGCTTTTCCTTTTATTTTTTAATTAAACACTTTAAAAATAATGAAAATATTAATCATATTGTGAAAAGTTTTCAGAGTTCATTTTTTAAAGAAATCCCTCCTTAGACTTTCAATTTTGATTAAAACCATTTTATTTCTAAAAGATTCTACATATATCTACCTAAATGACACTCAGTCACTGAAGACTGGCAGGTAATACTGTGGAGCTCTACACAGGAGATCCCTTCTGTATTTTGACTAAAAGCAGTGCTAACAAAAAAAAAATGAAGGCAATTTGCACCAGAGAGAATTCCAGCTTGACAGACTGGAATTGACACAGCAAAGCTTCCTGACACTGCAGCTATTGGATTTTTGCAGTTTGTCCACAGTTGGAGCTCACTAGGGAGTTTCATCAGGTTTGTTCTTACCACCCCATAAATATGGGATTTGTCCTTACAAGTCCCTGCTGCTTTGTCTTTCTTCTTTCTCTGTACCTACAGAGAGAGATGTAAACAAGTCCAGCAATAGAAAAGTACATGAGAGGGCACCTTTTTCTCCATGTTTTCAAGCAGGAAAGAAAGACCTGGGAGGGGGAGGAAAAGATCACACAATGTGATCTTGAGAAGCCATGCAAATTCCAGAAAACATGAGAGAAAGAGCATTACTGGAAAGGATTTTTTAAAGTAATACCACTGATTATTATGCCTGTTTCTCTCTAAGCTCCTTCAGGCTGGATACTGAAGGGATCGTTTGAGATGGCAGCCTGTGGTTGAGAACAAGGAATTAGAGTTGCTGCAGCACTAGGCAGATAAACTAAAGCAGCCAGAATCTGATATATGGAAAGAGACAAGCTGGCAGTACTAAAGCAGAAAGCAAAGGACAATTTCAATAAAGCACTAGTTAAAGAGAAAAAAAACACTGTAGGGCTGCTTTAGGCATGTGACAGGTTACTTAGCATACACAACCCAAAAGTTTCTGCTATTTAGCATTCCTATGGCGTGCTTTATGAGGCCTGACAGACATTAACTTCTGTTTGTACACTTTCTGTGAAGCAAGAGCCACCTTGTCTGGATGCCATTCAGTGATTCTCACTGCACTCTCCCTTATATTTAGTGAATCACACTTTCAAAGGCTGCAGTGGAGTGAGAAGAGGACCTCAAAAAAACTGTGAAGTGACTCTTTCCTTCATTTTGCACACAGGTACCTGAATGATGAGAGCCCTGGACAAAGTAATTTGGCACAGTTTAAACTCCCAGAAAACTCTTTGGGTAGAAGATAATTACTTTCTGGTTAGCACATCACATTCCAGTCTAATTATGAACAGAAATAGGGTATCTAACTACAAAGCTTCTCAGGTTATGCAACAGTATAAAGAAACCTCTCTTTCTCTTGCATGCACTTACATACCACTTCCCTGAAAAAAAAAAACAAGATCTTTTACATATTAAAGAGGAGCTATTTCCAATTTTAAAAAAAAAAAAAAAAAAGAAAGAAAAAAAGAAAAAATATATTAAAAAAATAAAAAAAAGCAGGCTGTAAAGCCATTGCTTTCAGAAGCACTCTGGCAAAATGTTATTTAGCCCTTGACTCCCCTTGTGCCTAGAAATCCAAACTTTTGAAATTTAAGGTTTTTTTAATGGCTGTATGAATGTAGGTAACCAGTTCATTATTGTTTGCCTGAATCTGCAATAAGCCTGAAACAACTCCCTACATGTTATTTATAACTTTATGAACCAATCATCACAGGATAATTGGAACACTGAAGTGACTGAGCAGTTTAAAACACATAAAGCAATCTCTTCCCTGTCATAAAGCTGACATGCACTCCTTTCAGGTACTTGAAGTACGTGTTTCAGGTAGGCAATGACTATTCCACCTGTGAACAGGCAAAGGCAGAGATTGTCTCATGGTGAATAATGTCTGACCCATCTCATTGTGTTCTGTGACAAAATTTCTGATTAAATTTGTGGATAAGGGAAAGCAGTTTCCTCAACTTTAGCAAAGCTTCCAAGCACTCGCTTGCAATAACCTTGTGCACAAGAAGGACCATTACTGGCCAAGTGGGTGGCTTAGCTGGGAGAATAGCAGCTGGGGTCATTCTGTTTAACATCTTCCTCTCACAATCTGGAGGACACAACAGAATGAAGGTTAGTCATGATTGCAGATGGCATTAAACTGGTAGAAACCAGTTAACAGACTTGAGAGCAGGACTGCCACTTAGAGCCCAGCATGCTGGGGGAAAGGGCTGACAGACAAATGGCAAGACCTCCAGCTGGGAAAGAAAACACTCTTGCACTGCTGGAGGCAGGGACTGAGTGGGAACCAGTGCTATTGAGAAGTACCTGGTAGACAGAGAGGGGCTCAAGCAGCATGTGAGTCAGCCTTCACTCCTGATGGCCTAAAGCACCTTGGGCTGCATTCACAGGTGCAGAGGTACAACAGCAAGGGAAGCAATCAGCCTCTCAGAGCATTTATTGGACCATATCTAGATGCTGCATTCTGTTCTGAGCTCCTCTGTACATGAAAGACACCAATAAAGTGCATTAAGTTCAACAGAGAGGTACCAAGGTGGTTTGAGTCTGGAGCACTTGACTAGTAAGGAAAGGTTGATGGACCCACCCTTTTTCAGCCTGCTCAACAGATGGCTTTGGAAGGACCAAAGAGCAGCCTGTCAGGGAAGGAAGATATAGAAACACATTTAGAGTAAAAGAGAGACAACCAGTCTTTCTCCAGGGCCAGCAAGGCTTCTCTGCTGTATGGCAGCCATTCTGCACTCTGCTCCATGGCTGAAGTACAATATCTAGGACCACAAATCATACAAGAGCATCTTGGAATTACAGCTCTACTTGGTCACACTCTGAGTTTATTTTCTGTGAAATCAAGCCTATAAAAGATCATGGTAAAGACACCTGAGTGAAAAACTATCAGCAATTAAGATACATATTGGGAGGGATGCATACAGGGAGCCACACGAATTCTTCATATTCCAAGTACCCACTCCTGTGGGTACACCTGTGCTATACATCTGGGCATTCACAGCCAAATATGCACAGGAGTCCACCCTCAGACAACATCAGGCTTTAAAGTTTATCACCAGAATTTTCCCTTTTTCTTCTAAGGTGGTTTGCTGTTCCCGTCCCTCCCAGAGTCCAAGTTCAAGGCAGGACAGGGACTTCTTGCCCCATACACCTACCCAAAAAGCAGATAGCAGTTGTTTTCATCTCTGCTGAGCTCCTAGCAGGATATGTGGCAGAGCTTGAATGAGTTGTACCTACAAGCAGTAACAGGTCAGACAGCCGCTCCCTGATTACTGTAGTGAGACACGTAGCCCTGCTTCAGCATGGTACCAGAAAAAAGTCCCATGACTTTCCTCATCTGTTCAACTATTTGGTCTGACTGCAACTTGCTTTTACACAAAAATCTACCTCCCTCCTATGATGACAGTCACATAACAAATTTAACTTTTTTCACAAGGAACAAGCAAAGCTACTGCAGTGGCTCAGTGAAAGCATCACTGCAGCTTTTCTACTGAAATGGTGCTGTGGGGTAGAGCCTCAGAAAACACAGATATTCTTGGAGACTTCCAAGATTGAGTGGGCTTCTTCTTTCCCCTGGAAACTAGGTTCCACTTCAGCATACGCAGAGAGAGGCTATCCTGAGCAGTGGCTGTCCTCCCTGCTAGAGAGGGCAGTAACTCATCCCTCAAAGCATGGCCACGACAGCTCCCACCAGGCTCACCTCCCTCCTGACCCCCAGCAATCAGAGCAGCCAGCTAAGGACCCCTCCAGGCTCCCCACTTAGTCCTTCCCTTGCTTCTCACTGCACACATGCACAACAGCCAACCACAAAAATTTAGTCAGAAACAGGAGATATTGACACTTAGTTCAGCACTCCTATTCTTGGCTGCTGTGTGTCTTTAACACTTAAGGTGGGGCTTTGTCACCTAGTTTGTTTATCTTGTTTGCTGGCCTGCTGTTACTATGTACACTACAATGAAATGGGCTTTGTCACCATGTTATATGTGATTCGGAGGCAATGACAGGAAGCTGTGTCAGGGAAGGTTTAGGCTGGAGTTTAGAACAAGTTCTTCACCCAGAGGGTTGTTGGGCCCTGGAACAGTCACTGGAAGTGGTCACAACACCAGCCTGACACAGCTCAAGCAGCATTTGGACACTGCTCTCAGGCACATGATGTGACACTCGGGATGTCCTGTGCAGGGCCAGGAGCTGGACTCAGTGATCCTTGTGGGTCCCTTCCAACTCAGAATATTTCTTGATTCTATTCTATGATTTTGCAATAGCACACTACAAGTTTAAGCAAAGGTATACAGAAATAAAGACCTCCCGTATAGCTGACCTGTTTCTGTCTTTAGTTCTGCCCATGAACATAATATTTCAGTAAGCTTCCTGTGAGGAGCCAGGGGACTCCAAAGCACACTTTCATGTTACAATGACCCCTCAGAATTAAATCCTAGTGCAGACATTTGAGAATGTGGGAGGGGTCTTCAGCTAGTGTCCATCCCACAGATGGCTCTACTGAGCTTTACAGAAAGCCTCTAAGTCCCCAAGAAACAACTCAAAAAGCTGTTAGGTCTACCAAGACAAGATGCAAGTTCAGCATGTTGATGAAAATAGCTTTAGAAAACATGGGTGCTTTGGCAGACTAGTATTGTTGGGTTGAGTTTTTTCTCCATTTGATCTTTTTTCTCCTTTTCAACTACATTTTAATTCTCTCCTCTCTGAGTCTTTCTAATTATTTCTTTCCCCATTCCCTTGTTCACCACTTTTTCATAGCCTTCTCTTTCCTAACAGCTGCATCCAGCGAAAAGTGACACCAGATGAGAATCGTGGATGACACTGACATTGTTGATCCTTCTCTTGCTAATTCATTGAACTACACAGAAAGAAAAATCCCCACTGCTGTTCATGTCTAACTTAACTTTGAAGAAATACTAGGTCTTAACAATTTCAACAGAACTGTGCATTCATTTTTTGTGCTTACTACTATGGTTTTTTCTTGACATTTATATAGTTCAGAGGCTGTTCTTGCTTTTTATCAATAAGATAAATAAGAAATAAGATCAGAGATTTCCTTCCATTTGTACTTACTCCTGAAGCATATTCCCAAACATGTTCCATCATCCTACCCCAGATATATGGGGAAGGAAGGAAGGAAGGAAGGAAGGAAGGAAGGAAGGAAGGAAGGAAGGAAGGAAGGAAGGAAGGAAGGAAGGAAGGACCCCCAGCATGTGAACTGACTTTTACCTCCCTGTCTCCCTACACCACTGGGTGGGAGAAGGTAGAGAACGGGGAATGAAGTTACACCTGAGAAGGAGAGAGGGGTGGGAGGAAAGTATTTTTAACATTTGTTTTACTTCTTGTTATCCTGCTCTGATTTTCATTGGTGATAAGTTTGATCAATTTGTCCAGGTCATGTCTGTTTTGCCTGTGATGCTAATCTGTGAGTGATCTCTCCTATCCTTATCTCAAATCATGTGGCTTTCATTATATTTCCTCTCCCTTGTCCCACTGAGGGAGGGTAGCAATAAAGTGGCTTTGGTGGGCACCTGGCATCCAGCCGAGGTCAAGTCACCACAATGTGCTGCCACAAGTCTCTGGAATGCTTAAGGAATGCAGAAGAACCACACATCATTTTGTTGCTGAGGATTGTGTTATAAATGTAAACAAAAACATGTACAGCTACATAAACCTGTTCTTCCTTATTTCCACTTCTTGTAAGAATTTTATGTTCCTTCCATGGTGTCAAGATATTTGCAATTTTTCCAGATGGGAAAAAATGTAAGGCTTCAGCCTCAAAGATTTCTCAAGATAGAAAATAACAGCAATATCACAGACAACACTGTCTGGATTAGAATAAGATAAATAAGGAAAAAGTCAAGTTGCCAGGGACAGTCATTAACTGCTATTTCTATTATGTCACTGTACATTCCGCTTCCTTTATTTTTAATTTTCATTGTCTTTTACATGAACCAAAGCTTTAGAAAATAAGCCATCAAACTTTTCACTTCTCCTTTTTATTCTGCATAAATAAACTTGAACTTTAGGCACAGCAACCTTCACCTTATTTAGCCTTCAGATAACTCTTTTTCAGTTTCCCCCAGTCACTCCAAGATGACCTTTGCAGGCAGTCAGGAAATGTCTAGAGATTATGAGAAGTCCATTGCTTTGAAGCCTTGTAAAGCTTGTACCAGTGATAGAGAACATTATTTTCATTTTATTTTTAATCAATTTTCAGGGAAAGGAATCATAAATTCTTAAAAGGCAGATTACACGCACTCTTGCCTTCTTTACAGGCTTGACTTCCAGTGACTACAACAGGATGCTTCATGAGCATAGGACTGAATCCTTACCTATAATTCACATTATGCAGGACTTTCTTCCAACAACTTTGTACAGGAAACTCCTAAGGGATGGATAAAGACCAAACTAGAAATGAAGCAGTAGAAGTTTGCCCTTACATATAATACCTGTCTGGTAAAAGAGCAATTAACCCCTTTTGAACCCTGTCATTTCTCCCAGGTTTCACAGATTCACATTTATTACCTTTTGATCTTTGCCTTCTGCTGCAACAGTAACGCTGATGTGCAGAGCTAGTGCAATACCAGTTTTTCTCCAGGTAATAACCTTGCTGGTTTAAAATCACCTTCACTACAGGTCCTGCAGTCTGCATGTGGGAACTGATTGTGTGTGTCGTCCATGAGCAGAGCTGCTACTGGCATCACAGGGACTATCACACGTGGTTCACATGCAGGATCAGTTTGCTAAGGTAAACACGGAGAAGTCTGTATCTATAAGATTTTTCTTACCACTGGATAACAACTAAAATAAGAATCTCACTGCTGCTAATGATTTACTTGAACTTTTCAATGCTTTTTCAGGATACACATGTAAAAACTGGTTTATTTTAACAGCTCTGCCAGTAAGCAAGCTTTTGCTTCTGATGTAAGAAAGCCTTATTTGTCCCAGATGTGGCTGGTCACTTTACTTAATGCACACCTTTAAATATAGAGATTGTAAAAATTCTGAAAATTCCTGGAGAAAAATGATGGATCAGCAGAAATGCTTTAAACTCACAATTGTTACCTGGGTTCTGACAGTTTTACTCTTGAATAAAACCAGCAGACTTGTTAAAGAAAACATCAGTCTTGATAGGGAATAAATAGCTCTTGGTATAAATAAAGTACATGGCACACATTCAGCTTTTTCAAGAAGTATGTCAATGGGACCATTAACATCATGGAAAGCCTGACCTTTCTCAGCTTGCACTTCTAGTTCAGACTAGAAGGATTTGCTAAATCTTCCACCTGCATTTGCAACATTCCACAGTAGGTTTGTCCTCCTACTGTTCCATAGGTTTTCTGTTTATCGGGTTCTGGGATTTTGCCCTTCTCACCAATACTTTCCCACTTTCTTTGTCCCTGCCCTTTTTACCTAGGCTAGTCTGTTACTGTTTTATGTAGTGAATAAATAACTCCTGTGAGTCTGGAACTGACCCACTTGAAAAGAGGCTCTTAGCCTTATCTTTTACACTTGCATGCCCCTCCGCTGACACTGGCTCTCCACTCTGTCCTCATGAGTAAAGCAGTATGGAAAGTGCTGATAAGAGGATTAGCTGATGAAAAAATGCCAGAGATCAGTTTGCAAGCATAGAGCATTCATGCATACCACCATCACAAAGCCTGGATCCCTGAAGGGGGATGTATCTCGCACAGATATTGCTATCTCAAAGTGAGCCAATTAGTCCACGTTTGTCATCTAGTCTTCCTCCTTGTCAATGGGGAGAGAAACAAAAGTCATCTGAGAGACACAAATCTGTCCACCTATTTTAGGCCTGCCTTAGGAGGGTATCTCATCCACAGTGGGTGCCTGGTGGTAAGATAGCTAAAATTAGTCACTACAGGGTTAAAAAAAGGACAAGTGGAGACTTCCATATTTCCAAGAGGGAAAAGATTAAGCATCCCAGGAGAAGACAGGTTGTGTTAAGGACTGTTGTTGGACTTAGTCAGTGATTGCCTCCTTAGATCTAAACCTTCAGAGCTGGACAGCAGAGGAAATAAACAACACATACTTCATTGGAACTGCATGGGATGGGTGTACACACCATAAAAGAAACTGAACAAACAAATGGTCCATGGGAGCCAGGAAAGCCATCTGCAGAGGAAGCACACCAGAGCAGGCAAAGCAGCAAGCGCTCCCCAAGAGCCGCGCGTGTCTCGCACAGCAGCACATGTGACACAAACCACATGAAAGGGGCCCGGCGCGCTCTGCCATCGAAACTGCCAAAACAAGCAGACACAGGGCAAGCAGGAGCTGCAGTTATGATCAAAGTCACACATTGCAGATACTCTGGTGGAAGGGGAATGTCTGAGCTGCAACAAACAGACAGAAAATCATAGCGCAGCTTTGAACTCCAAAAGTAATTTTCTGCTACCCAAGGCTGGGGTCATTTTTGTGTTCTTCTATTTGTTAATGTCTGAACTACATTGTAATAGCTTTGTGTTCGGCTCATGGCTGGGAGTTCCAAGCACAGCATAACAAATCCAGTGTGATAATAACACACTTTCTTGAAATAGGAACTTTGCAAAACCAAGCTAGAAATAATGTGAAAAGGAATGTTTTCATGCTAGCTCAGTATTCCCAATAGTTCAATTTGAAAAAAAAATATAGAATTAAAAAAAAAAAAAAAAAAAAAAAAGAAAAAAAGAAAAAAATAAAAAAAAAAGAAAAAATAAGTTGCTTAAGTTTTTGAAAGTCTAGGAAGTGAGCAAGATGATTTTTTTTTTTTTTTTTTTTTTTTAATGGTGGGGGAAGGCAGAGGGAAGGAGAGCTGAAAGAGGTGTTAATTCTAATGTTAGATTCTTTTTCATCTGATCCTGCTTATCCATCAGAAAGTACTGCTGCTGTTGCTGGTGTCATCATAAAAGTAGAACATGGTGTCAATATGAGCTTTTAATCTCTGAGGTCCTAGCAAAAACTTCTGAAATAAACTCAAAATACTACAACTAGTTGATAAGATACAGTACCTTTCTTTCTAATGTCTTCAAGCACTTTAGGATTTCATACTAAAATCCAGTGTGACTTGACAGTAAAATGATCTGACAGAATACTGCAATTCAGTTCCAGCAGCAATAAATCTGGCACATCATATGTAGTTGTAATACACAAAGACTAGACAAGAACTCTTACAACATCCTCTGCTGCTATTTTTGCACACAATTGATTCCTGTACATTTCCTTTCTTCATCCTACATATTTTTGTGAAAGAACAGAATTAGTTCACAGAAATATTCCTGAATATCAAGATCCCACACAATGACAATGAGCTGAGCATGTCCTTAGCCTGTCATTATGGAAAGTCCCTTGTAATTAATTCTGCTCAAATTTTATTAAGAGGAAAATTCAGTGTATAATAACTCCACATCTGAATTTGTCTTTATTTTGTGACATGATATAGAATGGCAAATTATACTTTTATAAGTAAAAAAAAATGTTAAGACAACTGAAAATTTGCTTTTTGCTTATTTTACTAAGTTCTGTTAGAAAGATCTTTAAAAGGGCCTGATTTTCTTCAAGTTTAATTTGTGAAATATGTTTTCTCATAAATTAAGGCTTAAAAGAAATTTAGTATCAGTCTACTGAGGGACATTTTCCTCTTTTCTGCTGTCTGTTCTTTCAGTGCACCTGATGCTTAGAGAAGAATGTTTCCAAGCACAGTTTAAGGGCTGTACTCAGGCTGTAAAGACAAGCAGCACTTAAAACTGAATGCAGAGCTTGAATGCAGAAGAATGTAGGGCTTGGAACCCTCCAGAATGTTTTTCTCTTTTTGAAATTAAAGAAATAAGACATTATGTTTCCTTCTGCTGGCTGCCAAACTGAGTAAAGGCTATGGTGCTTGTTTCTATCCCTTAGGCAGACAGGTACCAATCAGCACATGTTAATTACAGGTCTCTGAATCTCCTGAGTAAAATTCTTACGTTTGTTCTCATGTCAAGCATGACATGTTGTAGTGACAGCAGAGTTCCCCTTAGTATCTGAGCTCTTCTCCAGTGTGGAATTCTCACAGCAGCTTTTCCTAGGCTTCACAAGAGGCTGCAAGCAAAATGGTCTCATTCCAGGTCTGCTACTGTAATGATACTACAGGAAACTAAGTCCTTTTTTCCTTTCTTCCTTCTTTCTTTCTTTCTTTCTTTCTTTCTTTCTTTCTTTCTTTCTTTCTTTTCTTTCTCTCTCTTTCTCTCTCTCTTTCTCTCTTTCTTTCTTTTTCATAGAGGTATTCATTAAGCAGCATCAAAAATACAAGGATCAGCACAAAAACATAACAAGCTCAACAAATCAATACAAGTAACAACCACTGACAGGGTTACAAAGTAAACTAGTTGGTGGGGATGAATGTCAGAGAAATATAAAGAACATCTCTCATTGAACAATGTATTGTGTAGCCATTTCTCAGCTTACGATGCTTACAAGCTACATCTGTCCTAAGAAATTACTGAATCTTTGCTGTACCCTTACACAGTAAACTTATTAAATGAGCCTATATTAATTGCCCTTTCTGTTTACTTTGCTGAGTCTCAGAAATGGCCAAAAGTAATCCTAACCAATAAGCAACCATCCCCTCACCATGATAACCACAGCAATGAGCACATATTTCAATTAGTCTTAGCATATATCGTGACAATAAAAAATAGGTAAGTGCACTTGGATTGGCCAGTCACTGCTTCTTTCACTGTTCATGTGTATTTATCTTCTGAAGAAAGATAATTTTTTTGAAAGAACCTGGGCAGCTCCCAGTAAATATTTTCCTCTACTCTCTAGCCTAGAAGCTAATAGATTTTAGTAAGAAGAGATATTTGCTCTTTCAATCAGCACAAAACCACTCAAAAAAAACCCCAAACCTCAACAGATACACACACACACACACACACACACACAAAACCAAATCGAAAAATCAAATCAGCATTGTTCTTAGGTTCTCAAAATGCATGCATGTCTGTGCTCAATGGGATATGTGTCATTAACATCTGAGTGAAGCAGCAAAACAGAAAAGGTCTTGTATACTGTAGACTGTCTGCACAAGAGAAAACTGTATACCATAGATTGTAGCTCATATCAATTAGCAACCTAACCCCAATCCAGCTGTTTCACTAAGGAAGGACTATTATAAATTTCATGCAGATTTTTCATTTCCAGATTTTTCTCATGCAACCCCACCTTTCACAGAGCCAAGAAGAACAAAATGGCCCATATGAAAGCATCATTCTAAAGGGAGTTACTGACTCATCTTGCAAGTTGTAGGGATTCATGACCGAACAGGATAATAAGCAACCAGCATGAGCATGACAAAAGGGAAGTTTAGACTGGTGAGAAACCTAACAGAGTGATTCAAGTTCCTGCTTCATGCTGCTAGGGATGTTCTCTAGCACCATTTCCCCAAAAAGGAGTGAAATTCAGGCCAGTATAAATGGGCCACTTCCAGAGACATACCTTCAGGAGTGGTACAGCGAAGGTCAGATGAGCTTCAGATGGATTTTAGAGACCACAAAAGAGCTGCACCTCCTTAGGTGTGGATGGGAGATAAACTACGATTTCTGCCCTGAATTCAGATTCTTCTTCATTGTTTTGTAGCTGACCTAAAGGAATGTCTCTTTGCTCAGTGTTAGAAATTAGTCATGAGTTGTTAAAGATCTATTATGTTTGCAGCAATATGCTGCATGCTGTTTTAAAAGACTAAAAATACAAAAAAAATGAGTAAAATTTTGAAAGCAAAATATCTGTGCAACACTAAGATTCTAAAGTGGAACAATGACCATTTTCATCATCAGAAGTCCCTTCTCACAGAACAAATAAAGAATCTTTTTTTAGCTTTTGCCACTGGCAGTGAAAAAATAGCATTATTCAAATAAATATGCACAAAATGGCCACACTGTGGCTTTACCCAAAATCTGAGGCAGATTTGAATCTGCATTTTTGAAAGACTTCCAGCTACATCTGAATTGATACTCCTAAAATGTCCAGTTTGTTAAAAAAAAAAAAAAAAAAAAAAAAAAAAGTGTGGTATGCATTGATAAATCATATTTTTGCAATTATTTCTTTTGCATAGAGGTACTACAATCTTATACAGAACTAGTGGACTTCAGACACTCTACAAAAGCTTGAAGACAGCCAATATATTATAACTATAAAAGGTTTGCATATTGTAAAGCAGCTAAACAGTTCCAGGGAATCAGCCATAAGGCCCTGTCCCTATGACATCAGGTCAAAATTTCTAAATTCAGTAGACTGAAATCTCAGGTGGGAAGATTAAATGAACTTTAACTAACACCTTACATTATTCAGGCAATATTAAACTTACATTTAGATACCATTGATGAGTCTAAAACATACCTATAGTGCTACTTATCATTTGTTGACCTAAGAAACAGGGTAGAAAAAGAGGAAAAGGAAGAATGAATCTGAGAGAAACGGAGATAAAAATAAAAAGCAGGAATAGAAAAGAGGAAGGGAAGAGAAAGAGAAACACTGAGAGAGACCACATGAATTCTGCAAGAGAGCAAAGCACTTCAGAAGGGGAAAGACTGAGATGTTATTTACAACAAGTAATTTTCATAGATAAGGAAAAATAAATGAGTCAGAGTGATGCAATGTGATGGAATTTAATCCAGCTGTTTGTGTCCTATGGCAACCCCAGATAAGCAATATCAGAAAAATGAATTAGAAAATCCAGATGGCAATAAATATTATCCTCATCAATAAAAAACAAATGCCAAGAGTACTTTTGGCACATAAATATTATTTTATTGTTCCTTTCCTTTGGCTTTTCTCTTTCAAGGGTGGACAAGAAAATCCTGATCTCTTTTTAAAATTACTTCAGATGATACTCTTATTTTGTTATATACTTTTGCCACTGTGTTAATCCTCTCCTGCAGATTAAATAACATATGTAGATATATCCTTAATGCTAGAAAAACCCTCAAATCTAGTGGCTTGGAAACACTACACAAGAGTAATTTTCAACAAATATTATCTTTTTGCAAAGTGGAGATAGCATAGTAATTGTATAGCACCAATCTGGAATCCAAAGACTTTAATGGACATTCTGGTCACATTTTAATCTCTTTGGAGCCCTTAAAACATAAGTCTGGAAAGAATGATTTTCCTCAAAATTATGTGAGAAATTAAAGAAATATTTTCTACTGTGAAAGCTAAAAAGTATAAATTAAATTAAGAAAAAAAATGGATCCCACTTAATCAAAATCAGAATTTGTTGTTTTATAAAATTTTATTTAATAATCTTTTTAATACCAAAATAAAAACTAGCTCTGACTAAATGAATTACTAATAATTATGTTTTCCATTACAAAAAGGACTAAAATTCTTTTCTTTATCAGCTACTGAAAAAGTATATGTTATTTACATTTGTGTCAGAAACAACATTGGCTGTTTTCTCCTCTGCAATATTATTCAAGTTCTTTTTATCTATTATTTTGCTAGCAGTAAAATTGAAGGGTAATTACAAATTATGTAAAGCTTTGGAAATGCACACACCAAAAAAAGCAGATATGCAGATATTAAGACTAGAGAGCCACCTAAGCTCTGGGCTTTCCTAACAGGTATTCAATTTTATAAATCTAACAGTGTCAACATATGGGCAAAAGGAAGTTATACACAAAAATCAGCTAACTGTGGATGAGTCATGTTCTTACAGACATGAAAACAAATCACATTCTTCCCTCACTTTTCCATCATGGAAATCTTTATCATATGCCTTATTTTAATGGGAAAATGGGCATGAAGAGGCATTTTGATTCAGCACCAAATGTAAAAAATTCAGTGTAGAGAGAAACAGCTGTACCATCCATGCCACTAAAGGGAAAAGTACTGCATTTTCTGAATTCCAGCTCCTAGAGGAGACACAGGTGTGTCTGTCTGGTAGGTGTGGCAAAATATTACTGCAGAAAGCCAAAAGATTTTCACTGGAGGCTACCACAGCTAGCATGCTGTACAAGTTAAAATGAAACAAAGTACCTTACTGCTCAGTGGCAAAGTGCTGGCATTCTTATTTAAAGGCAGGTGAAACAATAAATTGTAGGCTGAGAAATTACATCTTCATTGGAAACACTTGTGTAAATAATAAAACAAACAAAAATAACTGTAGCCTTGTTTTTGCTTTCCTACTGGAAATTCTCTAAAGGGAAAGAGCTACCTCTGAAATAGGTATGTCAGATCAGACATTGGCATGTAATTCCTTTTGCCTTGAAATTCTGCCTACCTACCACATAGCTAAGATACAATATTTGAGACATGTACAGAGGAGTACTGCTGAGGAGGCAGTCTGGATCCAGCTACAGAACACACCACATGCTGGTATTTACTGAGTCCCAGTCTTTGCAGGAAAAGCATTCAGAAATTACTTGAGGGGGGAGTGCACAAGATTCACATAAGCTTACCTTCCTCTTGAGTAGTCTACAGTAAAGTGCTGAGTAATAAATAGAAAGCTCTGCATGGTACCTGAAATGCAAGAGCTCTTTAGATAACTTACAACATATTGATCCTTCATTTAGGCTTCTGGATAAAAACAAGTGGAACTAAAGGACA
This sequence comes from Onychostruthus taczanowskii, assembly GCF_017590055.1. Lineage (NCBI taxonomy): Eukaryota > Metazoa > Chordata > Aves > Passeriformes > Passeridae > Onychostruthus > Onychostruthus taczanowskii. The sequence continues at coordinate 9,198,729 of NW_024496525.1, read as the reverse complement.
TTCTAAAGAATAGCCCACATCTGCTGTTATGAGCTCTGATTAGGCCAGATATAGCATGCTGAATATATCAATAGAGGAAAATTTGGTTAGATCCACTCTGATGACTCTGCCATAGCATTATTTTCTTCATACACACAAAACTGGTGTACAGAAGCAATCTCCTAGGTGAAGGTCAAGCCATTGGCTTCCTATCAACTTGACAGGAGGAAAAGCAAAATATTTTCTAGGGGGAAAAAGGTAACAAAACAATGTGTCACTGTCATGTCCTACCTTTCCCACATGGATATTTTGTATATGAAAACATTTCCTTGACACTGGTGAACTATATAATTGCACTTAGAATAAACTATTCCTTTTAAATCAGGACATATTTACTTCTCATTCTTAATATTGTCCATCTGGACATAACAATCTATGCATATGTGATACCTCCTGTGGTGCCTGCAAAGGGACTTTAAAGCATTCACAATTGTTTTAACTGCGAAATTTTACTTTCTATCTCTAATTCCTGCATTTGCCAGCAGGAAACTTTAGCTGCCTAAACAGAGCAGAGGGTATTCAATTCCTATATGCCAGTGGTAGAAGAATGTCTGGCCAGAATTCTGTACACAGAAATCTAAATGCAAAATTATCAGTGCATATTTTCCACTGCCTTTTAAACCCTATCCTAAAAAATAGACACAGTCAACATGAGGGGAAAAAATGGTTTCCTTAGCTTAAACATAGTGCAAAATATGAAACCAGAAAGCTATAAGAGGCCTATAACACACACCATAGCACTCCTTTGCTGAATTTAGAGGGTTATCTAGAATATTTGGCAGCAAAGGAAGTATCAATTAGAGCCAGGTCATTGTAGCATGAGTGAAGTTGGCTCTGGCCAAAAAGGAACTGTTCCAATCTCTCTTCTTTTTAATTGCTCCTGACATGTCATGAAGGAAATAGAACAGAGAAAAGCATTCTGGAAAAAATATTTTAAAAGAGAAAAAGTTTAATCTGGTTACATTTCAAATTTTCTGGGGAGAAAGGAAGGGATGAATTCTCTCCCATTACTTACTACCAAGAAACACAAATAAATCAAGAACATTAGTCTCTTCAGTAGCCATCTTTTCTTGCTCCTTACAGTCCAAAGCTGCACAAAGGCCCAGCACAAAGGCCCGAGTTCTACATCCATGCCCTGTTTACTGAGGCAACACTGTGGATAGACCCTAAAGTTGTGACCCATGAGTGTCCACCAAGGGGGCACACTTGAAAATACTACATATTTAACAGAAAAACTTCCAAACATCAAAAGCAAAACACACAAGTATTGCAGGTAGGTTTAGAAATTAGGATATCTAACGCTCTTTATTAGTCTTCAGTTACATGGCTTTTAATCATTACATTTCCAATGCCTGCACAGCTCTGAGGAATTTTTAGTGGTCAGATAAAATTGCTGCTGCTCAGACAGAAACTTTATCTGATCACCATTTTTATGAAACAGTGTGTTTCATACTAGGGCACTGTCTTGACTTTTTAAGTGGAATACACCAAAGTGTTACAGACTTTGTTGCACAAACATTTAATTACCACTCTTGACTAAAGTGGGTCAACTTAATACCATCCACGCCACTGTTATTAAGGTACAGCCTCTTCACACCACAATGGGAAGAAATACAGGGAGGGAATCAGGTAATGTAAAATATAGGTGTCTATCCCATGTTACCTCCATTACTACTGGAAAGTGAGAGAACCACTCAGAACCAATCCTCCAGCTATTTTAGGCACCATGATTTCAGAAATGAAACACTTGTTGGAAGTGTCCATTTCTCTCTACTCAGTAGATGTTCAGGCAGCTAGATTAGATTCCAAATAACTATCAGAAAGAACTTGTCTGAAGTCTGAACATTCATATTACTGTACTGAGAATCTTTAGTAAGACTGCATCTTTGTCATAGTAATGCTATTCCTTTAGAAATTCCTGAGATAGAGAAAGGGACTTCATAGTTTGTTAGCATCCGCTGAGGAAAATTATGTTTGTGTCTCTGCTCTTTCTCAAAAGGGACTTTTTCATGGTCCACTAATGTCTGTACATCCAACATGTCCTTAACCTTTAGGAGGTTCCAAATAATTGCCATTCTCCAGGCATGGAGATTTCTGCACAGAATCCCATTATTATTCAGACTTCTTCTGTTGTTTTCTGCCTTACACTACAGTGGGAACTCTTATGACTCTAAAAACTCCAAGAGAAGAAAAAAGGAGAACAAATGTCACATATTTGCTATATCAACTCATAAAACCACAACAGAGACAAGAAATGGGCTTAAGCCAGAGAGACTGGAACCACATCCCAATCTGCACCCTCCCACAGAATGAGCAGACTGAGATCCTCTGTTCTGGTCTGGATTAAATTCTGCTGTAGATGGAAATAGTTTAGACTGTTGAAAAAAAGACTTGCCAGAAAAACACAACAATGCAGTGAGTTTGAATTCACAATCTTAATGTCTCTCTAAGTTCCTAATGTATCTAAGAACATGCAAAGCTGACCATAGTAAAGTTATGCAAGTAAATCTCTGGGGCAGAAGGCAGGAACAGGCAGGCTTCCCTGCAGAACTCCTTAGCTATCCCTTGGGTTGACAAATAAACTCATTGACACCACACAACACACTCCTGCCCTGAGCTTTTCCTTCTTGACCTTGACATCTGGTTCACAAACTAGAAGTCTGATGTTGTGATGGTGCTGATGTTACTGAAGGGTCTGAAAGCTCCTTTTTGGGTGAAATCCAGTTTTTAGAAGACACCTGAGTTAGTTTTTTTTTTTTTTCTCCAGACGCTTTCCCTTCTGGCATCAACTGCTTCCCTTAGGACAAGAAAAAGAGTTGGAAGCTCAGAATGTGTACCCTGAATACTCTCACACCATCAGGTGAAATTACATCTCTGACAAGCAAGCACATTGCCATAGCATGAAGGAATTAGTAATGCTAAGGTCTGTGATCATAAGCAAACATCAAAACTCCTGGACTCCAATTCTTTGGCCTAAAACAGGCAAAATAAATCAATGAGAACAAATGCAGTGGAATTTTCCTTCATCAAGTATTTAATCACATGCTAAAACCAATGTTTTTTTTACCATTGTCTAGCTTGTCACTCTTTTATTTTCTAAATTATTTGTATAGCTTTGTCACAGTTTTTAGTTTGTGAGTGGAAGTATTTAATTAATATAGAGCTAGACCAGTAGATCTCATCAGACCCCTTAAAACATGTAGCATCACTACGAGCAACTGCCCTAGCATAACCTAATATTAAATTTTAAACTACTTAAATGTTTAGTAATTTGAGAATCACAGTGGGCTGGTTTAGTCCTACATTTACTACTTCAAGGAACAAAAAAGGTATCTCCTGCCTTAAATAAGCTACCAATTCAGAAAAGACTGAACAGTCACATCACATATCACACATCCTCTATATTAAGCCTAAAAACTAAATCCATGTGCAAAATTGTAGTACTAGCAGTGTATGTTTTACTCTCAACTGATTCAAGGGGTGTCTCAGTGAAAACTGTAGCAGCCTAGATCCACTGCAAGGAAAAAAGTGTTTTGACTTATTGGCTTATATGAACATCTTTTGATCAAAATAATGAGGAAGATGTTGACCTGCCTGCTGCTATAGCCTGATTTAATGGAGGAAATGGTGACAAGTATAGAAAAATATAACTGCACTTATTTTATATATGCACCAATGAAAAAATTATAACATCCAAAATGGTTACTGCAGTTATAAATGAATGTAAAGGTCATAAATCTCAGCTGGAGCCATGTAGCTTTCTGGTGTTAATATACTGTGGGACAGGCACTGGGATCTCTTCAGTAATCCTTCTGCTCTAGAAATGGGATGCGTATGGGGAGGCCATAAAGCAACAAACAGAAGTTCTTTACAGAAAATGACTACTGGTGCAAGCAGACATTGTTCATTGATAGCTTTTTTCAGAAATATGAGGCATTACAAAAGGTTGGGTTGACTTAAGAGCAAGTAGGAATTTACTGGGCCAGAAGAGAGTTGCGTTTTCCTGAAATTCCTGTCTGAATTTTAAATAAGCCTCTTGACATTGAATGTTCTCAAGGAAATCTGTAACTTTACCTACTTTTTCATGGTAGTATAGATATTCATGTCTTGGAAGCGTGAGCTGACACAGGGCTGAGGTTGAACTGCAAATGTCAAAGCATTACATGGAAAGATTTACATATCTTATTAGTACTTTTTAATTAAAAATATTTAGAAGTTTTTGATTTAAAAATATTCTTCTAAAAAAAAAAAAAAAAAGACACAACTAACCCAAACCTTTTATCATAAAAACAAGCAGCTACTATGGTAATTGGATTGCACCAAAATTTGGCTTTGGCTTGTTTGTTCTGATCTTCTGCCCTCCAACCAAAACAGCCTCACAGACTCTTAGCACTGTAAAGGCTGGAGGTAAAATGCAAGCCTGATGGAAGATCACCAATATGCTTGCTACAGTTTTGCACTGCCACATCAGGAATCAAACCCAGTTTGCCCAGACAGAGCCTCAATAGTCAGTCTGCTGCTATATTTTCGTTCTCTAAGGACTCTGAATCATCCTATTCTTTTGTGTACTCCTCCCACATGCAAGGTCCCATATGAGGCAGCTTATCCTTCCCAGCAAGAAAGGCTGCTCAGAGGTTCCCTCATGAGCATGTGTAATATTGCTGCTGAATTGGCCAAGGATGTAATGCAGAGCACCAAGAGACTGAGCACAAAGCCAGCCTAGGAGCAAAGAGCAGAGCCTTGGACTGCAGTTCCACCAAGCTCTATAGAGTACCATGGGACAAGGTCAGCTGCTTCCCAGATTACTGACATGCCCTGCAGATGATGGGATGCTAAGCAGGCAAAAAGCATGGCTTTCTTGAATTGGATTTTTTCCGTCCTTCAGATGAGAAAAGTTTTCCAGTATCCTTTATCATGCGGATTTTAGTGATTCTTCATTTGTTCAAAATTATTCGGGGTCACTTTTAGAAATTATATGTGACCTGAGTAGTAATGAAAATCAAAGTTAGGGTTTATTTCGATTTTCTAAAAGTAATTTTGAGCATATATCAACTAATTAAGACAAAATAACTTCTGATATTATCAACATTTCTTCTAAATGGCTCAGGCTTTTCTATAAAGTATCTTTGAATTATTCAGGAATTGGTTTATTAAGCTGGGGGAGGCAGACAGATGGAAGATGGTAGCAATATCTATCATTGTACAGTAAGGACATTTTCCATTATACACTCATATTAAATAATTCATTTTACTGGGTCTTAACATTTCATTAAGAGATTGTGCTCATGAGTTAGTAATAGTAAACTGAGGGGAAAAAAAAAAAACCAAAAGCCACCAAAATCATTACTTTCTTAAGTGCAGAATAACATCTTTAACGACTTGCCAAATAACTGAGATCATGCTTTTGTTTAAAATCAGAAGAAAAATTATTTTAACTCCAAGGGAAAAACGTGTTAGCTGTACAGAAAGGACTGTTTTAAAGCAGTGTCAAAGGATAGGCCAGCACCCACTGGATTCTTAACTCTGTTTTAGTTTCACATTTATGGTCCCCAAAGTTATTAAGTGAATCAATCATGGGAGGTCATCACTGATTTTCAGAGGGCAAAGCAAATTATTTTATTTTTGCTTTAAACCATGCTGTATTAAAAGGTGAAGTGATGCCTATGCATTTTCAGTCTTTTGCATAAAATAAAAATTGGACTTGAATTTTAATGTTTTAGAGGATTAGGATGTTAAAAGTAAAACCAGAAGTAAGTAAGGCTTTGCATCATGCTGGGAAGCAGGCACAATGATCCATTTAGTGTGGATTTTAATAGAAAATATTTTTACATGTCCCTTCATTTGTATTGGAAGGATATTTGGCTCTGCAACATTTAAGTAAACCAGTAAAGTTTCTTATAGATAAAAATTTTGAAATTATTTCCTGCTTTAAGTTTGTGGGAATCAGAGGTGGGAGGAATTTTGGCAGGCAGAAGGACTTTAGGGGGTTGAAGTAAAGTTCTTTTAGTCATCAGACTTGCTGAAAAATTTCTGTTTTCAGAAAGCTCAGTTTTGTGGTGTTCATTTGGTTTTCCAAAGGCTTGTCCCTAATCAAGTGAGTACCAGAATTCAGGGATACCTGCTGAGCTTAAGAGAATTCATTGCCTGATTTTTTATAGATATATAATCCAGTATCCTAAAACAGAGAAAATTAATAATCTTAGCATTATGGTGATGTTGAAAGATGATTTTGTGCCATGAAATTAAAATGTTGCTGTCATACAGAGAGAATGTAATCCAGGTTTATTAACTCTTTGGGGAGCAAAGATTCATGAATACATATTGAAGACTTGTATTACTTCATTCTAAAGATTTGCATTAATGCATTCTAGAAGCCCTTTTGAATGACACAAAAAGAAAAACATTCTTTCCTCCAGGATACTAAAAATGTAAATTAAATTTTATATATCAGAATAGAATAACATTAATTAATCTTTTATAATCTTTTATAAATTTCATCTGCTTTTTATAATTGCAGAGATTTTGCAATGAGCTCATAATTTCCCAATACTCAGTTCTGCTACAATGAACAGATGATCCTTTCAGTTCTGGATATGACAATCCTATTTCATATATGTCAATGTATATACATTTAATCTTAACAAGCCAAGGAGCCAATTAACTTTAAAATAGCTTCCATCTAAAACCCTGTCAGGACATCATTTCTTCTGAGCCTCACTCAATGAAGCTGAACGCATTTAGGCTTTTAAAGTTTCACTGAGGAACAGCAATAACTAACTATAGATTTCCTCAGTCCACTTAAAGTGACAATAGACAGAGAAAAAGAAATTAACATTTCAGGACTTGAACTTTTGCACTGGCATCTGACTGATCGTTAACAGCTTTAACATTTGTTTAAAAGTAAGCAGACACATACCATAGATTGGGAAACAGAAAAAAATATCCTGAGTGAGTAATCTAACCTGAAAGTTACCATAAAAGTGCGCAAGAAAGAAAAACATGACAAGCAGCATTTCAGAGCAATTATTTATTTAAACCTTCAGCCCACCTTTGGTGTAGACACTAGGTTACTGATGATTTGCAAAGGATTTGAAATGTATATATCTGGCATTGCATAAATGAAAGGAAATTAAAAAATAAATTTTATTACATGTTATTTTCAATTACAACATTTTTTCTCCCTATACCATCTCAGCAACTAAATTACAAATGGACTATTGTCATGGTTCAGAAATGGTAGTCCCCCATTTAGTGCTCCCACTGAGCCTCTCCCAACCTTGCTGCTGCTCACTCACTTCCCCTCCTCATCTGCCCTGTGGCAGGATGGAGAGGAGAGTTAGAGGCACAAAAGGTAAACATCATGGGTTTAGATAAGAATAACTTACTGGAAACAGCCACGGGATAAAAAAATTAATGGTAAGAGCAGCAATATTAATAAAAAAATTGTACAAAAGTGATAGAGTGATTCACATGCACAATGCTCGGTGTGGAGCCTGACCTGACCACAGCCACGCCACCCTGACCTCTCCCTCCAGCTCAGAACTGGCACTACCCAAATGCTCCCTCTGCCACTTACCTGACTGGAACAAACCCCTGCTCCTCACAAGAGACTCCCCGCCCCGGCAGTGATGTACACAGAGGTGGTACAGAATCACCTCTGGGTCCTGGCCATGCCCCTCCTGGCTACAGCAAAAATTAATCCCATCCTGGATGGAACCCGGACAACCACACTGTGCAAATCCTGTCTCCCAGCCTTATTCTCAAGGAATGTGCAAGTTTGACTTTTTGAAAGATCATTGAAGTCTGATGAGTTGATAAGCAAGGAGAAAAAGAAATGCCTGAAGTGAGAAGCACTGGTTCCCTTTGGAGTCTGACTGAAGTGCCTTAAAGATACCAGGGACTTACTAGAGGTTTATAAGATGCTGTCTGTAGAAAGTTTTCTCTAGTTTTGTTTGGAAATCAAGCTCTTGTTTTGATTTTGGTACCTGCACACAAAATCAGCACAAGAGATATGTTGGTGCAGATGGGCCAGATTGTATTTCTGCCACTGGCAGACTTGGCTCAAAGGGGCAACGTGCCTTGATCCTGTCACACAAAAATGTTATCTCTTCAGAAACTCTGAGGGAAATTTTCTGTTACTTTGCCAAGAAGCAAAATTAGCAGATTCACTGAAATAAAATACATGATTTAGTTGCTAGAGCAAAATCACAAATGAACAAGAAATTAATCAAGCCAGCTGCACACAAGTTCAGAAAAGTGCAAGAACAGACAGGTCTGTCAAACCTTTTGCAAAAGTTTAATACCAACTAAAGGTTTGTTCATGTATGCCATATACTGTAGCAGTTGCTTGACAAAGGACAACACTGGAACCATGCTATTTATTACCATACACTTGGTATCTTTTTCTTCTCCTCCTTCTTTCATAAACACATTGGCTGAGAATCACTGTTTTGCAGCTGCCAGATGCAATAAATTTCCAGCACACTCGCATTCCTGGCTTTAGCTTGTTCTCAAAGAAAAGGCAAACACTGTAAAATTTAGTAAACAATTAGCCTGCAAACTGAAAATGCCCCAAAGTCCTGCCTGATAATGTCCCTCATACAGGATTGAAATCAATTTAAGACAGCAGTTCATAATTAGATTTTTTTAGCCAGGGAAGGAAGGGGTAAAGTGTGGTTTTCATGTCCTTGGGAAAAAATGAAGACTTTTTAAAATTTTATTTTTTAATTTCTCTGTGATAGGAACAAAGGAAGTGCTAGTCAAGAGCATCACTTTTCCAGAGACAGAGAGGGACAGATTATGGCATAAAGGAAGGGATTTGGTGCATCCATCAGAGAAGAACACCACTGAACCTTAGGAAAGGCTGAATTTGAATCGGGCATTTAGTGTTTAGGCTCATTTCTAGAACAAACAGTTCTACTGTGCATGCTGCAAAAAATGGAAGAGTGATTCACTACAATGTGCTGGCCTAAAACAAAGCCTCCTATTCTGTTCAGAAGTGGAAGTTCACTCAGGAGCCTGCAATAGAGCCGGATCCTGATTAAAAGCTAATAATAATGAGTGGGAGATTTCAAGTGGCTGGGAGTGATGAATTCCACTCTCTGCTTTAAATACTCCTCATCCTTCCTCCACACCTGCATATCAGCTAAGAGTCATGTTGAGGAAGTCCAGAAGAGCAGACTGGGACTGGAAGGGCTTAGCAAAAGCTCTCTGAGAGTCTAGTCCTCTTCCCCATCTTGTTAACAGTTTTCCTTTCTTCCTCAGTATTGATTTTCCTCCTTGTTTTCCAGACATTTCTTTGCTGATGTAATTTGGATTTAAAACATTCTGGAATTGCAATTCCTCAACATTCTTGCCTTGAAGACAATTATAAACAAAGATATGTTAATAAGATTCACACTCAAATGGACTAAATGGGGAAATCATGAGAGAAAATGTGACAGTGATGCAAAACCCACTGTGTGAAAATCTATCGGGTTAGGGGACTTTCAGAATTTCCTACGAATTCCCTGAAACTATTCTTTAAACTGATGCTTTCATCCAACAGCCGCTCACAACTGGAGAGTTTATAGGTCTATTATAAGCCTGCCAAGAGTACTGTGGTCAAAGGCAAGTCCAAATAGCCTCTCTGAAAAAATCCACATTGGGAAAAAATGAAATAAGTTTGGTTTGTTTGACATTTGAGCAGAAAAAAAGAAAATTCAGTGCATAACTAACAATTGCCATCTGCCATGCTAGAAATCAGTATTTTCACTTCCCAAAATAAAAAACAATAGGCTGATATGAGGCTCTTACTCACAACTGCAAGTGACTATTTTGAGGGGGAAGCTGGTTCTGAGTTTAAACATTAGAATCTAACTCTAAATTAACTGACAAATCACAACACTCAGAGTAAGCCTTCAAAGACAGAAAGCAGGAAAGATGCAAGATCCTGACTGAACAGTAGGCCTTTTGCACATTTCCCAGCAAAAAAAAAAAAAAAAATTAAAGGAAATAAGACCCACACAACTAGTACAGGAAATGATTCAGCCTAAAAATTTAAACAGCCGCCCAGAAAAGAAATGGGATAAATGTGTCAAATAAACATATATATATTTCTGCATTTGTTATCAAAACTTAAAATAAACCTCTCTCCATACTGAGGTCTCCACATTGAAAACTACCCATTATATAAATTTCCAGTGAGGTCCTCCAGGCCCAGGAGCTGGGATCTGGCAGATCAGGAGGGGATTTGCCTAAGAGTTTTACGTTGCTCTCAGTTGTGCTGAAGACCATATCTCCCATCATCCAGGTTCAAAAACTGGACACTGCATCTTGGAAAGTGATTTTCTTCTGCTTTTCAAAGCCACTTGGAGTAGACATTGGGATTACTGTCAGTATCTAACACAGGACAGATGGACACAGTAGTTTCCTCAGGCAGGCCATTCTGATTTTTTTCAGAAATTGGTCTCGGTGGGGTTTTTTGGCAGCAGCTCTCAATCTCTTGCCAGCTCAAATAAACTGCCAGAAGTCTTTGACCATTGCTATTCCCTGTGCCAGGCTAATAGTCCTGAGTTTCTCTGTCTACTGCTCATTCCAGGCCATTGTGCTGTGACATTGTTATGGGACTCAGATCAGGCTCATTGATTCTTTCAAGGTAAACAGGCCCATAGACAATATGCTAAAGAGGTCAACTAATCCAGAAATAATTCCACTATTAAAGCTGTTTCTTCACAATGAAAATTAAAGGAGAGGGGGTGGGTAAAGGTCAGGAGCAAAAATGAACATCTAATGAACATAATCCTGCCAGACTGATGCAACATGCTGTGTTGATTCTTCTGGAGGGTGAGTAGGCAGTTGTGCCTATGTGTGTGTTTGAGAACACACACATCCTGAAGAACTCTAGAACACAGAAAGTTTAAGGCTCCAGAAGTGCCACCATAAATTATATATACACTGAAAACAGGGGGAAAAAAAAGCCACAGGACTAAATTTTGCCTTTTTTCTGGAAATCTCAGCCATGACATCTTTGGCACCTCACCAAGAAAACCTTTACTTTACAGGGCATTTTGTGATCCTTATTATTTAAACTTAATTTTGACCAGGGTAAGATCCTGCACCAGTCTTCCCTGCCTGTCTAAATACTTAGTTGAGGTTGTTTTACATCTGAGTCTATCATCAGAATATATCTTTAATAGGGATAAAAGCCAAGTTTCCTTGCTGTTCAGTGTCAAAAGTCACATGTAATTGTTACGCGCTTAAAGACTAAATGCTTGGCTGGTTCAGACTGTCACACTGGGCCTCTGCTCTAAAATCCAGTCTAGGAAAGACATCAAGCAAGACATCTTGTCTTAATTCACACAGAGAAGATACTTACAAGAAGCATTTGCTAGTTAACACATTTAGAAATTTCTAAGTGAGCAGCACTTAGGAAGAGCTTTTGCTGCAAGGCGATTTTCCAGTGGCAATATGATGACTTAACTGAAAGATGGCATTTTGTCCATTGATTATCCCATCACAAGGCTATCCAAAACTACATGCTAAGAAAAAAATAAAAGATCATTTATCTTGTCATATGGAGTGATAAATAATATTTGTCAGAGTGTATTTTTCAGTGTATTTCTGGCTAACCAAGATCAATGACATTGTAAAAGACACAGCAAAGGTCTCCCTTTATTATCCCGTTCATAAAAATAACATATAGATAAGTGTGGCACTCTAGACCATGGAAAACATTTGCCAAAACTACCAAAAAGAACTTTAGAGCCAAATTTTTCATCTCCAGAAAATATGTTAACTTTTAGTTTCTCTATGCTTTTGAAAGTCACTGGATTACAGCTGTAAATCACATTAGACCATCAATGCTACAGCAAAATGCCCCCAAAAAAACTGAGGTTGACCAATGTTTGAAGTCTTCTTTTACCAAAAGGTACAGATGAAAAAGTTAGAGAAAGTTTCTCTTAGACAAACCCCTTGTCATCCTAAGATGCTTCAATAATTTTAGAGATTTTTACTCTTCAATCTTTCCTCATTTTATGTGTTCCCATCTCCTTTGAATGGTTACCAACTTCTGACCCAAATAGAACTTCAAAACAGACTTTTATTTGGAACAATAACCCTGCCTCAAAAAGCATAATACTATCTTGCTCAATTTACTAACGGCAACAAAACCCAATTAATGACTGAATTTGTGCCAAAATGAAAATCTGGGTTGGTTGAGCGTTTTTGTAGAAAAAACCTGTTAATGATTTCATATGACTGCAGAGTCTTGATCTTTGCAGATACATTTACCCCTCAAACAAATTATCAGAGACGGTACCATATTCTAAACCAGACAGGAGAAAAAAAATTTTAGAAGACCACCATCAGAGGAAAAATTACCAGTATTGTTCTCCAGCAACAGAGCAACTGTTCATTTTTCTGGACATTGCAACACACAAGTAACCACTACTCTTCAGATGATATGACACACTCATTCTAACAGTGATTCTCCTCCCATCTCAAGAGAATTATTTAGTATTTCTTTCTGAGGTCTTTTACAAACCAAATATTTGTTCCTATTCTGCTCATCCTGAGTGCTGATCCCAAAAACTTTTGCTAAAAAAGTGTGTTCTAGTGTATGTTCTTTTGCATGAATAATTTGTACAGTAATCTACTTTCCTTTCCCCACATGACTGGATTAAAGTTTTATGGGGCACAGGGTAAAACCAAACAATAAGAATAATCTTATTGTCATCATCACCAAGTTTCACAGCAATTCTGTTCTCATGTTTTCCTCATTCCATCATTTTCCTCCTCCCTTTTTTAGACAATTAATTTCTCAACTTGCTGTCCCTCAGTCTGAAGTCTTCCCTGCTGCTCACATGAAACAGTGTAAGTTACTGACTGTTGAAAACTTCAGCTGAAATGCAGCCAGGTCAAGATGAGGTTATATAAAAGTTTAAAGGCAACATTTTTAGGTCACATTCTCAGCAGCGCAGATTCCAAATGTTTCGGTAAGCAGACTGCACTTAACACTCTAGCTGACAGTATTCATTAAATTAATACCGTGCCTACAGACAGTTCATAAAGTGCATTTTTACCATGCACACCCTGTAAGCACATGCTGTACTTGTACCATTCCCAGACTACCTATACAGCCAGGCATTTATTTGTACTCAGGAACAGAAAGGAAGCAAGTTTAAAGTAGTTGTTTTTCCCAAAATAATTTAATGAAAAAACTATGTCTTTTCTTTCCCTCTCTGTGTGAAGATTAGCTAATCTTTGAAATTACAAACAAAATTAAAAGCCCAGTCATTCTAAATTCTTTATACTGTCCACGCTTATTTTCCTTTCCTAATACCACTGCATGTGCCAACTCTCACCACTGTGAAGAATCTCCACTACATAAAACTTCAGTTTTGATTTTTTCCTTTAGTAAAATGGCCTTTACGGTATTTTGGTTATGCATTCTTATGACTGGAGAATTATTTGAACATTTTAGATGTGAAACCTCTTTGTAACTCTTGGGAATGTATTCTGTTTGGTTGCAAATCCTGACAAAACATGTATTTCTTCATGGTTTCAATAAATTGAGTCTAGGACTGCAGGCATGAATGGACCAGAAAAGAGTAACAGTATAGCTTTAACAGAAGGGCAAAACCTATCTGTCAGGAAAAAATCACTACATTTTCCTTGTGCATTTCCTCAAATTATTTTTGAAGCACTTTTCTAGTGAACTAGTACAACACATTACCTCCTATTTCCTGCTGGCTTCTGACTGAAATGGATAAATTAAAGTCTGGTGGAATCTATCTAAGCAATGTATTTGACAGAGATATAATTTTTTTTAATGCTCTAAATTCATAACAGTATTGTACCTTTGATATGCTGTATTTATTTCATAGCTATCCTACCATTTGTGCTGTGGACCTCATTGATGGGTGATCTGAGGAATGAAAAATTGATTTGGCTTCTACAGGGCAACCAAAGCAAGTGAAGAACAAGGGCCAAATAGGAAGGCTGTTCATCCTTTGTACTCCCACCAAGTGTACTTATAAATGTTCTCTTCCTTTCCTTTTTCCCTTCCAGGTTCAATTTTTTCACTTCCTACTTGACTCTACAGTTACCCATCTTTATGTTGAAGCCTCTGTGGTTGTTTTGTTGCTAGACAAGTTTATGTTTTAATAATTGCTTATGCAGAATTATACAAGCTGGGAAGGCAAAGAATCAAGAACAAAACCAACATTCCACAACAGGGTGAGCTTCCAACTGTTGAAATAACAATGGTAATTAAAAAGGAGTTTTGCAATTATAAAATTGCTTTAGCTATAAAAAGGAAATAAATGAAGATACTCGTGGTGTCGCTAACATCCTTGCATGATGAAACAACTACAAACTAGTGTCCTTAAAGCATCATTTACAGGAGAAAGAAATAAGCCAACAAATTCTAAAAGCAGTTGGATTACCATACATCAGCTAGCATTCCCTCCATAAACATATCAATGCATGTATTATAAACCCTGTCAGAATTTCTCTTTGGTGGTTAGAATTGATATGCCAAGTAAAAACCCCATAACCTTTATATATGTACTTTCTGCATTTTGTTTTTATGTATTCAGTTATACAGTCCTCTTTAACCTAATAATATGCTAATATTATTAGTATATAGTTTATATATGAAGAAGTTCAAGACACAGAATGTCTCTTTTGAATGAAGAAAACTCGTGTTTCCTCTCCATCAAAACATGATATGGCTACCAATATTCCCCTTACTGAGAATGTTCTTAAAGAAGAACCAGAGTGTTTTGACTGACAATCTACTACACATGAAAAATATGTGGATCATAATGCAGTCAACAGCGGCTAGCTCATTCAGGGCTAGGTCCCAAAATCATGGTCATAACTGGGACAGCAACCTCTGACTACTGGCACATTCCAATCTGTTAAAGCTAACCTCTCTCACAACCTTATGGTCAGGCATGTTGGGGTGCAGAAAACCATGCAGGATGTCCTGTTTTCAGTTTAAGTTCATATATTTAGATGCTTGTCTCCAAAATCACGACCTGCACTGCATGGAAAATTTCTCCACCAACACCCCATTCCTTATCGTATTATAGGCAATGGGGATTGGATTTAGCCTTTTTTTTTCTTTTTTCCCCTTCAGCCTACATGGGCTACCTGACCTCAAATAACACCTTCCAAGAAAAAAAAAAAGGAAGTTGCCTACTTTTTCATGCCAATCCACAT
This sequence comes from Onychostruthus taczanowskii, assembly GCF_017590055.1. Lineage (NCBI taxonomy): Eukaryota > Metazoa > Chordata > Aves > Passeriformes > Passeridae > Onychostruthus > Onychostruthus taczanowskii. Next base: position 9,183,483 of record NW_024496525.1, on the reverse strand, counting down.
ACCACATTCCACTGCCTTTTTAGTTTCTAACTCCTGAAAGCTCTATTAAAAATGTCTTCCTACTTGTTCGTAGAACGGCTATTTTGTGTGGGGTATCACTGGCTCAGAAATAAAACCTCAAACACAAAGCAACATAGAGGGATTTATTCAGAAACACAAGAGCAAGTTTCTAGCTAACTGTAAAGCTACATGCAGAGTTATGAACTCCAGAAACAAAATATCTTCCTGATTTTTTGTCTATTTTTATCTAAAAGCAGAAATACTGTTTCTCTCTCTGAGGATGTATACATTATTAAATGCAAAATGCATATACTTTACCCACTTATGTTTCTACAAGCGAATTGGAGGCTGTACTTTTTCCTGGCTTGTGGCTATTGCTCATAATCTGAAATATGTTCTAGCAGTTTCAGTTTTCTTGCACCTGTATGTTGAATACTATCCTGTCTTCAGTGTGATAAAGTAATTGTTCAGAGCTACAAAGCCAGCGCTTGTTTTTTTAGGTCTCTTTAGCATATGGAGCATGTTTGTAGGAAGAGCCATAAGAGGAGAATACATACACTGAAATTCACAGTTTCTCAGAGATAAACTGTGTAAAGTTGGAGTGTTGTTTCTCAATCAGTAATTTAGCGATGAAAGAGAAAAGCAGAAAGATAGAATCCACAGTGTCCAGAAAGCACAGGTACTTTGGATTAAGAATGGTATCATTTAAATCAGTACATGCCTGAGAATGTGGGCAAAGATATTGGATGTGCACAATTGCATACAGCAGTTAGCAATCTAAAGGAGATTCTGCATTGATGAATTATACTTTTAATAAGTACATTTGGCACCACTCTGCACTGGGAAACTACAGGTAGTTAAAAATTTCTGAGAGAAAATTGCAGCTGGTATGCTCAAATCTTTAATTTTATCAACAAAAAATGTTAGGCCGCCAATGTGAGGCAGTACAGTGCTTTGTCTACCTGTTGAGGAAAAGACTGAGAACAAAGATTCAGTGTTTGTCTAAATGAACAATGGAGATAGCCTTGCATTAACTCTACCCACGGACTGAGCCAGCTAGACATGCACAGCTGTGGTACAGAGAGGCTGCCGGTTAGTGCTGTGCCGGAGCTAAGCATAGCTGCAAGGCTGTATATTTTACTTCAGACCTGTTGCCAAGACATAAGATAGTATGTACTCCTAGATAGAGAAACTCAAATTACATTCCAGCTTATGCCTTGTTTATGCCTCGGCTTGATGTTTTCAGATAGGTTCCTTTGGACGAAATTTTCCAAATGGCCTTCGAGTTTGGACGCCTTTACTATTGCAGGAAATCAGACATTCTTAGGAAGCAAATAGTTTACATTTGGCCAATACATCCAAGGCTGTTCTGCAGGGACACCAATTTTGGACTGGCAGTTTTTAAAAATCTTATTGTCAAGGCCTTCCTTCATGCCTCTGTTTTCCAGCCCCACAACTGAATAATATAAGTCTACAAATATTTAAAGAATATTCTTAAGTACTTCTGTAATAAATGCTCTAATACTGACAGTAACCTCCAAGACTTGCTGGCTTGCTCTGTGCAGTTATATCAGATTCTTGGTCTTCACTTACCTTAGCAAACTTGGCTTAAACCATGTTCAGATACAAAATGCTCTACCTTATAAACAGTCTTGTATATAAAAAACTAAGTTGAAATTCATCACAGTGAAGACCAGCTCCTGTATATATGAACAAGAAGTTAAACACAATGCAAAGACAACAAAATACATTGACAGGAATGGAGGCTTGTATTAAACTGCAGGCAGCATAAAAATTAATGCTATTACACTGCAAAACTAAAATCTAAGGAAAGAAAGAGGAGACCACTGTCATGCCAATACATGCTACCAGAAATATTCGATACATAAGAGACTACATTTTTTCCCTAAGTCTTATTAGGGCTTTAGATGGAGACTTGCATTGCATAAGAGTTTTTATAACCATGTTTTTCAAAAAAGCTAAAGAAAAGCTGGAAAAAGTCCAAAGTGGAGATGAAGAGGTTCAGAAAATATGAACTATGAAGAGAGATTAAAGAAATTGGCTTTGTTTAGTCTAGAAGACTGAGGAAAGACATGATAGGAGGCTTCCATGTGAACAAGACTGCTTGTAAGGGGACAGCAACCAATCTCTATGCCTCCTGAAGGAAGGACAAGAAGAAATCAGAGTCATTTCCAATACAGAAAACTGTACTGCGAAAGCAACTCTGCAAGAAGAGAGGCGTAAGCAAGCTGTAGGGGGAAGCTGTGGAACTAAATTGAACAAAAGATTTACAAAAACAGGTTGGGCAATTGAAATAGTCTGCTGTACTTGAGCATCTAAGCTCTCTTTAAGTACTGGAAGTTGTTATGAGGTCTCCTTGGAGCCTTCTCTTCTTCAGGACAAACATTTCAACTCTCAGCCTGTTTACATAGGAGAGGTGCTCCGGCCCTCACATCATCTTCATGACCCATCTCTGGGCTTCCTCCAGCATGTCCACAAACTACTTATGCTGGAAGTCCCAGAGCTGGGTGCAGTACTTTTGTGGGGTCTCACAAGGGCAGAGCAGAGATGAAGAAACTCCTCCCTCAACCTGCTGACCATGTTTCTTTTGATGCAGCCCAGGATGTGATTGGCTCTCTGGGCTGCAAGCGCACATTGCTGGGTCATGCTGAGCTTCTCAACCATCAACACCCCCCAAGCCCTTCTCCTCAGGATTACTTTCAATCTGTCCTCTCCCCAACCTGCATTCATGCTTGGGATTGCACTAAAACTGGTGCAGGACCTTGCACCTGGCCTTGTTGAACTTCACGAGGGTTGCATAGGTCAACCTTCCAAGTTTGTCAAGATCCCTCCGAGTGGCATCCCAATTTTGATTGTCTTTCTTTACTCAGATGCCAATTTTCATAAGACCTGGTAGAACTTCCTTTAAAATGCTGCTCCTCTGCGAATTTGTTTGACTGTACTTGAAAACAGTTTTAAAGTTATCTGGGGGGTAGGAAGAAAGTAATTTGTCACACAGACATATCCAAACAGAAACAGAGCATAATCACAGATGTCTAATCTCCTTACAAAATTTGGCTAAAAAAAATCTACCCCATTCAGACCATAGACAAAGTAATTTTTATGTATACATTCTCAGTTCCTGGGAACTATTTTCACTAATGTGTTTGTTAGGTTAAAGTGCTTGCTAATAAAGTAAGTAAACTAAAAGAAGGCTGTACAGGCTACTTCAAGGCCCATGTGTCCCTGAGTAATTTCCTACAGAACTTCCTAATATTGAGTGAAAGTATGCCTAGACTGAACTGTTGCAGAGCACTGCTTGTGCTTTCATTCTATTTTGCAGGTCAAGTCCAAAGCCTCAAAAGGGCCATAAGAATTATTTCTCAGTAAGGATCAAATTATTTGATGTCTCTAATGTTACTGGAGCTGTCAGACTGTCCTATTTCAGATATTATAAGAGGTTGTATTTCAGACAATGTCAAGGTGTCTGGATAGTGGAAAATATTAGTTTTATACTTTCAGGGGAAAGAGGGAAGTATGTGCTACACATCAGACTTCTTCAGTCCTGCATGACTCTGTCCAGAACCGCTTACTCTACTCCACGTGCTGTGCAACTTGGTAATGCTACAGTATCAAGCAAACTGCTACGACAACTTTCTCAAAATTTCCTCCCATTCCCAACAGTTAAAGTAATTAAAGTGACACAATTTGAGAGACAACTGTAATTGATATAGATATAATGCTATATGTGATTTGAATTTAGAAAGCATGAGTCACAGCAGGCTGTATTTCTGTCATGGATTAACCCAGCAGGCACCTTAACACCACACAACACTCACTCCCCTCATCAGTGGGATGGGGTAGAGAAGCAGAAGAAAAACAAATAAAATTATGGGTTAAGATAAAGACTAAAAGGACAGAAAAAGAAAGGAGAAATAATAGCAACAATACTGATATTTGTTATTACTTTTATAAGAATTAAAATACACAATGATGCCCAATGTAATTGCTTACCACTCACTGACCAATGCCCAGCCAGTTCCCACACAGTGAGACACCATTCCCAAGCCAATTCCCCAATTTTACCATAAAGCATGACACCACATAGTATGGAACATTCCCCTGGCCAGTGAGTGGCAGCTGTCCTGGCTGTATCCCTTTCCAGCTTCTCATGCCCCCCAGACTACTCACTGGTAGAGTGGGGTGAGAAGCTGAAAAGTCCTTGGCTCAATATAATTTACCTAGCAACAATTAAAACAGCAGTGTGTTATCAACATTATTCTCATCCTAATTCCAAAACACAGCACTGTACTGCTAATAGGAAGAAAATTAACTCTATCCCAGACAAAATCAGGATAACTTCCAATAAAGCCATGTAAGAACCTGATTCTGTAGAATTTTTGACTTTGTGTAAGCAGGTCAACAGGCCTAATGATGTGTCTGAAATCTACAGGAATGGGAAAGGCTTTGCAGTATTCAACACAGCAATTATGACCTCTGGGATAAAGAAAAGGCTAGACATAATATGTACCCATACTTTCTATGCACTTTTCACCTCATGTATATACATTATGTGGCTTGCAGTTCCACTAAGGAGCAGACTGCTTGGGAGTTTCAGCTGGGGCGTGTCAAGGAGTCTTAGTCATAAATTTCATAGATCATTTTATTTGCTCAAAATAATCTCTTGGCAAGACATCTTACTTCCCTGCCCCCAAGGCATTGTTTGCAATAAAAGCCTGAAAATAACTATACCAGGCAATTTTGTTATTCAGTCTCCTTCTTCAACATGAAATGGAATCTTTTCCAGTCTGTGTTCTTCCTAATGTGCTGCTGCATCCAACTGCGCAGAAACTTGTGCAGAATAAGGGAATGACCAAATGCCAGTATTTATTTTACAGCTCAGTTGTGAAGTTCATCCTTTGTCTAAATTTTGTTAACTCTAGACCAAGTTCCTAAGACAGACTGTAATATAGATAGATTGCACTAACAGTTTTTGTGCAAGTAGAAAAAAAGCAGAGAACTACACATATTTAGATAACACAGAGAGGACATTGGAAATTACCAACCAGGCTTTCTATTTTGTATTTCTCTGTCCCTTCTAGACACTCCATTTTAAGCAACTGGCCTTTAAGAAACTCCAGGCACACCATTTCCTAGCACAAAGTTAATCTTCCCTCTCATGAGCACATGACTGTTTATTCATCAATTCTCTTAGTTATTTTAAACACATATCTTTCAAGTTGTGTAATGACAGAACAGTACTTTTTTAATATACAAGTTATTTGTTTTTTCTACCACATGACTGCCAGCAACACCCAGCTATGTATTGCACAGATCTTTCAATGCCTTTTTTTCCTGATGATTAGAAGATATTATGCAATATTAAGTAATTAACAGCATTTTTAAGAGTGTTCTATTGGATCTGCAAATAATTGATTGCTTCTGCCTAATTAAAAGAAGGAAAGAAGAGGGTAGATTTGTATATGATATGGTATTTTGCTCAAGTGAGGTTTCATGTTGTAGCGAAACGTGTATGTTCTGTCTTGCACATAATCAATCCTGCCTGATTGTGTCATATGAAGTTAATGGAGACAGGAGATGCTCTGATAGGTAACAAAAAGTTAAATCTCTTTTTCACTTTATCTGTGATTATGTTGTAAGGAATATAAGCTCTGCAGCTGCCTGTTTACAACTCACAAAAACACACTGGGACACTGATTGCTAACGGATGTAAATGAACAGCTCTCTTTCAATTCAGAGGATCAAAGGTCCCAGTATATAAATGTACAAACATGTACTTATGGTCACCTCTGCTGAATAAAACATCTGAAAACGCAGGTCCACAAGTATGTCCACAAGAATTCTAATGAAAACCAAGGAAACTCTACCATGTGCTTGAATTTGAATACATGCTCTAATGGTTCACTGACTAGAAATACTTCACTGAGGCAGAGACTACATGCCTATATCTACAGTTACTTCTCATCTGCTACTTACAAAGGAAGTACATGAAAAAGCCTTTTGACACTAGAATACTAGGGTTTTCCTCTTTATGCCTTCACAGACAAAAGAAACCAACTTGGTTTTAGTTTCAGGAATAGAGTTCAGGAGTATTTTTTGGTTCATGATGCAAATTCTAAATACTTCTTTAAAAGAAATGCTTTCTACTTCTAGGGGGGGAAAAGGCTTAAAAATTACTGAATGACTTCACTTTTTCTGATGAAAAAAGTGCTACTGGCCTTACACTGATACAAAACTATATGCAACTCTGCAAGAAAATTTTATCACTTGTTCAATCCCTTTAAAGTATATTCTTCTCTTTAAATTGTAGTACATTTTGCAAACCCCAAAATCTGACTGTTAGTAAACAAATGTGCTGCGCACCCACTACAGTTTAGAAGAAATTAAAACACTTCTGTTTTTTTAAGGGGTAAGGGCTCAGCTCAATGAGTTAGCTATCCGTTAATCAGACACTGCAATTCCCCACACTTTTTTTGGTATGGGAGAAGGTCTAATTTTGATGGAAGATCTTCAAAAACAAAAAATACCCTATCTGCTTTGTGCATGCAGGCAGATTACAGCTGTGATTAGCACACAGATTATGCCTGGAACAAAAAAAAAGAACAATAAGCAAGGTATTCTTGTCAAGAACATACACACCAAAGTACTTTTTTACTCCAAATTATGTAGAATGACCCTTTCACAGACATGGCACAGATTTGCCAAAGAGCAATGTCCTGGATTCTACCCCAGGGGGAAGTGTTATGTCCTGCATTGAAATCCACACTCCTCCAGCAAGTATCTATCTCCCCTTGGTAGGCAACCATGAGCTTCCTTACTGTCAGGACAATAAACATCAACAGAGGGCAGCCCACAGAAAGTCATAAATGGCGAGATCCTTCTCATCTGACTTTAGCCACTGTCCTAGTTTCAGCCAGGACAGGGTTAATTCTTTACAGTAGCCAGAAGGGGGGAGTGGTCAGGCCCTAATGTTATTCAACACCATCTCACATCAATTTCCAGGGACTGGATTGCCCTCAGAGGGAGAAATTGTGGTGGGCAAAACACTCAAGCATTGCTTTACTTTCCCTCTATCATGGGCAGGTACACCTCCTGCTAGACTGAGTTGCTCAGAGCCCCATCCAGCCTGGCCTTACAGAGATGGAATAAAGAATTTCATCCTAGTATCTACTCTGTTCCAGTGTGAAGGCATTACCCCTTTTCCTGCCCCTACATGTCCTTGTAAAAAGTTCCTCTCCAGCTCTCTTGTAGGCTCTCTTCAGGTAGTGAAAGGCCACAATAAAGTCAAACCACAGCCTTCTACAGGCTGAACAATCCCAATTATTTAAGCCTTTCCTTGCAGGAGAGGTGTTCCAGCCCTCTAATCAGCCCTCCTCTGGACTCATTCCAGCAGGTCCGTGTCCTTCCTGTGCTGGCAGCCCAGAGCTGATGCAGCCCTGCAGTGGGCTCTCAGCAGAGCAGAGCAGAGGGGCAGAATCCCCTCCCTCCCCTGCTGCCCACGCTGCTCTGGATGCAGCCCAGGACACGTTTGGCTCTCTGGGCTGGGAGTGCCCATGGCTGGGTCGTGTCCAGCCCCTCAGCCACCAGCACCCCTGTGCTGATACTGGGGGTTGCCTGACCTGGGTGCAGCACCCTGCACTTGGCCTTGTTAAATCTCAAGAGATTTCCATGGACTGGTTCCTGAGCTTGTCCCAGTCCATCTGGATGGTATTGCATTTTTCAGGTGTGCCAACTCCACCACTCAGCTTGGTGTCATCTGCAAACTTGATGATCCCTTCACCTATGTAACTGAGAAAGACACTGAATAGAACTGGTCCCAGTACAGACCCCTGAGGGACTCATGTCCATCAGGACTCGGAGCCCTTAACCACCACCCACTGGATGTGACCATCCAACCAATTCCTTATCCAGCAAACAGTTAACAGATAAGCTGTTCTTTTTTGTACCATTACACTTACAGAAGTTAAATACTCTGTGATATGATACATGATACTGCATTCACTGTGCTCTTCAGCTTTATTCTGAGAATACTGATTGCAAGAAGGGAGAAAAATTATCTCAACTAGCATAAAATGTTAAAACTATCCAGGTTAGAGCAGTCCATGTATCTTTGCTCTTGCTGATCTTTTAGGGTTTTTTACTGGCACAGCTCTCATCATCACCATCATTTCTCTTTTCTCTGTTCTTTATCTTGAAACAGTTAAGGTTTTATACTTTATACTTCTATGAATCACTGTACAGTAAAGAGGCCTACTTCAGATGGTATACTCTATCTTCTAAGTTAAAAGGGCAGACAATAATTTTGGCTTTGCCCTAATATACACAATTCTGAAGCTATGTCATTCTTTGGGTCAAGAATTTCCCAGAGCATTTCCTGGGATAATCCGTAGTGCAGTAATTCCTCCTCATACATTAGCCAGCACAACTGTGTGATGCATTTTACACAGTTCAGAGTCCAACTCAGTCACTGCTCACTCCAATTCTCCCTCACCACACACGCAATTGCCTGACTAGGTCCTTCTCGTTCACTGACACGCCACTTTCCATGGGAACACATGCCAAGCATACAAAGGCCAGGGAATGCAGAGGAATTAACCATTTTTGGAATTCAATTACTTCAAAGCTGTTTCACACGCTCAAGTCACTTTTAGTCATTCAGAATATGACATGATGTAAGGAGTCTACCTTTTAACCTTTCGATTTCCTGTTACCTGGAATTCATATTACATGGGAAATTCTTAGCTGAAGGAGTGCTAGTCATTTTGTTCATTAAACAAAGCTGCTATGGGAGAGTCTCAGCCGCACTACAGCGATAGTCATTTCATTTCTAAGGCCAACTTGTTTGAGGGTCATCCCCATAAACTTTTCCCCAGTGACAAGGAGTGGAAAGGAGACAGCAGGTCCTGGCTGCTCCAGCCCGCCGTCCTCTGTCCTCTCTGCCCCCACAGGGCCCGGCTCTACCAAGGCTGGGCAGGTAAGGGCTAACGAGAATTCACGTTATTGCCCTTTTGTGAACACAGTGTCCTGTGTATTGGAACCAGTGGGCAGGCAGAGAAGGTCTCATTAAGTGAACTGCGTTAATTAAGCGCAGGATGCTTTCACCAGACCAGGACAGCCGGAGGCAGAGGAGTCTGGGCGCCCCTCTGCTCCAGGGCCCCGCCAGGTGCCGGCGGCGGCACGCGCCCCCAGCGCTCCCCCCGCGCCGGTGCGCGCGGCCGGCCCTGGGGCCGGAGAGCAGAGCCGGGACGCCGAGCGGGCGGCGGGTCAGGCGGGAGAGGCTGCCAGGCGGGATTCACGGCCGGCTGAGGGAACGAGAGCCCCCGTCGGCCTCGCCGCGGCTCCCGCTGCCGGCGGGGAAGGCGATGGGAGCCGGGCGGCGCGTGGGGCCGCGGGCAGCGCGGGAGGCCCCGAGGGGCCAG